>NC_092106.1:18898916-19230511 GCF_045679555.1 Salvelinus alpinus
ACATTTAGCGGCCGCTGCCAACATACTGACTCAACTCCAGCCACTTTAAAAATGGGAATTTATGGAAATTATGTAAAAATGTACCACTAGCCACTTTAAGCAATGCCACTTAATACAATGTTTACATACCCTACATTACCCATCTCATATGTATATATACTGTACTCTATATCATCTACTGCATCTTGCCATCTTTATGCAATACATGTACCACTAGCCACTTTAAACTATGCCACTTTATGTTTACATACCCTACAGTACTCATCTCATATGTATATACCGTACTCTATACCATCTACTGCATCTGCCATGCCGTTCTGTACCACCACTCATTCATATATCTTTATGTACATATTCTTTATCCCTTTACACTTGTGTGTGTGTGTAAGGTAGTAGTGTGGAATTGTTAGGTTAGATTACTGTTGGTTATTACTGCATTGTCAGAACTAGAAGCACAAGCATTTCGCTACACTCGCATTAACATCTGCTAACCATGTGTATGTGACTAATAAAATTTGATTTGATTTGATTTAATAGAGACAGAGAGAAACAGAGAGAGAGAGAAACAGAGAGAGAGAGAGAGAGAGAAACAGAGAGAGAGAGAGAAACAGAGAGAGAGAGAAACATAGAGCCAGAGAGAAACAGAGAGAGAGAGAGAGAAACAGAGAGAGAGAGAGAGAAACAGAGAGAGAGAAACAGAGAGAGAGAGAGAGAAACAGAGAGAGAGAGAGAGAAACAGAGAGAGAAACATAGAGAGAGAGAGAAACAGAGAGAGAGAGAAACAGAGAGAGAGAGAGAAACAGAGAGAGAGAGAAACAGAGAGAGAGAAAAACAGAGAGAGAGAGAGAGAAACAGAGAGAGAGAAACAGAGAGAGAGAGAGAAACAGAGAGAGAGACACAGACAAACCTGGCTGCCCAGGGAGGACAGGCTGTGCTCACTCTGCTCCAGGGGAGAGGTAGAGACAGAAGTGCATTTCCTACTACACTGTGACAAATACTCAGACCTAAGAGCATATTTCTTTCCCAAAATTATAATTCAATACAAAGAATTTGAAACTATAAAAGATGAAGAAAAATTCAAATATTTATTGGGTGAAAAGCCAAAATGTGCAGTTTTGGCAGCCAAATATGTGTCCTCCTGCCACAGCCTGAGGGACAGCCAGTGAAAAATGCAAAGTAATGTTGATAATATTTCCCATTTAGCTTAGTTTTGTTTTGTCTTTCGTACCAGGTCATGTGTCTTCTCAGTCATGTTGACACTGGTCTACTACTGTTGCTTTAATGTATTGTTCTGATTAATATTGTTGTTGTAGCTGTTATTAATGGTAATCCCATGTCCACTACTACTATTATTATTGCTGTTAATCCCACCATTTATTTATATATAAATATATATATATTTTGTGTATATATATACATATATATTTTATTTAAATTTTTCGATATGTATACTTTGACAATGTAAGTAATAATAACTTGCCATGTCAATAAAGTCAATTGAATTGAATTGAATTGAGAGAAACAGAGAGAGAGAGAAACAGAGAGAGAGAAACAGAGAAAGAAACATAGAGAGAGAGAGAAACATAGAGAGAGAAACAGATAGAGAGAGAGAGAGAGAAACAGAGAGAGAGAGAAACAGAGAGAGAGAGAGAAACAGAGAGCGAGAGAAACATAGAGAGCGAGAGAAACAGAGAGAGAGAGAGAGAAACACAGAGAGAGAGAGAGAAACAGAGAGGGAAAAACAGAGAAAGAGAGAAACAGAGAGAGAGAGAGAGAGAGAGAGAGAAACAGAGAGAGAGAAACAGAGAAAAACTGAGAAAGAGAGAGAGAGAATATGGGTGTTGTAGTTGTTGTTAATGGTAATCCCTACTATTACTATTATTATTGCTGTTGGTCCCACCATTTATTTATATATAAATATATATATATTTTGTATATATACAGTGGGGAGAACAAGTATTTGATACACTGCCGATTTTGCAGGTTTTCCTACTTACAAAGCATGTAGAGGTCTGTAATTTTTATCATAGGTACACTTCAACTGTGAGAGGCGGAATCTAAAACAAAAATCCAGAAAATCACATTGTATGATTTTTAAGTAATTAATTAGCATTAGTCTTTTTCCGTATTGTCGTGTCGTGTCCTGTATATATATATATTTACACCTTTTCTTCGCATATCTTTTATTTATTTATTATCCAAGAACTCAACTACAAAAGCTTTCCTGCAAAAGCTTTCCTGCAACCCGCTTCACCAATTACAAAAAGTATTATTTACCTCAATCTGAAAATCCATCATGGAAGCTAGCCAGGGGCTAATTCAGAAGCTAGCCTGAAAGCTAACCAGAAGCTACTCCGATAGCTAGCCAGAAGCTAATCTGTAGCTGCCCCGAAATTAGCCGGTTTACTGGCTAGCGTTGGTGTTTCAGCTGCCCACGTTTTGTGGTCATCAGCTATTCCTTTAGCTCGATAATCTACCGGCACTTTTGTGCAACGCGACTCGGACCGGAGCATTCCGGGACTTTTTTCTCTCAGTTTCCCCGGATTCCAGCCGCAGGCTCTGGACACTTGCACCTTGATTTCGCAGCTAGCTAGCTGCATACCGTGTGACTATTGGCTTACGTCGACCCCGGAGCAAACTCAAATCATGCTGGAGCTAGCCAGCTGAGGAGTTCCATCACCATCCGGACCCGTTTCTTTTGTTGCTGCTGCAGATACGGAACCCCACCGGGCCTTCACGACTGACTGCCGCGACTGACTGCCGACGTTATCTGCCCGAGGGATTTATCCAACCGGCACCTCCGTCCCGACGTTACCTGAACGCTCATCTGAGGCCCGCTAATCGTTAGCTGTCTTATCGGCTGCTATCTGAACAAAACCCCACTACACGGAACCTACCGACGGAAACGCACGAGGTATCTACTAACAGACCTCCATCCTATGCTGCTACCGATAGCCATATACCCGGCCAGCTGTCTGGATCGCCACGACCCCAACCAACCTCTACTCACTGGACCCTTATTGATCACTCGATTAAGCATGCCTCTCCTTAATGTAAATATGCCTTGTCCATTGCTGTTCTGGTTAGTGTTTATTGGCTTATTTCACTGTAGAGATTCTAGCCCTGCTCTCTATACCATATCCAACCTCTCAGTTCCACCACCCACATATGCGATGACATCACCTGGTGTCAATGATGTTTCTAGAGACAAGATCTCTCTCATCATCACTCAATACCTAGGTTTACCTCCACTGTATTCACATCCTACCATACCTTTGTCTGTACATTATTCCTTTAAACTATTTTATCGCCCCCAGAAACCTCCTTTTACTCTCTGCTCTAGTAGCTCTAGGCGACCAATTCTCATAGCTTTTAGCCGTACCCTTATCCTACTCCTCCTCTGTTCCTCTGGTGATGTAGAGGTGAATCCAGGCCCTGCAGTACCTGGCTCCACTCCTATTCCCCAGGCGCTCTCTTTTGATGACTTCTGTAACCGTAATAGCCTTGGCTTCATGCATGTTAACATTAGAAGCCTCCTCCCTAAGTTTGTTTTGTTCACTGCTTTAGCACACTCTACCAACCCGGATGTTTTAGCCGTGTCTGAATCCTGGCTTAGAAAGACCACCAAAAATTCAGACATTTTCATCCCCAATTACAAGATTTTCAGACAAGATAGAATGGCCAAAGGGGGCGGTGTTGCAATCTACTGCAAAGACTGCCTGCAGAGTTCTGTTATACTATCCAGGTCTGTTCCCAAACAATTTGAACTTCTACTTTTAAAAATCCACCTCTCTAAAAACAAGTCTCTCACCGTTGCCGCCTGCTATAGACCACCCTCTGCCCCCAGCTGTGCTCTGGACACTATATGTGAACTGATTGCCCCCCATCTATCTTCAGAGCTCGTGCTGCTAGGCGACCTAAATTTGAACATGCTCAACACCCCAGCCACCCTACAATCTAAGCTTGATGCCCTCAATCTCACACAAATTATCAATGAACCTACCAGGTACCACCCCAATTCCGTAAACACGGGTACCCTCATAGATATCATCCTAACAAACTTGCCCTCCAAATACACCTCTGCTGTTTTCAACCAAGATCTCAGCGATCACTGCCTCATTGCCTGCATCCGTAATGGGTCAGCGGTCAAACGACCTCCACTCATCACTGTCAAACGCTCCCTGAAACACTTCAGCGAGCAGGCCTTTCTAATCGACCTGGCCGGGGTATCCTGGAAGGATATTGATCTCATCCCGTCAGTAGAGGATGCCTGGTCATTTTTTAAAAATGCCTTCCTCACCATCTTGAATAAGCATGCCCCATTCAAGAAATTTAGAACCAGGAACAGATATAGCCCTTGGTTCTCTCCTGACCTGACTGCCCTTAACCAACAGAAAAACATCCTATGGCGTTCTGCATTAGCATCGAACAGCCCCCGTGATATGCAACTTTTCAGGGAAGCCAGAAACCAATATACACAGGCAGTTAGAACAGCCAAGGCTAGCTTTTTCAAGCAGAAATTTGCTTCCTGCAACACAAATTCAAAAAAGTTCTGGGACACCGTAAAGTCCATGGAGAATAAGAACACCTCCTCCCAGCTTCCAACCGCTCTGAAGATAGGAAACACTGTCACCACCGACAAATCCACTATAATTGAGAATTTCAATAAGCATTTTTCTACGGCTGGCCATGCTTTCCACCTGGCTACCCCTACCCCGGACAACAGCACTGCCCTCCCCTCTGCTACTCGCCCAAGCCTTCCCCATTTCTCTTTCTCCCAAATACAGTCAGCTGATGTTCTTAATGAGCTGCAAAATCTGGACCCTTACAAATCAGCCGGGCTAGATAATCTGGACCCTTTCTTTCTAAAACTATCTGCTGAAATTGTTGCCACCCCTATTACTAGCCTCTTCAACCTCTCTTTCGTGTCGTCTGAGATCCCCAAAGATTGGAAAGCAGCTGCGGTTATCCCCCTCTTCAAAGGGGGGGACACCCTTGACCCTAACTGCTACAGACCTATATCTATCCTACCCTGCCTTTCTAAGGTCTTCGAAAGCCAAGTCAACAAACAGATTACCGACCATTTCGAATCACACCACACCTTCTCCGCTATGCAATCTGGTTTCAGAGCTGGTCATGGGTGCACCTCAGCCACGCTCAAGGTCATAAACGATATCGTAACCGCCATCGATAGGAAACAATACTGTGCAGCCGTATTCATTGACCTGGCCAAGGCTTTTGACTCTGTCAATCACCACATCCTCATTGGCAGACTCGACAGCCTTGGTTTCTCTAATGATTGCCTCGCCTGGTTCACCAACTACTTCTCTGATCGAGTTCAGTGTGTCAAATCGGAGGGTCTGTTGTCCGGGCCTCTGGCAGTCTCTATGGGGGTGCCACAGGGTTCAATTCTTGGACCGACTCTCTTCTCTGTTTACATCAATGATGTCGCTCTTGCTGCTGGTGATTCTCTGATCCACCTCTACGCAGACGACACTATTCTGTATACTTCTGGCCCTTCTTTTGACACTGTGTTAACAACCCTCCAGGCGAGCTTCAATGCCATACAACTCTCCTTCCGTGGCCTCCAACTGCTCTTAAATACAAGTAAAACCAAATGCATGCTCTTCAACCGATCGCTGCCTGCTCCTGCCCGCCTGTCCAACATCACTACTTTGGACAGCTCTGACTTGGAATATGTGGACAACTACAAATACCTAGGTGTCTGGTTAGACTGTAAACTCTCCTTCCAGACCCACATCAAACATCTCCAATCCAAAGTCAAATCTAGAATTGGCTTCCTATTCCGCAACAAAGCATCCTTTACTCATGCTGCCAAACATACCCTTGTAAAACTGACCATCCTACCAATCCTCGACTTCGGTGATGTCATTTACAAAATAGCCTCCAAAACCCTACTCAATAAATTGGATGCAGTCTATCACAGTGCCATCCGTTTTGTCACCAAAGCCCCATATACTACCCACCACTGCGACCTGTACACTCTCGTTGGCTGGCCCTCGCTTCATACTCGTCGCCAAACCCACTGGTTCCAGGTCATCTACAAGACCCTGCTAGGTAAAGTCCCCCCTTATCTCAGCTCGCTGGTCACCATAGCAGCACCTACCTGTAGCACGCGCTCCAGCAGGTATATCTCTCTAGTCACCCCCAAAACCAATTCTTCCTTTGGACGCCTCTCCTTCCAGTTCTCTGCTGCCAATGACTGGAACGAACTACAAAAATCTCTGAAACTGGAAACACCTATCTCCCTCACTAGCTTTAAGCACCAGCTGTCAGAGCAGCTCATAGATTACTGCACCTGTACATAACCCATCTACAATTTAGCCCAAACAACTACCTCTTTACCTACTGTATTTATTTATTAATTTATTTTGCTCCTTTGCACCCCATTATTTCTGTCTCTACTTTGCACTTTCTTCCACTGCAAACCAACCATTCCAGTGTTTTTTAGTTTTTATTTTACTTGCTGTGTTGTACTCACTTCGCCTCCATGGCCTTTTTATATTTTATTTATTTATACATATATTTGTTTGCCTTCACCTCCCTTATCTCACCTCACTTGCTCACATTGTATATAGACTTATTTTTTTCACTGTATTATTGACTATATGTTTGTTTTACTCCATGTGTAACTATGTGTTGTTGTATGTGTCGAACTGCTTTGCTTTATCTTGGCCAGGTCGCAATTGTAAATGAGAACGTGTTCTCAATTTGCCTACCTGGTTAAATAAAGGTTAAATAAATAAAATAAAAAGAGAGAGAGAGAGAGAGAGAGAGAGAGAGAGAGAGAGAGAGAGAGAGAAACAGAGAGAGAGAGAGAGAAACAGAGAGAGAGAGAGAGAGAGAGAGAGAGAGAGAGAGAGAGAGAAACAGAGAGAGAGAGAGAGAGAGAGAGAGAGAGAGAAACAGAGAGAGAGAGAGAGAGAGAGAGAGAGAGAAAAACAGAGAGAGAGAGAGAGAGAGAGAGAGAGAGAGTCATGCTCAACATGAGCTCCTGATATATTTGATTTTTTTGGTTTTTAGAATGAGATAAACACTCTAATCGAAGAAGAATTCCAGACAAGAAGTGATGAACAACAACTCTATACATTCAGAATAGAAAAAAAAGTAACTTGGCGCCTCAAGTTAAGAAGTTTTGAGTCTAGCTAGCTAGCTACACAACAAAGACCCAGCCAGCAGACTAACAAGCTAGCCATAAGAAACGAGCTAGAACAAAACTAGCAAGGTCAGTTAATACAACTACATCAAACGACCAAACTGAGTGAGTAAAACAAAAAGGAGCACGGACTAACTGTAAACATATCTTCAGTCTGTTGTGTGAGGATTTTTCACTATATTTGCTGTTTTTTGAAAGTAGCGCGAACAGCAGACGAACAAATCGGTTGCCATGGCAACGGGGCAGCAGAACAGCGCAGCAGTAGCGGTAGTAGCAGAGCGCACAGACACCATGTCCCCACTCCCCCTCAGCGCAGAATCCATTCTCTACCCAAAAAAGGTCAAAAATGACACAATGAGGAAAGCTTTCAAACAGAAACTACTAGAGAAGAGGCCAGAAACCCTTTTTGCAGACCTCTACAAAAACGGTGACGTGAGTAATCTCATCTTCCTCACTGACCAGCCAAATGCATGGCGCTCAGCAGTCTGCTCTCACTACCCATGCATAAAGAAAGAGGGAATCTGTAATGGGTGGAAGCTGAAAATCAAAGAGACAGACGACCCTGACAGCACCATGATAACAATCAACCTCTACAAGACTGGGACTGTCATGGTGCAAGGTAACATCAGGCTGTTTGAAACAGACTTTCAGACCATTAAGGAGAGAGCGGAGAGAGAGAAGGACACCACCAGTGACATGCCCTCCCACAACACAAACTCCACCCTCATCCCTACCCTCCCCACCCAAAAAGGCACATCCAGCACCTCTCTTTCCACCATAGTGGAGGACACGCCCCAGGAGGAGAGCGACCCCCTCAGTGCAGAGCAGGCTCAGGCCCTCCTCACCACCATGGCTGCCATGAGGGATGAGTTCACCAAACTGGAGGGGGAGGTGGTCCTGCTCAGGGAGAGCGTGAGCAAACAGCAACCAGACAACCACACCTTAGAGGAGCTCCTAACCAAGGTGAGGACAGAGCAGGACAGCAGCCTTGCAACACAGCTGAAAGAGGTTCAGCAAGAGAGAGACGGACTCAAGAGAGAGCTGGCTGATCTAACAAAGGAGGTGAGAGAGCTCCAAAAAGACAGGCAGAGCAGCAATAAGGAGCTGACCGCACTAAGAGAGGAGCTGCAGGAGAGAAAGAGAGCAGAGGACAGGCTGCAGGAGCAGATAGATCACCACCCTATGACCTGCCCTCACACAGCAGAGGAGCCCAGCTCAACCAGCCAGACTTCCCCAGCCCTGGCTGCTGCACCCCTCCTCCCCAACCCACAGAACAGCCTCCCACTGACAGTGGCACCCACACAGACCAGCCACACCCCAGCTCCAACACCCACCAGCCCCCCCTCTGCCCCCCCCAGTCCAGAAGAAACACTGGCTGACATCGTCCTGTTAATGGACTCAAATGGGAAGTATGTTCAGGAGAATAAACTTTTCCCTAGACACAAAACGAGAAAGGTGTGGTGCCCAACAACGCAAAGTGCCATGGAGCTGCTTGATAAGAACCATCTCGGGTCGCCAAGCCACATAATCATACCGGAAGCAACGACCTGCGTGCTCAGCAGGAGAGGGTGGCGACTTCACTACGGGGAGTGATTGAGAAGGCCTCCGCAATCTTCCCCAACTCAAGAATCATAGTGTCAACCCTTCTACAGAGGAGGGACTTCCACCCTGCCACAATCCAAAGAATAAATGCCAGCCTATCCCGGGACTGTGCCCTGCGACCCAATGTACACCTGGCCCACCATCCCACCCTCGATCTGGACTGTCTCTATGACCATGTTCACCTGTACAGGGAGACAGTCCCCATCCTTGCCAAGACTCTCAAGGACGTCGCTCTAAACCGCAGCCCGACCTCTCCACCCAGGAACAGCGGAGCAATCTCCACCCCGCCGAGATCACTGAGACAACATCCCGGACCAGCACCCTGGACCCCCCAGCCACGACCACAGCACCACCAACCTCAATGCCCACCACAGCCAGCGCAGCACAGACCACCCCAGCCCAGCTTCAGAGCCACCCAGATGAGGCCTACCACCCCCCTCCTCCCCACCGCAGACCCACACCTGGAGGAGCCACAGCCCAGCAGGCAGAGCTACGCACAGGCTGTGAGAGGAGCAACTGGCTCAGCCCCCACCAACCAAATGAGTGACATTAAACAAATGCTGAGTCTACTATGCTCACATGTGATGGGCCGAGGGTCATGGTAAGATGAGCACAAGAACTCCACCATTCTCACACTACATCCACCCAAGTGGCATGACACAAATTCTATCTTAAATGATAAACAAATCACATTTGCAAAATAAGAGTTTACTTTAATTGAAAAATCCTATTTTAATGGTTCTTCTTGGATTGTGAGTGTTTGTCTCATTTTGAAAGGTAAAGAAAAGAGAAAAAAAAAAAGTTATGAAGTCTTTTTACGTTGCATGTTGGAATATACAAGGATTGAAGTCCTCTGCTTTTGGGCTAAAGAGCAGAAACCCAGACTTCCTGAAAGAAATTGATGATGTTGATATTTTAGTACTACAGGAAACATGGTGCAGAGGTGATGTTTCCACTGGCTGTCCACTAGGTTATAGGGAGATAATCATACCATCCACTAAATTAAAAGGAATCAAACAGGGCAGAGACTCAGGGGGAATGCTAATATGGTATAAATCTGAACTAATTAATTCAATCGAATTGATCAAAACAGGAGAATTCTTTATCTGGTTAAAAATCAACAAGGAGGCTATCTTGACAGATAAAAACGTCTTCCTCTGTGCCACATACATTCCCCCCTCAGAGTCACCCTACTTCAACGAAGAGAGCTTCTCCATTCTAGAGGGAGAGATTAGTCACTTTCAGGCCCAAGGCAACGTACTGGTCTGTGGAGACCTGAATGCTAGAATAGCAGAAGAACAAGACACTATTAACAGTCATGGGGATAAACACCTACCAGGAAGCAATAACCTTTCCCTCCCCACATACCCCCACAGAAACAACTATGACAAAGTGAAAAACAAAAATGGATTACAGCTCCTGAGGCTCTGTCGAACACTGGGTCTGTACATAGTCAATGGCAGGCTGAGAGGAGACTCTTTTGGTAGGTACACCTACAGCTCATCCCTTGGCAGCAGCACTGTAGACTACTTCCTCACCGACCTAAACCCAGAGTCTCTCAGAGCCTTCACAGTCAGCCCACTAACACCTCTCTCAGACCACAGTAAAATCACAGTGTATCTGAGAAGAGCAGAACCCAACCATGAAGCATCATGGCCCAATAAATTACATGGTACTAAACAAGCCTATAGATGGAGTGCAAACAGTACAGACATCTACCAAAAAGCAATTAGTAGCCAAAAAATACAATCTCTCCTGGACAACTTTTTAGCCTTAACATTCTCCTTCAGCAATGAAGGTGTAAATTTGGCCGTTAGGAACATAAACTTTATATTTGACAAATTAGCCTCCTTGGCTAATCTAAAGAAGCATAAGAGCAAACCAAAAATAACAGATAATGAAAAATGGTTTGATAATGATTGCAAAAATCTAAGAAAGTCATTGAGAAATATATCTAATCAAAAACACAGAGAACCAGACAACAAAAATATACGCCTTCAATATGGGGAAACACTGAAGCAATACAAACGCACCCTAAGAACAAAAAAGGAACAGCACATTAGAAATCAGCTGGATGGAATTGAGGAATCCATAGAATCAAACCACTTCTGGGAGAATTGGAATAAATTAAACAAACCTCATCATGAGGAGTTGGCTATCCAAAATGGGGATATGTGGAGAAATCACTTTGCAAACCTCTACAGCAATATAACAAAGAGCCCAGAACAAAAAGATATACAAGAAAAATTACAAATCCTTGAATTAGCAGTCAAAGACTATCAGAATCCTGTGGATACCCCAATTACAGAAGAAGAATTATTGGAAAAAATATGCAATCTCCAACCCAAAAAGGCCTGTGGTGCTGATGGGATTTTAAATGAAATGATCAAATATACAGACCACAAATTCAAATTGGCTATACTCAAACTCTTCAACATTATCCTCACTGCAGGTATTTTCCCCGATATTTGGAACCAGGGACTGATCACACCAATCTATAAAAATGGAGACAAATTTGACCCAAATAATTACAGAGGAATATGCGTTAACAGCAACTTGGGGAAAATTCTCTGCAGTATTATAAATAGCAGACTACATCATTTCCTTGACGAACACAACGTCCTGAGCAGAAGCCAGATTGGATTTCTAAAAAATTATCGTACAACAGACCACATTTACACCCTCCACACTCTAATTGATAAACAAGTTAACCAAAACAAAGGCAAAATCTACTCGTGTTTTGTAGATTTCAAGAAAGCATTTGATTCAATTTGGCACGAAGGTCTTTTTTATAAACTAATAGAAAGTGGTATTGGAGGGAAAACATATGATTTTATTAAATCAATGTACACTAAAAACAAATGTGCGGTTAAAATTGGCAACAAGCAAACAGACTTCTTCTCTCAGGGGCGGGGAGTGAAACAGGGCTGCCCAATAAGTCCAACATTATTTAACATCTACATGAATGAATTGGCAAAAACATTAGAAGAATCGACAGCACCTGGTATCACCCTACACAACACTGAAATCAAGTGTCTGCTGTACGCAGATGACCTGGTGCTGCTGTCTCCCACTAAAGAGGGGTTACAGCAACACCTAGATCATCTTCACAGGTTCTGTCAGACTTGGGCTCTGACCGTTAACCTAAAAAAAACAAATATAATGATATTCCAAAAAAGGTCCGGAAATAAGGATGACAAATATAAATTCTATTTGGACACAGTTCTATTAGAACACACCAAAAACTACACATATCTAGGACTAAATATCAGCAACACAGGTAGCTTTCACATGGCTGTGAATGAGCTGAGAGACAAAGCAAGAAGAGCATTCTATGCCATTAAAAGGAACATCAAAATTGAAATTCCAATTAGAATCTGGCTCAAAATTTTTCAATCAGTTATAGAACCAATTGCTCTATATGGCAGTGAAGTATGGGGTCCACTCTCTAATAATGAATTTACTAAATGGGACAAACATCCAATTGAAGTATCGCATGCAGAGTTTTGCAAGACTGTATTGCAAGTACAAAGAAAAACTCCAAATAACGCATGTAGGGCAGAATTGGGCCAATATCCCCTCCTCATTCGAATAGAAAAAAGAGCCATCAAATTTTACAACCATCTAAAAACAAGTGACCCTAAAACATTCCATCACACAGCTCTACAATGTCAAGAGATGAAACCAGAGAAGAGTCCCCTCAGCCAGCTGGTTCTGAGGCTCAGTGCACCAACCCAAACCAACCCCATAGAGCCTCGGGACAGCCCTCAGAAAATCTGGCCCAACCAAATCATCACAAAACAAAAAGAAAAATATATAACCTATTGGAAAGACACCACAAAAAATCAAAGTAAACTTCAATGCTATTTGGCTCTAAACAGACAGTACATGGTGGCAGACTATCTGACCACTGTGACTGATAGAAAACTGAGGAAAACATTGACTAGGTACAGACTCAGTGAGCACAGTCTGGCTATAGAGACCGGTCGTCACAGACAAACCTGGCTGCCCAGGGAGGACAGGCTGTGCTCACTCTGCTCCAGGGGAGAGGTAGAGACAGAAGTGCATTTCCTACTACACTGTGACAAATACTCAGACCTAAGAGCATATTTCTTTCCCAAAATTATAATTCAATACAAAGAATTTGAAACTATAAAAGATGAAGAAAAATTCAAATATTTGTTGGGTGAAAAGCCAAAATGTGCAGTTTTGGCAGCCAAATATGTGTCCTCCTGCCACAGCCTGAGGGACAGCCAGTGAAAAATGCAAAGTAATGTTGATAATATTTCCCATTTAGCTTAGTTTTGTTTTGTCTTTCGTACCAGGTCATGTGTCTTCTCAGTCATGTTGACACTGGTCTACTACTGTTGCTTTAATGTATTGTTGTTCTGATTAATATTGTTGTTGTAGCTGTTATTAATGGTAATCCCATGTCCACTACTACTATTATTATTACTGTTAGTCCCACCATTTATTTATATATAAATATATATATATTTTGTGTATATATATACATATATATTTTATTTAAATTTTTCGATATGTATACTTTGACAATGTAAGTAATAATAACTTGCCATGTCAATAAAGTCAATTGAATTGAATTGAATTGAGAGAGAGAGAGAGAGAGAGAGAGAGAGAGAGAAACAGAGAGAGAGAAACAGAGAGAGAGAAACAGAGAGAGAGAGAGAGACAGAGACAGAGACAGAGAGAGAGAGAGAGAGAGAGAGAGAGAGAGAGAGAGAGGAGAGAGAGAGAGAGAGAGAGAGAGAGAGAGAGAGAGAAACATGGCCATACTTCACTATATCATCCTGGAATATCCAAGGCCTGAGGTCATCTGCCTTTGGCCTAAAGAGCAGGAACCCGGACTTCACCAAAGAAATCGGTAATACAGACATTGTCATCCTGCAAGAAACATGGTATAGAGGAGATGGACCCACTGGTTGCCCTCTAGGTTACAGAGAGCTGGTAGTCCCATCCACCAAACTACCAGGTGTGAAACAGGGAAGAGACTCAGGGGGTATGCTAATTTGGTATAGAGCAGACCTAACTCACTCCATTAAATTAATCAAAACAGGAACATTCTACATTTGGCTAGAAATTCAAAAGGAAATTATCTTAACAGAGAAAAATGTCCTCCTGTGTGCTACCTATATCCCCCCACTAGAATCCCCATACTTTAATGAAGACAGCTTCTCCATCCTGGAGGGGGAAATCAATCATTTCCAGGCCCAGGGACATGTATTAGTCTGTGGCGACCTAAATGCCAGAACTGGACAAGAACCTGACACCCTCAGCACACAGGGGGACAAACACCTGCCTGCAGGTGACAGCATCCCCTCCCCCATATGCCCCCCTAGGCACAACTATGACAACATAACCAACAAAAACGGGTCACAACTCCTGCAGCTCTGTCGCACGCTGGGTATGTACATAGTCAATGGTAGGCTTCGAGGGGACTCCTATGGTAGGTACACCTATAGCTCATCTCTTGGCAGTAGCACTGTAGACTACTTTATCACTGACCTCAACCCAGAGTCTCTCAGAGCGTTCACAGTCAGCCCACTGACACCCCTATCAGACCACAGCAAAATCACAGTCTACTTGAACAGAGCAATACTCAATCATGAGGCATCAAAGCCAAAGGAACTGAGTAACATTAAGAAATGCTATAGATGGAAGGAATGCAGTTTGGAAACCTACCAAAAAACAATTAGGCAACAACAAATTCAATCCCTTTTAGATAATTTCCTGGGTAAAACGTTCCACTGCAATAGTGAAGGTGTAAACTTGGCAGTAGAAAATCTTAACAGTATATTTGACCTCTCAGCTTCCCTATCAAATCTAAAAATCTCAAATAGAAAACCCGAAGAAAATGAACAACAATGACAAATGGTTTGATGAAGAATGCAAAAATCTAAGAAAGAAATTGAGAAACCTGTCCAACCAAAAACATAGAGACCCGGAAAACCTGAGTCTACGCCTTCACTATGGTGAATCACTAAAACAATACAGAAATACACTACGGAAAAAGAAGGAACAGCACGTCAGAAATCAGCTCAATGTAATTGAAGAATCCATAGACTCTAACCAATTCTGGGAAATTGGAAAACACTAAACAAACAACAACACAAAGAATTATCTATCCAAAATGGAGATGTATGGGTAAACCACTTCTCCAATCTTTTTGGCTCTATAACAAAGAATAAAGAGCAAAAACATATACATGATCAAATACAAATCCTAGAATGAACTATTAAAGACTACCAGAACCCACTGGATTCTCCAATTACCTTGAATGAGTTACAGGACAAAATAAAAACCCTCCAACCCAAAAAGGCCTGTGGTGTTGATGGTATCCTTAATGAAATGATCAAATATACAGACAACAAATTCCAATTGGCTATACTAAAACTCTTTAACATCGTCCTTAGCTCTGGCATCTTCCCCAATATTTGGAACCAAGGACTGATCACCCCAATCCACAAAAGTGGAGACACATTTGACCCCAATAACTACCGTGGAATATGCGTCAACAGTAACCTTGGGAAAATACTCTGCATTATCATTAACAGCAGACTCGTACATTTCCTCAATGAAAACAATGTACTGAGCAAATGTCAAATTGGCTTTTTACCAAATTACCGTACAACAGACCACGTATTCACCCTGCACACCCTAATTGACAACCAAACAAACCAAAACAAAGGCAAAGTCTTCTCATGCTTTGTTGATTTCAAAAAATCCTTCGACTCAATTTGGCATGAGGGTCTGCTATACAAATTGATGGAAAGTGGTGTTGGGGGTAAAACATACAACATTATAAAATCCATGTACACAAACAACAAGTGTGCGGTTAAAATTGGCAAAAAACACACACATTTCTTCACACAGGGTCGTGGGGTGAGACAGGGATGCAGCTTAAGCCCCACCCTCTTCAACATATATATCAACGAATTGGCGCGGGCACTAGAAAAGTCTGCAGCACCCGGCCTCACCCTACTAGAATCTGAAGTCAAATGTCTACTGATGATCTGGTGCTTCTGTCACCAACCAAGGAGGGCCTACAGCAGCACCTAGATCTTCTGCACAGATTCTGTCAGACCTGGACCCTGACAGTAAATCTCAGTAAGACCAAAATAATGGTGTTCCAAAAAAGGTCCAGTCGCCAGGACCACAAATTCCATCTAGACACTGTTGCCCTAGAGCACACAAAAAACTATACATACCTCAGCCTAAACATCAGCGCCACAGGTAACTTCCACAAAGCTGTGAACGATCTGAGAGACAAGGCAAGAAGGGCATTCTATGCCATCAAAAGGAACATAAATTTCAACATACCAATTAGGATCTGGCTAAAAATACTTGAATCAGTCATAGAGCCCATTGCCCTTTACGGTTGTGAGGTCTGGGGTCCGCTCACCAACCAAGACTTCATAAAATGGGACAAACACCAAATTGAGACTCTGCATGCAGAATTCTGCAAAAATATCCTCCGTGTACAACGTAGAACACCAAATAATGCATGCAGAGCAGAATTAGGCCGATACCCACTAATTATCAAAATCCAGAAAAGAGCCGTTAAATTCTACAACCACCTAAAAGGAAGCGATGGAAGCAAACCTTGCATAACAAAGCCATCACCTACAGAGAGATGAACCTGGAGAAGAGTCCCCTAAGCAAGCTGGTCCTAGGGCTCTGTTCACAAACACACCCCACAGAGCCCCAGGACAACAGCACAATTAGACCCAACCAAATCATGAGAAAACAAAAAGATAATTACTTGACACATTGGAAAGAATTAACAAAAAAACAGAGCAAACTAGAATGCTATTTGGCACTAAACAGAGAGTACACAGTGGCAGAATACCTGACCACTGTGACTGACCCAAACTTAAGGAAAGCTTTGACTATGTACAGACTCAGTGAGCATAGCCTTGCTATTGAGAAAGGCCGCCGTAGGCAGACATGGCTCTCAAGAGAAGACAGGCTATGTGCTCACTGCCCACAAAATGAGGTGGAAACTGAGCTGCACTTCCTAACCTCCTGCCCAATGTATGACCATATTAGAGAGACATATTTCTCTCAGATTACACAGATCCACAAAGAATTCGAAAACAAATCCAATTTTGATGAACTCCCATATCTACTGGGTGAAATTCCACAGTGTGCCATCACAGCAGCAAGATTTGTGACCTGTTGCCACAAGAAAAGGGCAACCAGTGAAGAACAAACACCATTGTAAATACAACCCATATTTATGCTTATTTATTTTCCCTTGTGTACTTTAACCATTTGTACATTGTTACAACACTGTATATATATAACATGACATTTGTAATGTCTTTATTGTTTTGAAACTTCTGTATGTGTAATGTTTACTGTTAATTTTTATTGTTTATTTCACTTTTGTATATTATCTACCTCACTTGCTTTGGCAATGTTAACACATGTTTTCCATGCCAATAAAGCCCCTTGAATTGAATTGAATTGAAAAAGAGAGAGAGAGAGAAACAGAGAAACACAGAGAGAGAGAGAGAGAGAGAGAGAGAGAGAGAGAGAGAGAAAGAGAGAGAGAGAGAGAGAGAGAGAGAAAAACAGAGAGAGAAACAGAGATAGAGAGAGAGAGAGAGAGAGAGAGAGAGAGAGAGAGAGAGAGAGAGAGAGAAACAGAGAGAGAAACAGAGAGAGAAACAGAGAGAGAAACAGAGAGAGAAACAGAGAGAGAGAAACAGAGAGAGAAACAGAGTAGGCCAGAGGACTAGGGTGAGATAACCAGACCCATATGTGTGTGTTAGTGTGTGAGTGTGTGTTTTAGGCAGCTGCAGGGTCCTACAGCGAAACAGCAGTGTGCCTTGTCATCCCCCGCAGCCACAAGGAGAGATAGACCAAGAGAGCAACGGATGGAGAGAGGGAGGGAGGGGTTCTGGCCCTGAGAGTCTGTGGGATGCCTCCCCCTGTCACACACACATCAAAGAGTGTTTGGCCAGGGACAGAGCCAGAGCTGTGTGGGGAAAACAACAACAAACACAGTCACACTCACACACACCCTCTCACAGCCTTCCCCTGTCATTTACTCTATTAGCTGTGGTCTGGGTGCTGAAATGGCCCATTATGTGGTCTTTTTGTGTGTGTGTGTATATATGGTGTATATAGTATATGTTGTGTGTGTGTTTGTGTCTGCATTTATAACTGTATGTATGTGTACTGTGTGTTTACAGTCCTAACTCTAGGGTCTAGGGCTGGAAACCAGCTGGTTGTGAGTGTGGTGGCTTTTGGTCCAAATATGAGCGAATCGTGAGGGCTTGATGAAACAGTGTGGGTTCAAACCTGCTCTTAAGGCTCTGCACACGTCACACACTCACCCCTCGCCAAAAACCCTGATTAAAGCTTTGGGTCTAGCAGCTCAATTCCATCAGGCTTACACGCGCACACACGCACACGCACACACGCGCGCACACACACACACACACACACACACACACACACACACACACACACACACACACACACACACACACACACACACACACACACACACACACACACACACACACACACACACACACACACACACACACACACACACACACACACACACAGCAACCAACTCTCTTCATCACTTTCAGGATAATGTCCCAATGGAAATGGCGACGCCATCTATAGACAGAAAAACTCACCAAATGGGCTCAAAGTTTGGAGTTGATTACGTAGCTAATCTCAGATATTGGGTATGAGCACAACACTAAGCATATAATAACCGTTATACTGCCAACGCTTTCTCTCTGGGTAGGGCTAGATTAGTGGGGTGGAGTGTGTGTGTGTTTGTGAATGTATGTGATGTGTGTATGCATCACAAATACTTATGGTGTGCAAGAGTATTTAGTGTGAGTGTGTACTCTGCGCGCTCTGTCTCAGGCGTCCATATATCAATCTCCCACCACGCCTGTGCCTCCACCCCCGCTGTGCAAATCTGTCCAATTAGGCACGGCCCCACGGGGTGCACACACACACACACACACACACACACACACACACACACACACACACACACACACACACACACACACACACACACACACACACACACACACACACACACACACACACACACACACACACACACACACACACACACAGTCTCCACAGGGGTGGAATCCAGTGTGAAATAAGGGCTGCCACTGTGGGCAGATTAACCAATAATAAAGTGCATTTCACAGACACGCTGGCTCATTGAGGGGCCTGATGGCTCTAAGGTCAAGACAGAGCAGGGAGGGTCCGCTCCAAATACCCCCTCCCCTCCGCCCTCACACCCTCCTTCACTCAGTAAGCTACAGTCTACACACATCTTCCCTAGTCTACCCTCCAAGCCCAAGTGCCCATACACACACGCACACATACAGCACTGAAACTCAAAATCAAATAAAAGTTTATTGGTCGGGTACACATATTTGAAGATGTTATCGCAGGTGCAGCGAAATGCGTATGTCTCTAGCTCCAACAGTGCAGTAATAACTAGCAATACACACATAATCCAAAAAGTACAAAAATAAAGAAATAAAGAAATATCAGAACTCCCCCCCCCCACCGATCCTCAGAGCCGGGGCGGGGGTCGATGTGTGTGCTATCCTGTCCTTTTCGCGCCTCGTCCTGATCCTCCCGACACCCCTGGTCTGGGCGGGCGATGTAAGACCCCTGGCAGAGCCCAGATTATCCCTCTAAGAGCCTTACACAGGACCCAGACCCAGGGTAGGGAGACAGATGACAGTTCACACAATAATACAGGCTACCAATTCAACTGTCAATACCAGACTGTTACATATAACACACTACACATCCCTCCCCCAGGTATTAATGGCAGAGCAGGAAGGAGGCAAAACAACACGCAACCATACAGCAGAAAAACATGCTAAAATGACATGTTGATGAGCACACACGTATTGAGACAGAGACTAAAAGAGAGAGAGACTACGACTCAATTTGTGTGTGTGTGTGTGTGTGTGTGTGTGTGGGGGGGGGGCTGTTAGAAGATACTCAGGCGTTCTAATCAGTCCCTCACGTAAACACATGGCCACTCCTCCACACACAGTTTAGACTACACACACGCACACACATATCTTCAGTATCTCACTACTTATGATGTCACCAACAATCTTAGGCCACTACACTTGTTCATCAGATGTTGTGCATGTGTGATGCATCACTGACCAATGACCAGAAAAAGAGAGGAGGGGGGAATTGGGTCATTTGGTGAGAAGGCCTAGTAAGAAAACATTTTTAAAATATATAGGATTAGTTGGCTCCCTAATCTAGAGTTTGCGGGAAGTAAAGGAGGAGGAGAAAAGCAAGGGAAGGAGAAAAGCGAGGGAAGGAGAAAGCGAGGGAAGGAGAAAAGCAAGGGAAGGAGAAAAGCGAGGGAAGGAGAAAAGCGAGGGAAGGAGAAAAGCGAGGGAAGGAGAAAAGAGGAGAGATAGAAAAGTTAGAATAGGAAAGTTCCTGTCATATTATAGTAAAATGCAACAGAAAAGAAAAGAAAAACGAATCATGTAAAATCAATTTAGTAAACTGAAATAAAAAGAAACACGTTTCAAAAACTAAAACTATACTGAAACTATTATCTTTGACTCCAAAACAAACTAAATCAAATAAAACAATCATGAATTATGTACAGTTTTAGTTGTTTTTCTCAATTTTGGTCAAAAATCTAATGGGGTTTTCAAGCTTTTTTTCTAATGGGGTTTTGAAGCTTCTGAATCTGGCGGTCACAGAGATTGACTCATTTAAAGGCGTGAAATGACGTTGCCACGAGCAGCACCGCAGATATTGGTTGTTCCCCTGCTCAGACATGCATCAACTAATGGTTGCTTGTCAAGTCGTGGACTGTGCAGTCGGGCACCAGACTGCTATAACATGTTTCTCTGCTCAGATGTTGCTGCTGACGCATGCCAGATCTTACAACGCCTGGACAGGTATTTTACATATCAGCTCACCACATCATAAGGAATATCAGTCTGGACCAGCCTGCACAGTCGATGAAGTGGCATGCAACCATTGGCAGATGCATGCAACGTCTGAGCAGGTGAACACAACCATGATGTGGTTAACCGATACGTAAAAAAACCTATCCAGGTGTTGTAAGATCTGGTAGGCATCAGCAACGTCTGAGCAGAGAAACACACACGTTGAGATGAGTGCGATGCAAGACTCTCACACAGTCACACAGAGTGTCTACTACAACCTGGTAGCTACAGGACCAAAACAGAGGTTTAGCCTCGAGCTTCAGCGCTCCAGGTTGTTGCGGAAATTGACCCACTACTACTGTTTACTTGGTGCATCTACATCATCTCGCTGAGTCTACCTTTAAACCTAACCTATGACCTGACCCATCACCTATGCATTACTGCCCCGTATTGACAATAAGTGAAATCCCCAAAAACTTTACTAACACATCAATGCCAACAACACATAGGCTACTTTCTGTCCCTAACACTGAAACTAAATAATATACAAATTAAATTAAGATTAAAGTTTTTATAAAACTTAAAAATAAACACAGTATGATCTGAAAACTAACTGAAACTAAACTGAATTTCAAATAAAATCATGAAACTACATAATAGAAATAAAAAGACAAACTAAAATAACCTTGGTGTCTTGTCTGGCAGTGGCGTTGGGACTGAGGATGTGTGTGTGTGTAGGGATGGGGGGTTGACTGTTTTGACAGATCTGGTCGTGTTATCTGGCGAGGTAAATCCGCCTAAACCTGGCGCTAATGTCTTGGTGGGGGGATGTGATGGGGTGATGGGGGTGAGAGAGATTAATAAGGAATCGCTCCAAAAGGCTTCAGAGCCGCTAAGATTCTTAACCCAGTTAACCTCCCTTGGCGGTGGAGATGATGGTGAATCTCAAATGTCCTCCCGGAATGTTTGTGTTCACGTAATAGCAGTTATATTGGTTTGATTTAGCTGCAGTATCAATCCCTTCCTGAGGTTTGTAGGTCCGTTTTTTGAACCAGGGAATGACAGAGAGGTGACATAGAACAGGGAAGTATGTAGCTAATGTAGGAAATAGACCAAAATTATATTAGTTAGATTTTTCATGACATGAGTTTGAATGTCGGATTACTTTACTGTATTCGTCAATTTCAGAGGCTGCTCTATGATCGCGCAAGGTCCAGGCAGAAGCTTGACCGTAAAGGTTAAACATTCAACCTTTTTAGTTGACTCTCTGGAAAGGAGGTAGGTAGCTGTCAATCCTCCCCTCCCTCTTTCTCCCTTCTTTTCTCTCTCTGATTCTAGAAATGGTGGACCACGTCCGTTTGAGATATTACAACAACGAAGAAGTTACTGCAAACAACAAACACCGTTTTTCCCCCTCAGACATCATTGCACACGCGATAGAAGAGCAGAATATGTGCCGCAATTTTTACCCCACGGAGCTGGAGGCGCCTCACCTCCGTTTCATCAACAAACAAAAAAACACAAATAAAAGGCGCTGGGGCGAACAGTGTCGCTGTTTCTCCTAATGCGGATTGGATCTTTAACACAGACACTCTACACACACAGAGACATAAGAATCTCTCCAGACCTCCCCGCACGCACGCACGCCGTGCACGCACACGCACACACACATACACATACATACATACAACTTGAGATCTGTAAATGCTGTACTTCATCATATAAGGGGCTTGCCTTAGCTCAGCAGCAATGACAATGCTTATTCAGATTTACTGCATACAAGTATTCCAGCAGGCTAAAATGACAACAAAGAGTGAACTGTCAAACAAATGATATGCTGCCTACATCAGCTAGAGTAGGTTTGCAGACCTGTAAATCAATATTACCCTGGGCACCAACAGACAGGACAGAGTCAGTGTATTGTGAAGGGACTGCCAAAGTCCTGACAACACCGGAGGTAAACAGATATAACTATTCACGGCTAACACACACACACACACACACTCTAATGCCTTGCCTTGTAAATGCATCAGTCCTAGCCCTTGGCAGTGTGAGGTGTAATATTTCCTTAATGTAATGGGGTTTGATCGGGGGTGTTTGGTGTCCGATAGGCCTGCTGTTTTATTAGCACAACGAGCACTCTGGGGGTCTCCGGTTCATGCTGCCCTGCCCCACCCGAGCTCTCTCAGACACCAGACACACAAGCATGCACGCACAAACATTGCTGTTAAAGCTCGTCTGTACAGTCCAAAAGCCACAGGAGGATCCTTAAAAGAGAGAGAGAGAGAGAGAGAGAGAGAGAGAGAGAGAGAGAGAGAGAGAGAGAGAGAGAGAGAGGAGAAAGAAAGAGAAAGAGAGAGAGAAAGAGAGAGAGTGAGAGTGAGAGTGAGAGTGAGAGTGAGAGTGAGAGTGAGAGTGTGTGTGTGTGTGTGTGTGTGTGTGTGTGTGTGTGCGTGCGTGCGTGCGTGCGTGCGTATGTATGTATGGCAAATGACAGTGGCGGTCCCAGATCCCGGATCTAGATGAAGCGCATTGACGCCACTCACCCCCTCCTCCCATTCCTATCCCACAACCCTCCACACCCTGCCAGTAAATATTCTGCTGTTTCTATGTTGTCGCTGTCTAAACTTCCATGCAAGTATTGAACATTCAGAAGCCAGACCATTCAGCCCTCAACCTGAGCTCATTCAGCTGAATCAGGAAGTATGGAGTTATCAACAGAAGCTGGGACATATTTCCTAAGGCAACCCAAACACTATCAGTGTGAGTACCAAATGGCACACTATTCCTTATATAGTACACTACTTTTAACCAGAGCCCTATGGATCCTGTATAGGGAATAGGGAGCCATTTGCAACGCAGGCTCATTGTTTCTGAACGTCAAATAGAATTGATTATTCCAAAGATTTGCCATATGGCCTAAAAGCTTTGATATGTGATCCACTCACCCTACTGGGTATTGTTAGGACTCAGTGAACTACCATCAGTCCCCTGACTACACACAGAGAAAGTCAATGTGAAATATGAACAACATCATACGAGATGGCTTTTTTTACAATATGGATGTGAAGTCTAAAGAGCTTTCTATGTAATGTTCTAGAAAACACTATCTAGGGAGTAACATCAATCGATATAAAGGTGGACCAGACACTGAGTATAGTATCTAGATTATACACAGTATGATATTTATATTGGTGGCTGATGATTCAGATCATCACAGAGCATAACCATATCCAGTGATATTACATCATCACAGAGCATAACCATATCCAGTGATATTACATCATCACAGAGCATAACCATATCCAGTGATATTACATCATCACAGAGCATAACCATATCCAGTGATATTACATCACAGAGCATAACCATATCCAGTGATATTACATCATCACAGGGCATAACCATATCCAGTGATATTACATCATCACAGAGCATAACCATATCCAGTGATATTACATCACAGAGCATAACCATATCCAGTGATATTACATCATCACAGAGCACAACCATATCCAGTGATATTACATCATCACAGAGCACAACCATATCCAGTGATATTACATCATCACAGAGCATAACTATATCCAGTGATATTACATCACAGAGCATAACCATATCCAGTGATATTACATCATCACAGAGCACAACCATATCCAGTGATATTACATCATCACAGAGCATAACCATATCCAGTGATATTACATCATCACAGAGCATAACCATATCCAGTGATATTACATCATCACAGAGCATAACCATATCCAGTGATATTACATCATCACAGAGCATAACCATATCCAGTGATATTACATCATCACAGAGCATAACCATATCCAGTGATATTACATCATCACAGAGCATAACCATATCCAGTGATATTACATCACAGAGCATAACCATATCCAGTGATATTACATCATCACAGAGCATAACCATATCCAGTGATATTACATCATCACAGAGCATAACTATATCCAGTGATATTACATCATCACAGAGCATAACCATATCCAGTGATATTACATCATCACAGAGCATAACCATATCCAGTGATATTACATCACAGAGCATAACCATATCCAGTGATATTACATCATCACAGAGCATAACCATATCCAGTGATATTACATCATCACAGAGCATAACCATATCCAGTGATATTACATCATCACAGAGCATAACCATATCCAGTGATATTACAGCAGTATGTGAATGTGACTGTGGTGCCTCGAGTTGGCACTGGGAAAAAGAAAGTTACAGATCAAGACAATTGTCTCTGTGGACTTGAAGCACAGGCACAGACACACACACAGGCACACACACACAGGCACACACACACACACACACACACACACACACACACACACACACACACACACACACACACACACACACACACACACACACACACACACACACACACACACACACACACACACACACACACACACACACACACACACACACACACACACACACACACACACACACACACACACACAGTGTTCCCATAGCGGGTTGGAGGTGAGTCAGATGCAGTGTTCCTGGAAGAGATGTTGTGTGGAAAGCACCGGAATAACTCGGGAATAACTTGGCCAGTGGGAGTCTGAGGCGACACAGAGACGACAGAACTGCTGACCCCTTAGAAACAACTCTACCCAGACACAACATCCTCCAGAGGCCCTGCTGCTGCTAGTTCCCTCCCCACTCCTGATGGATTACCACTGTCCAGGAGGTCACACAGGGATGGACCGGCTCATCTTCCACAGACAGGGGGACATGCGTGGGACTGAGGATTGGCCCTAAACCCACATTCAGATAGGCTTGAGGGTCTGAGGGGGTGGGGGGGGGTATTTAAACCCATATGAAGATAACACATGTGAGTGTGTGTGTGTGTGTTGCTGCTGACAGTCCTAGCAGAGCCTGAGAAACATGTCCTGAATTCTTCAAGGGGAGCCCCAAACCGTCATCAGGATGGGGTGGGGGGGTGAATATCACATCCTTCTCAGTCACCACGGCGACAGGCATGCGCGTGGGCTACCTGAACCGGTGACCGCCTGCCCTCCCCCCAACCGTCACGACCCTAGCCTCGACATCTAGGGGGGGTTAGCTAGTGGCAAGCTAACAGACAGAAGAGAGGAGGAGAGAGGCACTTTCTGGACTAGTACCTGTCACCCCAACACCCACAGACCCCAATCCCTGCTTGCGCTCTACCCTGCTAAGCTGGCGTGAGTACAACATTAACCCCTCGTGGCCCTATCTGGCCCTGCCCCTTCTCACCCAACTGGACTGGCTGGCTGAGATGAGCCCCCCAATCCAGGTGCCTAGAAACACAAGCCCACAAATTGCATGCACAAACACCTACTAGTACATACTGACACACACGCACAGACACACACGCTGGATAGCTGCAGAGCTACTGTAGGACGAGTGTGCTATTCATATAGGACCCATGCTGCGGGTGAAACGGGCTGGCGATTTAACACCCTGATCCACCCCCAACTCCCCTGTTTCTGCTGAAGGGTACCTCACAGCTCTCACCAGACAGCACTGCTGACCTCTGACAGCTCTATCAGGCTCAACACACTCACATACAGATACAATGCACCTCAACAACCACAGCCCATTGTTGAGAGAGCTTAGCTGTATTTGAGGTACTAAACTCTAGTCAGACGTGATATCATACTAATATTGCATTTGTCTACCTATTGCAATGCGGTGGTGATTTCAAAACGTTAGAATATGTAGTTATGTAGTTTATTTGCAAGAGTCCCTGTTCACCCACCCCTGGGCTGCTGGTGTTGGTAGAAGGTCTGGCCCTGGGCAGTTCTCTGTGATGAAGACCAGACCTGGGCTCTGCTTCCACTCACACCATGCTCACACTGCATCCAAAGACCAGAACAATCTCACACATACACACGGCTCCAACCCTGTCAGGCCCTTTACCAACGATAGATTGCATTACACCTCAGAGCGAGAGAGAGAGAATATGCACGCGAGAGAGCGAGAGGAGGGGTTTTTACACAGTGTCTGTCTGGCTGACGTGTCAATGTGAACAGTCATTAACTGAAAAAGGATAACTGGGAAAAGACAAAACATTCCCAGGCAGCCTGGGCCAGGACACAGACCCACTCCCCTGGGCCGGGACACAGACTCACTCCCCTGGGCCAGGACACAGACCCACTCCCCTGGGCCGGGACACAGACCCCCTCCCTGGGCCGGGACACAGACTCACTCCCCTGGGCCGGGACACAGACCCACTCCCCTGGGCCAGGACACAGACCCACTCCCCTGGGCCAGGACACAGACCCACTCCCCTGGGCCAGGACACAGACTCACTCCCCTGGGCCGAGACACAGACCCACTCCCCTGGGCCAGGACACAGACCCACTCCCCTGGGCCGGGACACAGACCCACTCCCCTGGGCCGGGACACAGACCCACTCCCCTGGGCCGGGACACAGACCCACTCCCCTGGGCCAGGACACAGACCCACTCCCCTGGGCCGGGACACAGACCCACTCCCCTGGGCCGGGACACAGACCCACTCCCCTGGCGTTCTCCCTGGGCCGGGACACAGACCCACTCCCCTGGCGTTCTCCCTGGGCCGGGACACAGACCCACTCCCCTGGGCCGGGACACAGACCCACTCCCCTGGCGTTCTCCCTGGGCCGGGACACAGACCCACTCCCCTGGGCCGGGACACAGACCCACTCCCCTGGGCCGGGACACAGACCCACTCCCCTGGCGTTCTCCCTGGGCCGGGACACAGACCCACTCCCCTGGGCCAGGACACAGACCCACTCCCTGGGCCAGGACACAGACCCACTCCCCTGGGCCGGGACACAGACCCCCTCCCCGTTCCCCTGGGCCGGGACACAGACCCACTCCCCTGGCGTTCTCCCTGGGCCGGGACACAGACCCACTCCCCTGGCGTTCTCCCTGGGCCGGGACACAGACCCACTCCCCTGGGCCGGGACACAGACCCACTCCCCTGGCGTTCTCCCTGGGCCGGGACACAGACCCACTCCCCTGGCGTTCTCCCTGGAATTTCATATCCACAGGAGTGCTGGCCCAGGCCATAAAGCAGAAGTTCGACTTTACAAGGCTGCTCCTTTCTGTTTGAAAACAGAGTCAGCAGCACAATAATGTCACGCTACAGCAGTAAATGTCAGGAGGCCAATTTTCACCATGGTTGCAACTCAAATGGCACCCTATTTCCCTATATAGTGTACTCTTTTTTGACCACAGCCCTATGGGCCCTGGTCAAAAGTAGTACTATGTAGGGAATAGGGTGCCATTTGGGACACAAGCCATGTCTCTCCTACAGAGCGTTAGTCTGTCTGGCCAGTCTCATATTAGCTGGTACCAACATCGCTGATGGGAGAAGAAACACCCTGAGATCAAGTCCTGCTATGAATCACAAGAAAGCTTTTGTGAGAAAAGCTTGGTCTCTCTTAAACATCACTCTTTTAACGCAATATAAATGTTTATATGCAGCCCCCTGCACGCGCACACACACACACACACACACACACACACACACACACACACACACACACACACACACACACACACACACACACACACACACACACACACACACACACACACACACACACACACACACACACACACACCAAATCGTATTGGTCACATACACATATTTAGCAGATGTTATTGCGGGTGTAGTGAAATGCTTGTGTTCCTAGCTCCAACAGTGCTGTATTATCTAACAATTCACAACAATACACACATCTAAAAAGTAAAATAATATTAGGACGATCAATGTCAGAGTCTGGAATATAGATGTATATAATCTAAAAGTAAAAGAATGGAATTAAGAAATATATAAATATTAAGACGAGCAATGTCGGAATGGCATTAACTACAATACAGCAGAATGTAATACAGTATATACATATGAGATGAGTAAAGCAGTACGTAAACATGATTAAAGTGGAACACTAGTCTCACACACACAGACACAGACAGATGAGACGGTCCATCCATTCACGTAACAACCCTGAAAAATGCCACAAATTCCACTGGTTAAACTTCAAAGTGAAGTGTTCTCTGGAAATGAATGGAGAGAGAGCTAAGCTCACTCCTTACTGCTAGTAAGAGTTTCTACTTTGATATGAATTAACAAAGAAAGGAACATCTGATGTGAGTTAGCCCACTGACTGCTGCATGTCTCCTCCTTCAGAGGAGAGATTCACTGGTCTGAACACTCCCTCCTGTTTGATCCTAGAGGACTACAATTACCAGGAATGCGCCCTCACTACATGTTGTACAACGTTTGACCAGAGCACTACATAGGGAATCGTGTGCCATTTGGGATGCAGCCGTTATGCTAGCAGAATGTACCGTCTGTTTCCTATTGCTCTGTGGCCTCGGCCAACGGAGATTTATGCTGGTCATCAGAACGATGTAGAGGATAATTATTATTTAAACTAATGTCGCCGTAATTCAGACAAGACCAAATACAAACCATCCTCTCTGGGAACCAACTCTGGCATATTTCACTATTTGAGACGACTGTGCAACAGGGAGTGTTGCATAGAGAATTCATTTTGTCTCACCGTTTGGTAAGAAAGATAAAAACAATAGGTTGGGCGTACATACTGTAGAGGTTCTACAAAGCAAGATAAACGAATGCACCTAGGTGATAAGTACTGGCATTTACCTTAGTGTTTTTCTCATACAGAAACATCAGGGAGAGAGAGGGGAAAAAAACTCCCCACAAAATGTTGACGATTTTCAAGGCAAAACCCAGTTTACACTCCTCCATACACACACTGTAAACTCCTACACACACACTGTAAACTCCTACACACACGCACAGTACACTCCTCCACACAGACCCCATCTAACTAATGGCTCTGGTTTGGTATGAGGAAAAGTGGCCCAGACTCCAAACACCTCTCCTCTAGACAGTGAGAGTGAGGGAACGGTAAAGGGAGGGATAGAGGGAGACATGGGAGGATTACCGGTAGGAGGTGAAGTCTCCTCTGACTCACACAGCTCTTGCTCTCTCACACACACACACACACACACACACACACACACACACACACACACACACACACACACACACACACACACACACACACACACACACACACACACACACACACACACACACACACACACACACACACACAAGGGATCAGCGCCTCAGACAGTGGAATTTTTCTGAGTGGATCCTGAAGTGTGTGTGTGTGTGTGTGTGTGTGTGCCTAGACTGGCCCACTCTGTCTAGCCTGAGTCAATGGTGGGCTTAGCCCCCATCCAAGACAGGGACCAACACACTAACTCACAGACAGATACTGCCTGCCCCCACACACACAATCACAAAACAAACAGACACTTTAAGCCCCCAGTCAGGTGGGGGTATGGAGGGGAGTACTTCAGTAGCAGTGAGTGTAAACCAGCCATAGTACTAACCAAACAGTGGGAGTTGATGACATGTTAGATATATGAGTGGTTTTCTTTAGCAGTGTGTGCAGTGTGTGTGTGGACTTCACCTCTACTTCCTAAGAGCTCAATCTCTCCCCAGCCTCCTCTCCTCATCCTCCTCTCCTCATCCTCCTCCACTCCTCATCTTCCTCTCCTCATCTCATCTTCCTCTCATCTTCCTCTCCTCATCCTCTTCTTCCTCTCCTCATCCTCTTCTTCCTCTCCTCATCCTCTTCTTCCTCTCCTCATCTTCCTCATCCTCCTCTCCACGATTGACTGATTTGCAGTGAGTAAGTCTTTCCATCACTCCCCTCTTTCACATGGTGCAGTAGGTAGCCTTGTGGTTAGAGCGTTGGGCCAGTAACCGAAAGGTTGCTAGATCGAATCCCTGAGCTGACAAGGTAAAAATCTGTCCTTCTGCCCCTGAACAAGGCACTATTCCTAGGCCGTCATTGTAAATAAGAATTTGTTCTTAACTGACTTGCCTAGTTAAATAAAGGTTAAGCAAATGTTACAAATTGAAATGAAGAGACTTAGGGTGCCAGCTCTTGCTCACACAGTTTGAGTCTCCCAGCGCTTAAACCACTGCTTGTGTGTCCACTGCAGCCTGTGGGACAGACCTGTCCGCTCACACCTCACACACGTGGCACTGTTTGGGTGGTCCACACACACAAATCCCAGGCTAATCAGTAGAACACTCCACGTGGTGACAGTTTCACCCCATGGGGGATGACGACCACAGGCACAGTTGGTCCACAGGTGTGTGTGTGTCTGCCAAAGGAGGTTGAGAGGGTGTAGTACTCATATGTCAAATATATCTTTAACACCTCATCACCTTAGATCTCTCTGGGGCTTTCACTTGATGAAGAAATAAAAACACACACCACAGGCCAGACAGTGCTTCAAATGTAGAAATTGTAGGGTTTCAAAGAGAGCAAAAGTAACTTATTGTTTTAGCACAGGCTCTTACTGGACAGCTTAGTAAATCAGGTAAACTTGTGCCCTGCCACCCGACCTGTGTGGATCCAACATGGCACCGCCAGCCGAGAGTGACAACATGCCACAAGACTAGCCAGACCACCTAGAACTGGATTGGGAAGCCACGGCACAGTGTGTGAAGGCTTTGATTATTATAACTGCCCTCCCTGCCATAGCTACATTTAAGCATTCCCATAAAGTGAAGCAGAAATAAGACTTGGGAATGACCTGGCCTGAGGGGACAGAGAATGTGTGTGAATGAGTGGGGAGGGGGGTTGTGTGTGTGTTAGAGTTCCTCTTAGTGGTCAGAGCTGTCGCACAGTCCAGGGATAATAATAGGATGTGTAACGCTCAGCTCACTGGGGTAAAGCTGGACTTCCCCACGTTTCCCTCCACTTGCTCGCTGGTGACACTAGTATCATGTTTTACCCTCCTCTTCCCTCCATACCCTCCTCTTCCCTCCATTCCCTCCTCTCCCTCCCTCGCTCCCTCCCTCCTCTCCCTCACCCCCTCCATCCTTCCCTCCCTCCCTTGCGTATTCACAGGACTTATATGTATACAAAAAAACAACAACAATTTCAGGCTACCCCAAATTCGGACAGTTCCCATGGAAACTGCACATTCCTTGTTTATTTTCAATTATAAATAACTTTGGGAAGAGAGGGATCAATACTTTCCCTAAGACCAAATGAGGGGAAAATAGAGAGAAAGAGGAAGAGCGAACGAAGGAAGAAGGGAAAAAAAGCGTGAGAAATTTGACGACATTTGACATCTCTCAGTGACAGGTCCCAGCGTGTCTTTCCCATGGCCTTTTATACAGTAGCTGGGTCCTGCTGTATAACTAACTGCTCCACTGTTTTAACACTGACCCTAAAATGGCTGCCAAGGAGCCTCACCAAGGCTGAAGTCTGCACTGTAAAACAGGGCTCAGGAGAGAAACTGGGAGCTTTGTACTGTACAGTATAAAGACTTAAATCCAGGCATCAAAAAGGAAAATCAAGGTCACCAGTCCTAGGCTGTGTACCAAATGGCACCCTAAGCTCTATGAGTCCTGGTCAAAAGTAGTCCACTATGTAGGGAATAGGTTTCCATTTGTGACGCAGTCCTAGTGCTTGCCTTGGCTCCCTCTTTTCAAAGGATTTCCTCATGGTTTCTGTAAGAGATTCACGGCGGCCATCTTTCAGCCGTCATCAGAAGCTATCCTTACCACAGGACTGGAAGCTATAACTGACTTTCGACGGAAAGAAAAAGTTGTCAAAACACAATTAAATGCAAAAATATGGAGAGAGCGAGAATGAGAGACAATGAGAATGTTGGCAAGCTATAAGATAACATCACAGGCTTTCCTTGCCCTAAAATAGGAAAGAATAACAGTGAAACCATCACTTTCAGACGGCGATTTGGAGGGGAAATTATGTGGATCAGTGACCCTGTCTGCATCCCAAATTGCACCCTATTCCCTATATAGTGCACTACTTTTGACCAGAGCCCTTTAAGTAGTGCACTATGTAGGGAATAGGGTGCCATTTGAAGGTTGTAGTCAAAACACAACAAATCCCTTCTTTGCTGTCCCAATGAGGGATGGCCAAATTAAAATCAGATAAAGAATCAAGAAAAAATAAATATATTGTGGAAACTGGTATGTAATAATTAGAAAAAGACAAAAATATAATTGATAAATGGTTTTAGTAAAATTAAGTGAGTTTTTAGAACATAATGAGTGATGGACTTGAATGTGAATTTTCTTACCTCAGAGTATTCATAGGATCTTTATATTGGCTAACTAAATACTAATCAACTTGGACTTTAACAACAGTTCAACAACACAGATGGTTTCTTGTGGTCTGTAATACGCAATAACAACTAAATAACAATTCAACGATCCACACAGTTCTGAGCCAGGTCAGTGGATTTTGCTTCCTCAGTGGTGCTGTGAACCAACAGATACCCTGTAAAACTCCTGTCAGTCCATCCCTCTCCTTCTCCCTCTGCTACCTCCCTCCAGTACTGGAAAGATGATATTCTCTCTCTCTTATTTCACAGGAAATGTAATAAAGAGGGGAGCATGGAGGAGAGGCAGGGGGTTAACTGTTCAAATAATCCCTAGTACAGGAGACAGGGCTGGAGATAGGACACAGGGCTGGGGGATAGTGCTAGTTCAGTACAGGACACAGGGCTGGGGGATAGTGCTAGTTCAGTACAGGACACAGGGCTGGGGGATAGTGCTAGTTCAGTACAGGACACAGGGCTGGGGGATAGTGCTAGTTCAGTACAGGAGACAGGGCTGGGGGATAGTGCTAGTTCAGTACAGGACACAGGGTTGGGGGATAGTGCTAGTTCAGTACAGGAGACAGGGCTGGGGGATAGTGCTAGTTCAGTACAGGAGACAGGGCTGGGGGATAGTGCTAGTTCAGTACAGGAGACAGGGCTGGGGGATAGTGCTAGGACAGTACAGGAGACAGGGTTGGAGAAAGGAGACAGGGCTGGGGGATAGTGCTAGGACAGTACAGGAGACAGGGCTGGGGGATAGTGCTAGGACAGTACAGGAGACAGGGCTGGGGGATAGTGCTAGTTCAGTACAGGAGACAGGGCTGGGGGATAGTGCTAGGACAGTACAGGAGACAGGGCTGGGGGATAGTGCTAGGACAGTACAGGAGACAGGGCTGGGGGATAGTGCTAAAACAGTGGATAGGTGATAGGTTAGCAGCGCTGGTCTAGGTCTAGGCCTGGGCCTGGGCCCAGCGGTAGAGGTAGGTCTGGATCAGGATCTAGGTGAACTGCAGTGCTACAGTAGGTCTGAGACATTAACCAGAGGAGTCTGTGGTGCAGTGGAGCGGTCCAGCTGTCTCTCTCTCTCCTTCCTCCTCTCTCTGTAATCTGCTCTGATTTATAGTATCTCTCTTCCTGCCTCTCTGGTGCTGGGGAGGGCCTCCCTGCCTGAGACAGCCTGGCGTCCCCCCGACACACACACAAACACGCGCTCAAGTCCAGTACTCATATACTGTGGTGCAGTAATCCTATGCCTGCAGGCACATACAAACACCTCTCACCTATTAACTATTGCTGTAAATATAGTATTCTACCCTACGTATTCTACAGATATACTACATATTCTATCCATATACTGTATTCTAGTCAAGGCCTATCCTACTTAACTATTGCTGTACATATACTACGTATTCTACAGATATACTACATATGCTATCCATATACTGTCCATAATGTCTATACATCCCATCACATACATCTATATTCCGGACTCTGACATTGATCGTCCTAATATTTATTTTACTTTTTAGATGTGTGTATTGTTGTGTATTGTTAAATACTACTGCACTGTTGGAGTTAGGAACACAAGCATTTCGCTACTCCTGCAATAACATCTGCTAAATATGTGACTGCGACCAATAAGATTTGATTTGGAGGGGAGAGCGCACACACAGCCCACATGACCTTGTGACAGTAGAGTCCACATCCATCTCTTCAGGGTTGTGAAATATGGTTTGATAAATGGGAGAAGATTCCTGCTATCTCTTCACGTTGACACAGCAGATATGGGCCCACACCATTCATTCACTAGCATCATGTGTAAAGACATAGCGACAGCATACCAGTGTAGGAAAGTCCAGTCATAATACCACTGGCCCTTTCTAACTCCTGTCTAATCCTACAGTGAGAAAACACAGTGCAAGTCCACAAAGATACCACATGACCAATGACTTGACCAAAACACAAACCAGTGCCTTCAGTGTTTCCCCTAGCATTACTTAGGTTGGATGGACCAACTAGCAATTTACATGCTCGCTCACTCGCTCACTCACTCGCTCACTCACCAGAACACTTTGTGCTACCTGTGTGATTAGAGTATGAGTGACATCAGATAGAGTGCTAGTAGGAGGTGGGGAACAGAACATTTCGGAGGGTAAACATTGTTCTAACCCCAGGTAGTGCGTCTGGGATGTAGTATACGAGAGAATGGGTAACAAATGACACCCTATACCCTTTATAGTGCACTACTTTTGACCAGGGCCCTGGTCTAAAGAAGTGCACTATATAGGGAAAAGGGTGCCATTTGGGAGGTAGTCAAGGTGATATCTGCTCCTACTGGCATTTAATTGTCTCTCGGAGGAGCGGCAGTCATGACTCAGCCTTTCAAATGAAATAGGCGACATCATAAAAGCAGAGCTGGGGGGTCAGGCAAAGTTCAGACCTTGGAGACACACATGCATAGACAGATGCACAGAAGCTGACGCGCACACACACACGCACACACACACGCTTGCAGATGCAAATACACACATACTATGCACGCAGACAAAGACACACCCTCTCCCTGCCTACTTCCCCTTGCCTCAACTACTACTACTGGGTGAGCTGGGCTACATTTCATTTTAAAAAGTTATCCTCTCTCTTCTGTCTTTGTTGATTTCAAACCACTGGGTAGGTATAAGCAACATCTGCACCTCGTTTCCACCATGCTGATTTCAACTATCCCGTCCTGTGTGATTTGTGAAGGGGAAGAGAACAAGGAGTAGTAGGGAGGGGAGGGGATACACTTTTGGAATGAAACAGCCCAAGGCTTTGAAAAATAAGTGCTCCTATCTCCGCTGTTCTGGCACACAAGAATTAGTGTGTGAAAGTGACCTGCTCTCTTAACAGTCATATTCTCAGGCAGAGGGAGGAGAGGGATGGAGGGAGGGGGGAGGAGAGCAGAGAGGGATGGAGGGAGGGGGGAGGAGAGAAGAGAGGGATGGAGGGAGGGGGGAGGAGAGGGATGGAGGGAGGGATGGAAGGAGGGGGATTGATGGAGGGCCAGTGTAGTAGCCAGAGTACAGCCTGAGCCTAATTTTAATCTCTCTCCATCTCTCTTTCTCGCTCTGTCGCTCACAGAAAGAAAGACCCTGATCGGTGGGAAGCTGAATAGGGGGCCTGACCTGAGGCAGGAAGAGAGCCGTGCATGTGTTTCCGGGGGTCCCGTGGGAGTACAGCCTGGTAAGACATTGCGTTCCCACCCTGCGGCAATCCCCTCTGTCACTCAGTTTGCCCTCCATCCTGGCCCCTCCCCTCACCCCGGCCTCCCAAACCCAGGCCAGAGGGTCCAGGCTTTTCTCAGGGCTTTGCCCAGCTTCCAACAATATTTCTCGCTCTCTCTCTCCTCATTCACTTTCTCCAACTTTCTTATCTCTGTCACACCACCCACCTCAGCTTCTTGCCTTTCCCAGGGCTGGTCCTGGTCCTCCTTGGGTATCACCTCTCTTTGACCAGATCTCGTTAATGAGAGAAGGCCTAGAGGACTGCTCTGCCCACATACACTGCCTGGACCCAGGTGGAACAGCCGCTAACAGCCACCCAACACCCAGACAATCAATGTGTGTGTACACCGGCGTGTGCAAGAATGTGTGTAAGACTGAATCACCTGCATAGTGTGTGTGTAGCAGAGTAAGTGTGTTCGGGGAGGGTCTGGTGAGAAATTAATTGCCACGTGTGACACCCTAGGTGTCGGGACAGATACTGCTTTTGCCACGGCAGACCCTCTTAGGCGAGGTGTGTGTGTTGATGTGAGGAGAGTGGAGGAGACAGTGGGACAGCTAGCCAAGCCGGCCAGACCAGAGGTGTCACAAACACTTTCTCTCCTTTAATTAGAGAGCTGCGCTCATGCCAGCAGAAGCAGCTAGACGCCAAACACACACTACTGTGTGTGTGTGTGTAAACATGTGTGAGCAGACAGATGCAGAAAGGTCAGGTAGAGCCTCATGCTCTTCAAACCAGGAACACATCAGTACTCAAACAGTGGTCCATGTGTGTGTAAGCTGTATATTTAAGCAATAAGGCCAGTTCCTGGATTCAGCCATAAGCTGTGGTATATTGGCCATATATCACAACCCCCTGAGGTGCCTTATTGCTATTATAAGCGGGTTATCAACGTAATTAGAGCAGTAAAAATACATGTTTTGTCATACCTGTGGTATACGTTCTGATATACCACGGCTATCAGCCAATCGGCATTCAGGTCTCGAACCACCCATATTATAATATGCAATATATTGCGATACACAATTAGACTAAGGGAGAGAGAAATCCACACCAATCCTAGAGTAGAGTGACTGACTGGTGTGATGTGTGTGATTTATCCCCTGTTACCACTGGTTCCCCCTGTGAGAAATGTCCCCCGGTGGCCCCCATAGCAGAGGAGAAATGGCTAACTGTGGCTGCTTCCCTATGGGCCAGGTTAAAAGTAGCACACTATATAGGGAATAGGGTGCCATTTGGGAAACAGCCTGTGGCACAGGAACCAGGGCTGATGTTTGGTTCTCAGGCTAGCCTCTGTTTACCCTGGGCTATTTCAGGGAGCCAACTCTGTTGCCCTCTGAGCCCTATCCTACCCCCTCCCTTCCTCCTCCTCTCTTCTCACCCCTCCCTCTCCTCTCATCCTCTTCCTTCTTGCTCACCCTCCCTCCCCCTTTCCTCTCTGGAGGCCTGGGTTATGTGAACGGCCAGGGAATGGTGAGAAAGAGGAGGAGAATTGACGAAGACGAAGGGGAGGAGAGAGAGAAAGAGAGTACCAAGTATGCTGCTGAGTATCCCCAGGGGGTCCACAGTCATCACATTCCCTACAGGCTGTATAGCTGCAGAGTGTGTGAGTGAGAGTGAGTGAGTGAGTGAGTGAGTGAGTGAGTGAGTGAGTGAGTGAGTGAGTGAGTGAGTGAGTGAGTGAGTGAGTGAGTGAGTGAGTGAGTGAGTGAGAGAGAGAGAGAGAGAGAGAGAGAGAGAGAGAGAGAGAGAGAGAGAGAGAGAGAGAGAGAGAGAGTGAGAGTGAGAGTGAGAGTGAGAGTAAGAGTAAGAGTAAGAGAGAGCGAGAGAGAGAGAGAGAGAGAGAGAGAGAGAGAGAGAGAGAGAGAGAGAGAGAGAGAGAGAGTGAGTGAGAGTGAGAGAGAGAGAGAGAGAGAGAGAGAGAGAGAGAGAGAGAGAGTGAGAGTGAGAGAGAGAGAGAGAGAGAGCAGGGGCCAAATCTCACACTTGTGCTTCCTGACCTGGCAGTCATTCACAGAGACCCCACTAAGTGCTACTTCCTATATGCTCGGTCTTTCATAACAATCTTAGCACGTCCACTTCCTCCACTAAACACACAGCTAGACCCCTGAGTCAGCCTGACCAAGTTACTCTGCAACCCTTCTCCCCCCCACACACACACGGAAATACCCTCTCGTAGTCTGTTGACTGATTTAGATTTTGCTCTCCCACTCTCCCTCTCTTCCTCTCTCTATCCTTTGTTTACCTTTTTCTCCCCAGCTGTTTTCTCCATCTTTATCCTTCTCTCTCTCTCCCGCTCTCTTTTATGTGTGGCCTATGTTTGGCTCCCATCTCTAACTGACCCTCTAAACAAACCCATGTTAATGTGTTGTAATCTCGACCCTAGACAGCCTCACATGAAAGGAACATGTCTGTATCCCAAATTGCACACTATTCCCTATTCCAAGACCCATTGGGCTCTGGCCAAAGGCAGTGCACTATATAGGGAATAGGGTGTCACTTGGGACATAGACCAGATTTCATTGGACCTAAGCACTTAGTGTAGAAAAATCTCCATCCACTCCTCAACAGGTCCTGGAGTATCAGTTTACTGAGCGGTGGATAGATAGTGGAGAGGAGAAATCTAGTTAAGGGGTTCCATGTTGCTGTTGGTTGATCAAAGTGTACCAGGGCCTTTGTTACTAATTGTGTGATATTCTAGTGGAGTGGTTTTAGAGACGACATCCCCATATGGAGCCGGGCCTTAATGGGGTGGCCATCAAATTGGTTCCCTCGTGTTTTTCTGATGCTCAGATCCCTGAGAGGTTAGGAGGAGAGAGGGACGCTGTGAGGCTTTAAAGGTGCATTCTGTATCTTACATTTCTGGTCAAACGTGTGTCCCTTTTGGCAAATGAAGAGAGAAGAGGAGAGGTTGAAGACAAGAAGAGAGAAGAGGACAGTAGAGCAGAGGAGAGGAGAGAAGTTGAAGACCAGAGGAAAGGGAAGAAGAGGAGACAAGTCCTTGCAGAGTTAACTTATGTCCAATGTCCCTTACCAGGTAACACACAGAAGAGACATTAATAAGCTCTCCCAGAGACATGAAACAGGAGTGCCAGATCTCTAGTCAATGTCAGAGACTTATGACAGCCCCCCTAAAACAACAACCACATCTGACTAACACACTATGATATAAGTAGGAGTTACACACACACACACACACACACACACACACACACACACACACACACACACACACACACACACACACACACACACACACACACACACACACACACACACACACACACACACACACACACACACACACACACACACACACACACACACACACACACACACACACACAATTATGACCTGGGGATTTGTCCTGGTATTTCTCTACTCATGAGAAGTATGTTCAAAAGGTGAACCCCTAACTCTGGAGGCTAATGGTAGCAGCCAGACAACCAGCTGGCCCCTGGCCTCCGGACCGCTGAAAGCCTGATTCCGGGGCTGAATGGCCTCTCCAGTCCAGTCTAATACTATCATAATAAGACTAGCATAGGGACAATGTCAGGCTAATCTTCTCTCTTTGTGTCTGGGCTTTCTTAGGCACTTGTTGCAGGTAGGGTTATTGTCAGAGGCTAAAGCCTCCAGACTCAGACAAGCAGACAAGTTAATTAAAGTTGGGGAGGGGGACAGCGCAAGGAGGGGAACAAAGGCAAAGTTAGGAGCACTGCTTGGCTGTTTGATGGTGCCCTTTGGAGTGGTCTGAAAAAAAGTTGTGTCAAGTTGTTTTGTGTGATTTTTTTCACAAGTGTTGAGTGTTACCATAGAGTCCAAAGAGGGATTGTTTTTAAAGAAAGGAGTGAACAAAGAAACAGATAGCAGAAGTATACAGAAAGAGGAGAAATCCCTCCAGTTGGATGTGAAAGGGTGAAGTCTGGGGAACGAGGGAGAAAAGAGAAAAGTGCTCTCTCTCTCTCATTGTATCATAGTGCATTACTTTCGACCACAGCCCTATGGGCCCTGGTCAACAGCAGTACACTATATATAGGGAATAGGGTGCCATTTGGAACGTATTCTCTGTGTCTGTCCCTGGGCCTTTGTAATGTTTTGCACAGACCAGCGTTCCAGGGTCATTTGATAGCTGTTTTCATATTCAGTTTCTGCCTCTTTTTTTTGTCACACTCCGCCAGATTATCACCGCGGGCAACAGATTAACCCACCCAAAAAGACAAAAAATAATAAGAATATCCAAGCTACCAAGCTTTTAATCCTGCTGTTGAGGGAAGACACACAAACACACACACACACACAAACACACACTCCCGCTCCCACACACACACACACTCCCGCCCACACACACACAAACATACATACACACTCCACACCTGTCTCTCTCTATGACACCTGTCTCTCTCTCCCTACACTACCTGCAGCCACACTGCAGTGATAGTCTCACCGGGACTGTAGTCCTATCACCATGTGATAACATCAGGGTTGACTGGGGATTACTATCCATCTCTAGGGTGTCACAGCCCAGCTCCAAGGCCTGGCACCCAGAGAGAATCAGGGGAGGGGGGCTAGGCCCTGATCTCCCTCAGCCCAGAGGGCCCCGAGGTGGGCCAGGCGGGATCAGGTTACTGGTCACTCTGGAGGGTTAGCGGTTAGCCCCCAGTGTTAACCCCCTAGTCCTGGTTTATAACAGCAGGGTTTAACGAGGAACCAGATTAGCCTAGCGGGAGGCCGTAGCAGGAGGCCCTTACAGGCTGGCATTGAGCCTGGTGGCACATCCTTACCCTCTATCTTCTGCTGCATAGATCTGAGAGGACTGGAAAGGTGTGAGCAATAGGTGTAAGTAAATAATTAATGTGCTTTTAATTACACAGGGGTGACCTTCAAACTACCCCCCCCCCCCTTACATTTGCCCATCATTCCAAATGAGTCAACAGGGCTAGCTAGCCTCCCTCCACATGCCAAAACCAGACATGTCCTAGTCTCCCTCTCTGTCTCCATGGTTTCAAACACCTCTCCCTGCTACCGGCACCACATCCAACCTCAATCATTCTCCTCTTCCACCTCCTCTCATCCAACTCTCCTGTCTCTCATCCCCTCTTCCAGGAGACATATGGTATGTGATGATGGGAGAGATAACCACATACACAGACACACATACACACACATAACGATGAGAGAGATAACATCACGCAGACATATGTCAAGAGAGGTCGCAACATGAAGAACACGATCCAGTCACACACACACTGACCGGCGGCTGACCCTGGCAGGCCAGCAGCTGTTGTCTGCTTGAAGTTTCACTCAGAAAGAGATCACCTTTCATTTACAGACTACAGCCCCTTCAGCCAACATTATTTAAAGGAGAAAGAGGGAGAGAACGAGAGACTACAGCTAAATGACACCCTCTCCTTCTCCTCTCCTCCTCCTCCTCCCCCACCGCCAAAGCAAAGGATTCATCCTGCTAGATCTGGGAGTGTTCTCATATCATCACACGTGTCTGCTGATCACACACTCAAACATGATTGTACTCAAAGCACACAAGTGAAACAAATCGCTGAAACATAGTACTTGACACTACAGGCATTCGAACAGGGTGTGTATGTATTAGTGAATATTCATGTCTTACCTGAGTAGTGGTACAGTCAGGGCCCAGGGGGAGAGGAAACGAGACAAGAGGAGAGAAAAACACATCTCATATTGAGATCATTCCAAAGAATATCAAGTGAGTTATACTGTCACAGTGTGATTTAGTTAATCACTTTCTTTTTGAGAATAAACACACAACACACTGGCACATATACAAACACACACGTGACATACAGAACGGGTACATCTTGTCTTATACCCTCCCTCTTCCCTCCCTCTGTCCTTTAGAGTGGTAGAGCTCTTAGCGCCACAGTTTGCAGTGTGTGGCCAGTGAAGAGTGATAATAACAGAGAGAGACTGCCCTGGGCTAGAAGGCAGCTTTACTCAGTTAGCACACCGCACACACACTCAAGAGTCTCCAGGAATGAAGCAGCCCCTTCATTGAGTACACACACGCACCCCAAATCCCCTGACCTGATTTAAAACATCATCCCTAGTCCACAGAGATGAATCTACTATCACACCATCACCCTGTGTGTACACACACACACGGCACCAACTCCTGCACCCTGTTTACCAGTAGTGTAGTCGGAGCATTCCTTTTGAGTAGTGGGATAATCAGCCATTGTTTTGCCACGGAGAGCAGAGAACACACATACGCACGCGCACACAGCCGTGTTGGCCGTTAGCTAACCAACAGGCCTGACATGTAAGCTTATTACCCCCATCTCTAAGCCTCTAGCACACCCAGCTAGCTAACAGCTTTTTACACAACAGCAGGCCCAGCTCCATCTCACTGTAAGGTGTAGTCACACGTTGTGTGTGTTGACGTTTCCAGTGACCCGGGACCAGTGGTTCTGTGAGGACTTTTCTAAAAGGATCAAGTAGAGTTGAGAGGTCAGGAGGTCAAGGCGGTTGGGGTGGGCTGAGCTGGGGGGTGTCGTAAGGGGCGGCTAGACGGCTAGCACATGTGGTGTGTGTTTTGTGCCAACTTGTACCACGCTTACACACACACACACACACACACACACACACACACACACACACACACACACACACACACACACACACACACACACACACACACACACACACACACACACACACACACACACACACACACACACACAGGGAGCGGGCCTGGTAGCGTGTGATAGTCTGTTCTTTTGGCCTGGTTTCCTCCTCTCAACACCCCCATAAAGATGACATGGTCCTGGGATCAAAGTCTTACTGCACCCCCTCCTCCCCCTTCTCTGCCTCAGCCCTCCCTCTGCTCTCTGGGAGTAGAGCCAGGGACTGACCCTGGCCCAGACCTGGGTCTTTAAACGTCCACTACATCCTCTCAAAATCCTGTTACTCCTGATCAAAGGTGACACCACAGCAGTGGTTTTCAGAATCACAGACCCCCTATGTCCGATGTTTTGTCGACACAACTCAACTTTTCGGGAATATAAGAGACTCTCAGAGCTTCAGTCCTTTATATCCTGGGACCGGTGTGCTCTTGTTTCTACAGGAAAAACTCTGTAGTCCGGTCACAGGGTCAGGAAAAACTCTGTAGTCCGGTCACAGGGTCAGGAAAAACTCTGTAGTCCGGTCACAGGGTCAGGAAAAACTCTGTAGTCCGGTCACAGGGTCAGGAAAAACTCTGTAGTCCGGTCACAGGGTCAGGAAAAACTCTGTAGTCCGGTCACAGGGTCAGGAAAAACTCTGTAGTCCGGTCACAGGGTCAGGAAAAACTCTGTAGTCCGGTCACAAGGACAGGAAAAACTCTGTAGTCCGGTCACAGGGTCAGGAAAAAATCTGTAGTCCTGTCACAAGGTCAGGAAAAAATCTGTAGTCCTGTCACAGGGTCAGGAAAAAATCTGTAGTCCTGTCACAGGGTCAGGAAAAACTCTGTAGTCCGGTCACAAGGTCAGGAAAAACTCTGTAGTCCGGTCACAGGGTCAGGAAAAACTCTGTAGTCCGGTCACAAGGTCAGGAAAAACTCTGTAGTCCGGTCACAGGGTCAGGAAAAACTCTGTAGTCCGGTCACAAGGTCAGGAAAAACTCTGTAGTCCGGTCACAGGGTCAGGAAAAACTCTTAGCCCTATGAATTACATTACGGTATACATTTTCTTGGAAAGAGAATTATAACCAGCTCATATTAGACAGATACTACTATGGTTCACCAGATGCCTTGGATAGTTCAGTAGCTCTTTGGGGGAAAGACTGCTGACCCTATTATAATATGTTTTCTTGAAAAGAGAATTATAGCCACCTCAGCTAAGACGGACAGGGTTCATATTAGATGTCCAGAGGGTTCACGGGATGCCTGGGATAGTTCAGCAACTCTATGGGGAGGAGAGACAACACTGACCCGTTGTAGTGCTACATAGAGCTAATGGAGAAGACATGCTACCTGAGGGTGATACTGCTGCTGGAGACATTAACACAGCTCACACTGCCAAGACATAGTGTGTGTGTTTTTGAGTGTGCTTTCACAGTCCTTGTCGAGAAGCAGTAATGTATCCCATAAGGGATGAGAGGGTGTGATCGTTCGACGAACCTGACCTGAACTTTTGATCCCACTGCTGCAAAAGAGAGGAAGAGAAGGAGAGGAGAGCAGGAGAGTAGTGAGGAGAGGAGTTGTAAGGAGACGAGCAGAGAGGAGAAGAGGAGGCAGAGAGAAAAGGAGAAAAGAGGAGAGGATCCCACTGAAAATAGTTATTCAGCTCAACTCATATGTAACAATGATGAATATAAAGTCCCAGATCGTGTCCAAAAAGAGTCCTCAGAAACAGCAATGAAGAACCACCCAATAGTAACAGACCAGAGCAATGACATCACCCCGGAACAACACAATTGAGTTGTGAAATTAAATTAGCAGCGAGAGAGTAAATAAATTGAATTTGTCACGGATGTCCGGATTGGTGCGATAGGGTTGAGTGTGATGAAGACTTTGCCTTCCGGCCCTTGGCCTTAAAACAAACACAAACACAAACACAAACACACACACACACACACACACACACACACACACACACACACACACACACACACACACACACACACACACACACACACACACACACACACACACAGTCCTGTGTGTGAATCATAGCGAGATAGCTGACAGGCTGCAGACAGGTCCAGTGACACCTCCCTCTTCCCTCAGTGGCTGTGAGCTCCCAGCACCTCTACCCTCCACACTCTGCCACAGTGTGAGAGGACCATGTTATGGACCTAAGTGCCTAGGTGTTAACTCAGCACCTGAGGACAAGAACCACCACTCTGGGGAAACTGGGAGTGCTTCTGACACAAAATGGACTCCAAACACTGTGGATGACAGGGAAACTGGACAGCTAGTTCTACTGTTCTGTACAGAGGAGAGCAATAAAATATAATTTCAGATTAGCTTACTAACAGGAAAAGTAGATAAATATGGTTGCTACAACATGTGATCCTGTGTGGCTCAGTTGGTAGAGAATGGCTCTTGCAACCCAAGGGGTCATGGGTTTGATTCCCACTGGGACCACCGTGTGAAAAATGTATACATGCATGATTGTAAATTGTTTGGATAAAAGCAGCTGATAAATGTCATATTATTATTATTATTGTTATCAACATATACTGAACAGAAATATAAAAGTAACATGCAAAAATGTCAAAGATTTTACTGAGTTACAATTCATATAAGGAAATCATTCAATTTAAAAATGAATTAGGCCCTAATCTATGGATTTCACATGACTGGTGCAGCCATGGGTGGGCCTTGGAGGGCATAGGCCCACACACTGGGGAGCCAGGCCCAGCCAATCAGAATGAGTTTTATCGTGGTCTGTGGTTGTGAGGCCGGTTGGACGTACTGCCAAATTCTCTAAAAGGATGTTGGAGGCAGCTTACGGTAGAGAAATTAACATTCAATTATCTGGCAACAGCTCTGTATATTTTCGTTCAGTGTAGATGGTTGATCATGATACTCAGTTTAAAATACTGGTCCGGACCACTAATGCTAAATGCATATGGTTCCCACCACTACTCTACACACACTCCACTGAAGTAATATGTGGGTGTGGCACTAATGCTATAGATTAAGAGAATCAAAGAAACACACACTCTGATCTACCTACATCCACCCCCTGACCCATACAATCGCTCTCCCTCCCCCCTGCCTGCCTAAAACACTGATTGCTTTCATTCCTAATCAGTGGCTGATGAATTGTCTTAAAGCCAGCAGGAGAGTCAATTGGATCTGATATGTTCTATCCGGTGGCTGCTTATTGGATAATAGTGTGCTTGTTGGGGATGTTGTGTGTATGACACTGGGTCACTGTGGGTGTGTGTGTGTGGGACATGTGACCTTGTAAGTGGGGGGCAGGGATGCCACATGACCTCATCTGATGAGCAGTTTGGACAGCTTGGTCTGATCTCTGAAACACACACACACACACACACACACATAAAGCTGTTGCAGGACATCTGTCTATCCCCTCAAACCCAACACTGAGAGAGAAAGAGGAAGAAAGAGAGAGAGAGAGAGGGAGAAAGAAAGATACAGCGAGGGAAAGAAAGAGAGAAGGAGAGAGAGAGCAATTGGTTTTGGGGGATGAGGAGGGGAGGGAGAAGAGGGAGGAAAAGGGAGGTTTGGCATCAGCGTGGAGCCAGGGCCTACAGACTACAGTTCCTCAGGGGGGGACAGAGCCATTGTGTGGCAACAAGCTCCCCCATTCAGCCTGCCCTGTGTGTCGCTAAACTCTGCTAATGAGCGTTACCCACCTCTAGCACCACACACACAAAACACACTGCTTCACAGAACCCCATTCACAATGACAGAGAGAGAGCGAACCGGGGGAAGGAGGGGATCCAGTCCGTAAGGGGCATGGCCTTGTCAGGGGGCAGCCCTTAGTTCCTCTCAGTCAGTCACATGAGCTGTGGCAGCGCCAGCGAGGAAGAAGAGAGTGAAGGGAGGTAGAGAAAGGAAAACGGAGGGCATGTCATCTCCCATCAGGCATAGGTTTCTTTCACAACAGCTATTTCCAACGTCAAGGAGGTGGAGGGAGAGGGCTGTAGTACTGAGGACGGCACGGCCATTAAAACCCAGTTAAAACACTTCTAATGTTGTCAGAGAGGAGGAGGGAGGGCTGGAGTGGCCTGGCGATGCTATCTGCCTCACAGACAGTTCACTACTGCTGTCAATACTATAAACAGCAAGGTGCAAGATGAGCAACAAGCTAATATCCACATCAAACTTTCATGGAGGCTCCTAGAGCAAAGAGGGGATGTGGGAAGAATGGAGGAGGAGGAGGAGTGGATGGAGGGAGAGAGAGAGAGTGAAAGAGAGAGAGCGAGTAGCTTGCCGTTAGCGCTCTCATGACCACCCTCCGAACCTTTTAAATCCTTTTAAAAACTCACACGGACACACACACACAGAAAAACAGACATACAGAGGCAGACAGACACACGTTGCACTTTTAAAGTTCCAACCTCTGGGCTGAATTACATTTGCAGTGTTTTAACGGTGGTATTATAGTGACCCTTTCAGCACGCGCTCTTCCTCTCATCTCTGGCCCCCATAGAAAGCTTTCTGTCTCAGAGGAGGCAAGGCGAGCCTGTATTTTATTTATTTAATATAGCCGCGAGGAGAAGTACATGGCCAACTTCAGGAATCGTTTTAAGGAAGCCCTTTTTAATGGCTTTTAACAACTTTGGTGGTGTGGGATAAAACACCTAAAGAGTGAGGAATGCTGTTGTCTGGCATGTTACAGAAAGGGAGGGGAAAACCCTATACAGCCCAAGTCTGTGTGTGTATATATTCGAGGCCAGGCTAGGCAGAGTGTAATTCACTGCTACAGTTCCCCATCCTCCTGTCACAAAAGAAGCTCCTTTCAAACTACTCAACTCCCATTCAACAGTTGCTGTATCTCAGTGGATAGGAACTATAGTTTGATTACCAGTAGCCTAACTCAACCATATTAGACAATATTCAATATTACACACACACACACACACACACACACACACACACACACACACACACACACACACACACACACACACACACACACACACACACACACACACACACACACACACACACACACACACACACGTTGCTGATGACACCCGGTCAAATTCCGTTTTTTGTTTGAGCTACAAGTTGAGTTTCAACACTGGGGGTCCTCTTCACTATCAAGAGCTCCCTCCACCCCCGTCCTTATGCTCCCCAGACACATTCTGACCACAACTCTGTCAAACACGGGCTTTGGAGGGAGGAAGGAAGAAAGATGGAGACATTGTGTGGCGGCAACGCCAGAGAGTGATCGATGGGGACAGGAAGCATGGTGTGGAGGAGAGCCTGAGGGTGTGTGTGTGTGTGTGTGTGTGTGTGTGTGTGTGTGTGTGTGTGTGTGTGTGTGTGTGTGTGTGTGTGTGTGTGTGTGTGTGTGTGTGTGTGTGTGTGTGTGTGTAGGACAGGCGTCACAGCTTCACACACAGCATGGGGTCTGGCAGTGTGCTCTGGCGTAACTCATCATTTGAAACTTAAACTATAACCCCTCCAAAAATAATGTTTCTTTGAAAGCATTTCTATGGACCGATTGGCGGTTAGAATTTTGGCAGTGGATGACAGTGTAAGGCAGAGGATGACAATGTAAGGCAGTGGATGACAGTGTAAGGCAGTGAATGACAGTGTAAGGCAATGGATGACAGTGTAAGGCAGAGAATGACAGTGTAAGGCAGTGGATGACAGTGTAAGGCAGAGAATGACAGTGTAAGGCAGTGGATGACAGTGTAAGGCAGAGGATGACAGTGTAAGGCAGTGGATGACAGTGTAAGGCAGTGGATGACAGTGTAAGGCAGTGGATGACAGTGTAGGGCAGTGGATGACAGTGTAGGGCAGTGGATGACAGTGTAAGGCAGAGGATGACAGTGTAAGGCAGTGGATGACAATGTAAGGCAGTGGATGACAGTGTAAGGCAGAGGATGACAGTGTAAGGCAGTGGATGACAGTGTAAGGCAGTGGATGACAGTGTAAGGCAGAGGATGACAGTGTAAGGCAGAGGATGACAATGTAAGGCAGAGGATGACAGTGTAAGGCAGTGGATGACAGTGTAAGGCAGAGAATGACAGTGTAAGGCAGAGAATGACAGTGTAAGGCAGAGGATGACAATGTAAGGCAGTGGATGACAGTGTAAGGCAGTGGATGACAGTGTAAGGCAGAGAATGACAGTGTAAGGCAGAGAATGACAGTGTAAGGCAGAGAATGACAGTGTAAGGCAGAGGATGACAATGTAAGGCAGAGGATGACAGTGTAAGGCAGTGGATGACAGTGTAAGGCAGAGAATGACAGTGTAAGGTAGAGGATGACAGTGTAAGGCAGAGGATGACAGTGTAAGGCAGAGGATGACAGTGTAAGGCAGTGGATGACAGTGTAAGGCAATGGATGACAGTGTAAGGCAGATAATGACAGTGTAAGGCAGTGGATGACAGTGTAAGGCAGAGAATGACAGTGTAAGGCAGAGAATGACAGTGTAAGGCAAACAATGACAGTGTAAGGCAGAGAATGACAGTGTAAGGCAGAGCATGACAATGTAAGGCAGAGGATGACAATGTAAGGCAGTGGATGACAATGTAAGGCAGTGGATGACAATGTAAGGCAGTGGATGACAATGTAAGGCAGTGGATGACAGTGTAAGGCAGAGGATGACAATGTAAGGCAGTGGATGACAGTGTAAGGCAGAGGATGACAATGTAAGGCAGTGGATGACAGTGTAAGGCAGTGGATGATAGTGTAAGGCAGAGAATGACCGTGTAAGGCAGTGGATGACAGTGTAAGGCAGAGAATGACAGTGTAAGGCAGATAATGACAGTAGAAGGCAGAGAATGACAGTGTAAGGCAGTGGATGACAGTGTAAGGCAGTGGATGACAGTGTAAGGCAGTGGATGACAGTGTAAGGCAGTGGATGACAGTGTAAGGCAGACAATGACAGTGTAAGGCAGTGGATGACAGTGTAAGGCAGTGGATGACAGTGTAAGGTAGACAATGACAGTGTAAGGCAGTGGATGACAGTGTAAGGCAGTGGATGACAGTGTAAGGCAGTGGATGACAGTGTAAGGCAGTGGATGACAGTGTAAGGCAGTGGATGACAGTGTAAGGCAGACAATGACAGTGTAAGGCAGTGGATGACAGTGTAAGGCAGACAATGACAGTGTAAGGCAGTGGATGACAGTGTAAGGCAGTGGATGACAGTGTAAGGCAGTGGATGACAGTGTAAGGCAGTGGATGACAGTGTAAGGCAGACAATGACAGTGTAAGGCAGTGGATGACAGTGTAAGGCAGTGGATGACAGTGTAAGGCAGTGGATGACAGTGTAAGGCAGTGGATGACAGTGTAAGGCAGTGGATGACAGTGTAAGGCAGTGGATGACAGTGTAAGGCAAACAAACAAGGCCAGAGGTTGTGGAACCCCAACCTCTCCTCTTTGTGACAGGCAGCCAGCCGGTGGTTCTTCAGGGTTGGCATCACTGCATAGCCTTTTCATGTCATTCAGAGAGAGGGAGAGAGAGCAGGACAGAGAGAGAGAGAGAAGAAAGACGGAACAAGAACAGAGAGAATCAGAGAAGGGATGTTTTTGTGAATGTGAGCCGTAAGTGGGAAGGCTCTACTGACTATGTTGACGACCTAGGAGAATGAGATGAAGAGGCTCTGACCCAGGATCAGTATAATAAACACTACGTCCTCTCTGGTCAGACATACCCATATCTATATCAGATATGTCTCCGTATGCTCAGTATACAGTACTTCTTTGTCTTCTCTGATGTAGGATCAGTGTAGTTAGTCTCTGGTTAGCAGCCCTGTCCCGTGAGATGAGAGCCAGTCTCATCTTCATGAAAAAGTAAAGAGCTCTGTGAGAGCAGCAAGTTCGGTGCTGACGTTCCTGCCTGACTGACTTTTAACACTTTAGAAAGACCATCAAATCAAATGTTAATTGTCACATGCGCCGAATACAACAGGTACCGAGTCAATGTGCGGGGGTATAAGTTAGTCGAGGTAGGTAGGGGTAAAGCGACTATGCATAGATAATAAACAGCGAGTAGCAGCAGTGCGGGGGGTCAATGTAAATAGTCCGGGTGGCCATTTGATTAATTGTTCAGCCGTTTTATGGCTGTTAAGGAGCCTCGGTTCTCCGGTACCGCTTGCCGTGTGGTAGCAGAGAGGACAGTCTATGACTTGGGTGACTGGACCTCTCTTCTTTGTGACAGGTCAGGGGATTTGTGGTGCGTGTGTGTACTCAATGAAGGGGCTGCTTCATTCCTGGAGATTCTTCCCGCGGAGTGAGTGTGTGTTTGAGAATTCTTTAGGCCTTCTTCTGACATCGCCTAGTATATAGGTCCTGGATGGTAGTAAGTTTGGTCCCAGTGATGTACTGGGCCGAACGCACTACCCTCTGCAGCGCCTTATGGTCAGTTGCCGAGCAGTTGCCATACCAGGTGGTGATGCAACTGGTCAGGATGCTCTCGATGGTGCAGCTATAGAACTTTTTGATGATCTGAGGACACATGTCAAATCTTTTCAGTCACCCGAGGGGGAAAAGGTGTTGTCGTGCCCTCTTCACGACTGTCTTCGTGTGTTTGGACCGTCATAGTTCGTTGGTGATGTGGACACTAAGGAACTTGAAACTCTTGACCCGCTCCACTTACAGCCCCGTCGATGTTAATGGGGGCCTGTTCGGCCCGCCTTTTCCTGTAGTCCACGATCAGCTCCTTAGTCTTGCTCACATTGAGGGAGGGGGTTGTTGTCCTGGCACCACATGGCCAGGTCTCTGACCTCCTCCCTATAGGCTGTCTCATCGTTGTCGGTGATCAGGCCTACCACTGTTGTGCCGTCGGCAAACTTAATGAATGTGTTGGAGTCGTGCTTGACCCCTGAGGGGCCACATTGTTGAGGATCAGTGTGGTAAATGTGTTGTTGCCTCCCCTTACCACCTGGGGGCGGGGCATCAGGAAGTACAGGTCCATCACGCCAGTAATGAGGGGAGAGAGAGAGAGAGAGAGAGAGAGAGAGAGAGAGGAAGGGCAGAGAGAGAGAGGAGGAGGGGGCAGAGAGAGAGAGGAGGAGGGGGCAGAGAGAGAGAGGAGGAGGGGGCAGAGAGAGAGAGGAGGGGGCAGAGAGAGAGGAGGAGGGGGCAGAGAGAGAGAGGAGGGGGGGGGGCAGAGAGAGAGAGGAGGAGGGGGCAGAGAGAGAGGAGGAGGAGGGGGCAGAGAGAGAGGAGGAGGAGGGGGCAGAGAGAGAGGAGGAGGAGGGGGCAGAGAGAGAGGAGGAGGAGGGGGCAGAGAGAGGAGGAGAAGGGGGCAGAGAGAGGAGGAGGAGGGGGCAGAGAGAGAGAGGAGGAGGGGGCAGAGAGAGAGAGGAGGAGGGGGCAAAGGCAGGGGGCAGAGAGAGAGGAGGAGGAGGGGGCAAAGGCAGGGGGGCAGAGAGAGAGGAGGAGGGGGCAAAGGCAGGGGGGCAGAGAGAGGAGGAGGGGGAAAAGGCAGGGGGGCAGAGAGAGGAGGAGGGGGAACAGGCAGGGGGGCAGAGAGAGGAGGAGGAGGGGGCAAAGGCAGGGGGGCAGAGAGAGAGGAGGAGGGGGCAAAGGCAGGGGGGCAGAGAGAGGAGGAGGGGGCAAAGGCAGGGGGGAAGAGAGAGAGAGGAGGGGGAAAAGGCAGGGGGGAAGAGAGAGAGAGGAGGAGGTGGCAAAGGCAGGGGGCAGAGAGAGAGGGGGAGAGAGTGAGATTGGAAGAGGGGGTGAGGTCAAAATGATCTTGAAATGTAAAGGAAGTTAAGTGACAATTGGAATGTCACAAATGAGCAATGTAACAGTGCACAACAGCAACATTGTCAGTGAGTCCCACTATTCCAGGTACATGAAGCGTACATGTGGCCAGAGTTGATGCAATTTACAGAAGGTTTAAGGCCAACACTTTCACCAGTCCTTGAGAGGGAGAGTGTTTGTACTGGAAAGAATGTGCAGATGAGAGAAAGATTGTGTGTGTGTATCGTGTGTTTATGTGCATGTGTCCATGCATGAGAGTGTGTGTACATGCAGCGCACATGTGTGCGCGTACGAACGTGTCTGTCTTGGTCTATAGTGCACCAGTGTTCCCTCGCTGCCGTGGTCTAGTTCTGGTCCCCCCTCCCCCGCTGTGCCAGAGTTTATTCACAGGAAATGCTTTGGGAGACTCACGGCCGGCTGCTCTGATGTGAACTGACGTGGCGTCTCCAGCAGGCCCAGGAGTTAGCATGTCAGGCAGGTCAGCACAGGGCAAGCAGACAGTCAATAAAATATTCAATACAGCACTCTCAGATCATAGATCTAATACCCCCAGACCCCCCCCCCCCCTCTTCACACAGTTAGTCCAGGGTCTGTCGGGTGGTCTGTTAGGGTACAGGGTGCAAAAGCCTCTGTCTACGTACCAAGTGGCACCCTATTCTCTATATAGGGCTCTAGCTGACGGAGGCTACGTCCCAAATGGAACCATATTCTCTATATAGCAGTGCACTATATAGGGAATATGGTTTAATTTAGGACGTAGCCTCCGTCAGTGTGGATCTAATTGACTTTCACAGGCATCCCAAGCTGGGCCCTTCTTCACGGGAAACCCTATGGATTTTATTCTGAACTAATGGGAAGTCTGGTTCCGTCAGTCGAGTGAAAGTGAGGGTTGAGGGGAGAAAAGAAAAGGAAGGATATTTGTTTCTTCTCTTTCTCCATTTCAGGATCATTGCTATTTTCAGCCAATTTTCCTCTGGCTATTTATTTTCTTATTCTTCTTTCATTCTTTCGTCCATTCCATTCATATCCTTCCTGCTGCCCCCCAGGAAGGAAAAAAACACAAGGCTGCCTAGGTCTGACAGCCTGGGAGTCTCTGGGAGTGTGTGTGTGTGTGTGTGTGTGTGTGTGTGTGTGTGTGTGTGTGTGTGTGTGTGTGTGTGTGTGTGTGTCTGTTGGGCAGCCCATGCAGCCTGTGTCAATTTAGGACACCAGGCGCTAATCTCAATTAGCATCACTCACCCTGCCCTCTGTCCCGTCTCCTCTCACATCCACTCAACCTTCTCTCAGACCGAGACAGACAGGCTCCTCCACAACCCCCCCCCCCCCCACACACATGGTCTGTAGTCCTCTAGTGGACTCATAGCCCCCAACACCAACTGCTATCGGCCTGTTTTGTTGATCAACTCTGACACTAAGTTGTTACCATTTGTTTCACTATTTTCCTTTCACTACGCCTTTGCTTCCTTTCCCCCCTATCCTCGTACCTCCTGACACATACAACATCCTCTTCCACATACTAGCGACATCCTCTTACATATGCTACTGTAGCTACATCCTCTTACATATGCTACTGTAGCGACATCCTCTTACATATGCTACTGTAGCGACATCCTCTTACATATGCTACTGTAGCTACATCCTCTTACATATGCTACTGTAGCTACATCCTCTTACATATGCTACTGTAGCGACATCCTCTTACATATGCTACTGTAGCGACATCCTCTTACATATGCTACTGTAGCGACATCCTCTTACATATGTTACTGTAGCTACATCCTCTTACATATGCTACTGTAGCGACATCCTCTTACATATGCTACTGTAGCTACATCCTCTTACATATGCTACTGTAGCGACATCCTCTTACATATGTTACTGTAGCGACATCCTCTTACATATGCTACTGTAGCGACATCCTCTTACATATGTTACTGTAGCTACATCCTCTTACATATGCTACTGTAGCGACATCCTCTTACATATGCTACTGTAGCTACATCCTCTTACATATGCTACTGTAGCGACATCCTCTTACATATGCTACTGTAGCTACATCCTCTTACATATGCTACTGTAGCTACATCCTCTTACATATGCTACTGTAGCGACATCCTCTTACATATGCTACTGTAGCGACATCCTCTTACATATGCTACTGTAGCGACATCCTCTTACATATGCTACTGTAGCGACATCCTCTTACATATGCTACTGTAGCTACATCCTCTTAAATATAGTGCATTCGGAAAGTATTCAGACTTTTTCCATATTTTGTCACGTAACAGACTTATTCTAAAATTGATTTCCCTCATCAATCTACACACAATACCCCATAATGACAAAGCAAAAACAGGTTTTTAGAAATTTTTGCAAATGTATAAAAAAAAAAAAAAACAGAAATCACATTTAGATATTTTACGTATTCAGACCCTTTACTCAGTACTTTGTTGAAGCACCTTCGGCAGCGATTACAGCCTTGAGTCTTCTTGGGTATGACGCTACAAGCTTGGCACACCTATATTTGGGGATTTTCTCCCATTCTTCTCTGCAGATCCTCTCAAGCTCTGTCAGGTTGGATGGGGAGCGTTGCTGCACAGTTATTTTCAGGTCTCTCCAAAGATGTTCGATCGGGTTAAAGTCCGGGCTCTAGCTGGGCCACTCGAGGACATTCAGAGACTGGTCCCGAAGCCACTCCGGCGTTGTCTTAGCTGTGTGCTTCGCACCAGTCTGAGGTCCTGAGCGCTCTGGAGCAGGTTTTCATCAAGGATCTCTCTGTACTTTGTGCCATTCATCTTTCCCTCGATCCTGACTAGTCTCCCAGTCCCTGCTGCTGAAAAACATCCCCACAGCATGATGCTGCCACCACCATGCTTCACCGTAGGGAAGGCGCCAGGTTTCCTCCAGACGTGATGCATTCAGGCCAAGGAGTTCAATCTTGGTTTCATCAGAGCAGAGAATCTTTCTCATGGTCTGAGAGTCCTTTAGGTGACTTTTGGCAAACTCCAAGTGTGCTGTCATGTGCCTTTTACTGAGGAGTGGCTTCCGTCTGGCCACTCTACCATAAAGGCCTGATTGGTGGAGTGCTGCAGAGATGGTTGTCCTTTTGGATGGTTCTCCCATCTCCACAGTGGAACTCTGGAGCTCTGTCAGAGTGACCATTGGGTTTTTGGTCACCTCCCTGCCGAAGGCCCTTCTCCCCTGATTGCTCAGTTTGGCCGGGCGGCCAGCTCTAGAAAGAGTCTTGGTGGTTCCAAACTTCTTCCATTTAAGAATGATGGAGGCCACTGTGTTCTTGGGGACCTTCAATGCTTCTACGGAAAATTCCTTCAACCTCATGGCTTGGTTTTTGCTCTGATATGCACTGTCAACTTTGGGACCTTTATATAGGCAGGTGTGTGCCTTTCCAAATCATGTCCAATCAATTGCATTACCACAGGTGGACATCTCAATGATGATCAACGGAAAGGGTCTGAATACTTATGTAGATAAGGTATTTGTTTTTTATTTTTAATACATTTGCAAACATTTCTAAAAACCTGTTTTTGCTTTGTCATGCACTCGCTACATCCTCTTCCACAGACTCGCTACATCCTCTTCCACAGACTCGCTACATCCTCTTCCACAGACTCGCTACATCCTCTTCCACAGACTCGCTACATCCTCTTCCACAGACTCGCTACATCATCTTCCGCAGACTCGCTACATCCTCTTCCGCAGACTCGCTACATCCTCTTCCGCAGACTCGCTACATCCTCTTCCACAGACTCGCTACATCATCTTCCACAGACTCGCTACATCCTCTTCCACAGACTCGCTACATCATCTTCCGCATACTTAACATCTTTAAAACAACCGTCTCCTTAGTATACTGCTCATTTACAGATTGGTCTGCCTGGGTAGGCAGTATTTCATGACTCACACCACAGTGCAGCGGAGAATAGATTGTTCAGTAGCAGTGGATCAGTGTTACACACTCAAACGCTTTCCTTTCCCTGCTGAATAATTGATGGGAATAGATGGTTAAGGACAAAGACAGGGAAGACTCCATTAGGACTGTAGTAGTCATGGTGCTGACTTCATCATCAGAGGGGTTAGTGTTGGGCTCAGTCTAACTGATAGTGATCAGGTAAGAGGGGCTAAGGCTGGTGTTGGGGATGGGGCAGGGGTTAATCAAATCAATCCAATTTTATTTCTCACATGCTGTCACGCCCTGACTTTAGTTATATTTGCTTTCTTTATTATTTGGTTAGGTCAGGGTGTGACAAGGGGTGGTTTGTTTAGTTTTTGTATTGTCTAGGTTTTTTTGTCTTGTCTAGGGTTTTTTGTTATCTATGGTGATTTTGTATTGTCTAGGGGTTGTAGGTTTATGGTGGCCTGAGTGGGTTCCCAATCAGAGACAGCTGTTTATCGTTGTCTCTGATTGGGGAGCCTATTTAGGTTGCCATTTTCCATGTTGGTTTGGTGGGTAGTTGTCCATGTTTAGTTGCCTGTGAGCACTACGTTGGCATCACGTTTTGTTTGTTATTTTGTTAAGTGTTCTTCGTTGAATTAAAAGATGTATTCCAATCGCGCTGCACCTTGGTCCACTCCTTTAAACGGCCGTGACACATGCGCTGAATACAACAGGTGTAGACTTTACCTGACGTGCTGACTTACGAGCCCTTTACCAACAGTGCAGAGTTAAAAAGACAAATAACCTAAAAAAAAAAAGGAAATAGTAACACAATAAAACAACAATAACGAGGCTATATACAAGGAGTACCGGTACAGAGTCAATTTGCAGGGGTACGAGGTAGGTAATATGTACATGTGGGTAGGGGTAAAAGTGACTAGGCAATCAGGATAAATAATAAACAGAGTAGCAGCAGCGTATGTGAAGAGTGTGAGTGTGTGCGCGCTAAGGGCTGAAGCTGAAGCTAGGGCTAAGACTAAGGCTGGGGCTAAGGCTAAGACTGGGGCTAAGACTGGGGCTAAGACTAAGGCTGGGGCTAAGGCTAAGACTGGGGCTAAGGCTAAGACTGGGGCTAAGACTGGGGCTAAGACTAAGGCTGGGGCTAAGGCTAAGACTGGGGCTAAGGCTAAGACTGGGGCTAAGGCTAAGACTGGGGCTAAGGCTAAGACTGGGGCTAGGGCTGAGGCTGTGGCTAAGGAAGGTTCATGGTGCTGACATCATCATCAGAGGGGTTACTGCTGTCAAATCTGTCAAACTGATAGTGATCAGGTGCAGACAGTCGGTGGTGGTGTGCACAGTATGCAGACACAGTCTGTGGTGGTGTGTACAGTATGCAGACAGTCTGTGGTGGTGTGTACAGTATGCAGACACAGTCGGTGGTGGTGTGTACAGTATGCAGACAGTCGGTGGTGGTGTGTACAGTATGCAGACAGTCAGTGGTGGTGTGTACAGTATGCAGACAGTCGGTGGTGGTGTACAGTATGCAGACAGTCGGTGGTGGTGTGTACAGTATGCAGACAGTCTGTGGTGGTGTGTACAGTATGCAGACACAGTCGGTGGTGGTGTGTACAGTATGCAGACAGCCGGTGGTGGTGTGTACAGTATGCAGACAGTCAGTGGTGGTGTGTACAGTATGCAGACAGCCGGTGGTGGTGTGTACAGTATGCAGACACAGTCGGTGGTGGTGTGTACAGTATGCAGACAGCCGGTGGTGGTGTGTACAGTATGCAGACAGTCAGTGGTGGTGTGTACAGTATGCAGACAGCCGGTGGTGGTGTGTACAGTATGCAGACACAGTCGGTGGTGGTGTGTACAGTATGCAGACAGCCAGTGGTGGTGTGTACAGTATGCAGACAGTCAGTGGTGGTGTGTACAGTATGCAGACAGCCGGTGGTGGTGTGTACAGTATACAGACACAGTCGGTGGTGGTGTGTACAGTATGCAGACACAGTGCCAGTTAGAGGATGGATGGAGGAGCAGGATAGCACTGTAGTCGTGTTAGACAATAGCATGGATGGAGCACCACAGTTCTGGTCTGATAGTGGCCTTGTACAACGCATGTAGAACAGGACCTGCATGGGGGATACACTTTCTCCAGACACCTGCCTTGCATTTCAGTTTCCAACACACTAAAACCCAGCACTGGGAGTAACAAAGAGAGGGAAAAAGACACTGCTTTTATGGTTTACAATTGGGAGCTAACTTAAGTGGTCCAAATAGCTGTCTCTGGTCGGTCGGTGGGTTTCTATTTTTCCAAAGACACGACATAATCCATCCCAGAAGTGTGTAGAGACCCACAGCTTTCACATACCTAGAAATACATGCTTTTCTCTGCCATCAGGGCTGCAGAAAGGCCAGGCTTTTCTCTGCCATCAGGGCTGCAGAAAGGCCAGGCTTTTCTCTGCCATCAGGGCTGCAGAAAGGCCAGGCTTTTCTCTGCCATCAGGGCTGCAGAAAGGCCAGGCTTTTCTCTGCCATCAGGGCTGCAGAAAGGCCAGGCTTTTCTCTGCCATCAGGGCTGCAGAAAGGCCAGGCTTTTCTCTGCCATCAGAGCTGCAGAAAGGCCAGGATTTTCTCTGCCATCAGGGCTGCAGAAAGGCCAGGCTTTTCTCTGCCATCAGAGCTGCAGAAAGGCCAGGCTTTTCTCTGCCATCAGAGCTGCAGAAAGGCCAGGCTTTTCTCTCAGACTCTCACACGCACACACACACACTACAAGCTGGACTCAAGTAAATAGCTCCTTGATGAAAAACAATCCAACACTAGCAACACCGTGAAAAGAGCACTACGCTTTTCAAATAGACTCCCACTTCCTCATTTTAGATTTTCTTCTGAAGAACCATTTTCACCCCAGAACAGAACCTCCACCTCTACTCAAGGAAGTGTGTTCCGTTTCAGATGGAGCCATGTTCTGTTTAACTGAGTGTGTGAGTGTGTGAGTGTGAGTGTGAGTGTGAGTGTGAGTGTGAGTGTGAGTGTGTGTGTGTGTGTGTGTGTGTGTGTGTGTGTGTGTGTGGAGAGATGTATGCCACAGAGATAAACACTACAAATCACCTCCCACTATCCCCAGCAGCAGCTGACAGTGCCCTGGGTACAGTGGGCAAGCTGCTCCCCATCACTCACAAATGGAAGCGGCTCACCAGGCACTGGGGGATTCACTGTCTTTTATTTACGGCACGATGTGGTGACGAGACACGCGGTTAACCACAACAGGAATACTGCCCCCTACGGGTAGCAGTGAGGGACAGAAAGGACAGACATGTTAGGCTGTTTCCCCCTCCTTTCTCTCTGAGAAAGCATTCCACTGATACTACTGATGGAAGAGGGAAGGATTGAAGGAGTGAGTCCTAAGAATGGTTGGAGGCAGAGAGGAGAGGGAGGGGTGTACTTCAGGAATGCTGCTGGTTTGGAGTACACAGAGTTGGCTTCTGGGACAATGGGGCATATTTTATGGAGATGCAGGGAAGCTGATAGCATGTGCGTCTGCTGCGACAAAGGGCCACTTCTCCTGGCCTGGCCGAGCCCGTGAGAAAGGCATATTTGTTGGGTACTTTGACACAGGAGATGGTTTCTTTGACCATCATTCATTGCCATGTATAACACAGATCGCCAGCATAGCTCGGCCTCCTACACACCGCTCAGGGACAGAGCCAGGGACAGGGACAGAGCCAGGAACAGAGCCAGGAACAGAGCCAGGGACAGAGCCAGGGACAGAGCCAGGGACAGAGCCAGGGACAGAGCCAGGGACAGAGCCAGGGACAGAGCCAGGGACAGAGCCAGGGACAGAGCCAGGGACAGAGCCAGGGACAGAGCCAGGAACAGAGCCAGGAACAGAGCCAGGAACAGAGCCAGGGCCAGGGACAGGGACAGAGCCAGGGACAGGGACAGAGCCAGGGACAGGGACAGAGCCAGGGACAGAGCCAGGGACAGAGCCAGGAACAGAGCCAGGAACAGAGCCAGGGCCAGGGACAGGAACAGAGCCAGGGACAGAGCCAGGGACAGAGCCAGGAACAGAGCCAGGAACAGAGCCAGGGCCAGAGCCAGAGCCAGTGACAGGGACAGAGCCAGGGACAGGGACAGGGACAGGGACAGAGCCAGGGACAGGGACAGGGACAGAGCCAGGGACAGGGACAGAGCCAGGGACAGGGACAGAGCCAGAGCCAGGGACAGAGCCAGGGACAGGGACAGAGCCAGGGACAGGGACAGAGCCAGAGCCAGGGACAGAGCCAGGGACAGAGCCAGGGACAGAGCCAGGGACAGAGCCAGGGACAGAGCCAGGGACAGAGCCAGAGCCAGGGACAGAGCCAGAGCCAGGGACAGAGCCAGGGACAGGGGGCCAGGACGCCCAGGACCTCTCTCACGCTGTCTCCTATTCGGTCTGTGGCAGTGATTTTGGTCTAAGGTTAGAGTAGAGAATAAGTCTTAGTCTTTGACTAGGTTGGCCTAGAGTTAAGGCTAGGGCTGAGAATGAGGCGAAGGCTTGGGTTGTGGTTTAAAGGAGAGAAAAAAATTGTCCACTGTTAATACAGTGTTTTGCATTTCAGCAGTCAAGTTTTCAAGATATTGGACTTTCAAGAAGCAAAGTGGCATTTGCCACATCATCATGATGATACATTTCTTTCATATGTATCAACAGTGGACTAATGAAAAAAATACCAAAATATATTTTTGGGGTGGATTTTTCCTTTAAGGTTAGAGCAGGGGTTAGATCTTAGTCTTTGATTTGGTTGGACAAGGGCTGGAATTAGGGCTGGTGCTGGGACTGGTGTTGGTGCTGGGACTGGTGCTGGAGTTAGGGCTGGAGTTAGGGCTGGAGTTAGGGCTGGTGCTGGGGTTAGAGTTAGGGCTGGTGCTGGGGTTAGAGTTAGGGCTGGTGCTGGGGTTAGAGTTAGGGCTGGTGCTGGGGTTAGAGTTGGGACTGGTGCTGGAGTTGGGGCTGGAGTTGGGGCTGGAGTTGGGACTGGTGCTGGGGTTAGAGTTGGGACTGGTGCTGGGGTTAGAGTTGGGACTGGGGCTGGAGTTGGGGCTGGAGTTGGGGCTGGAGTTGGGGCTGGAGTTGGGGCTGGAGTTGGAATTAGGGCTGGTGCTGGGACTGGTGTTGGGGCTGGAGTTGGGGCTGGAGTTGGGACTGGTGCTGGGGTTAGAGTTGGGACTGGTGCTGGGGTTAGAGTTGGGACTGGTGCTGGGGTTAGAGTTAGGGCTGGTGCTGGGATTAGAGTTAGGGCTGGTGCTGGGGTTAGAGTTGGGACTGGTGCTGGAGTTAGGGATGGAGTTGGGGCTGGAGTTGGGGCTGGAGTTGGGACTGGTGCTGGGGTTAGAGTTGGGACTGGTGCTGGGGTTAGAGTTGGGACTGGGGCTGGAGTTGGGGCTGGAGTTGGGGCTGGAGTTGGGGCTGGTGCTGGGGTTAGAGTTGGGACTGGTGCTGGGGTTAGAGTTGGGGCTGGAGTTGGAGTTGGGGCTGGAGTTGGGGCTGGAGTTGGGGCTGGAGTTGGTGCTGGGGTTAGAGTTGGGACTGGTGCTGGGGTTAGAGTTGGGACTGGTGCTGGGGTTAGAGTTGGGACTGGGGCTGGAGTTGGGGCTGGAGTTGGGTCTGGAGTTGGGACTGGAGTTGGGACTGGTGCTGGGGTTAGAGTTGGGACTGGGGCTGGACTGGGGCTGGAGTTGGGTCTGGAGTTGGGGCTGGAGTTGGGTCTGGAGTTGGGTCTGGAGTTGGGACTGGTGCTGGGGTTAGAGTTGGGACTGGTGCTGGGGTTAGAGTTGGGACTGGTGCTGGGGTTAGAGTTGGGACTGGTGCTGGGGTTAGAGTTGGGACTGGGGCTGGGGTTAGAGTTGGGACTGGTGCTGGGGTTAGAGTTGGGACTGGTGCTGGGGTTAGAGTTGGGACTGGTGCTGGGGTTAGAGTTGGGACTGGTGCTGGGGTTAGAGTTGGGACTGGTGCTGGGGTTAGAGTTGGGACTGGTGCTGGGGTTAGAGTTGGGACTGGTGCTGGGACTGGGGCTGGAGTTAGTGCTGAGGCTAAGACTAGGAATGGGCATAGGGCTGTCTAGCTTCCCATGAAGGAACATGGCAAGCATTCACATTTGTTTCCACTTATGTTACATGATCTTTAAGAGCTTAATTTGAACAAATCCCTCACTTCAACCGCACACTGTACTTTCCAAGAGAGATCTTCCATCTAGCCTAAACCGGATTAAAAAAACAGATACAAATTATTCCTAAACCAGATTTTTAAAAACCTCCAGCAAAAACAACAACAAAGGTTGACTAAAGCCGTCTTAACCTTTCCTGACGCATTTGCTCCGCTCTGCACTTTACAGCAGATATCATTAAAAACAGTCAGAGAGACTATGAGAGATGGAGAGAGAAAGGAAGAGAGAGAGAATCTGAGAGAGGGAAGAAGGAGAGAGATAAGAGCGATAGAGAGCGTGTCTAAAAGCTGCTGTAGAGAGGAGTGCCCGGGGACAGGCAGGATGCCTCAGGCTGCTCTCCCTAGCAGAGTGAGGTTGCCCATTTTCTGCCGGCGTGATACTCACCCTCCCATCTTTTTAGATGTACCGAGGCCCTTCCCACAGTGAATTGAAAGCCTGGCATATCCCCAGGGCTGCCAGCACCACGTAGAGAGAGAGAGAAGGAGAGAGAGAAAAGGAGAGAGAGAAAAGGAGAGAGAGAGAGAGAGAGACAGAGTGAGAGAGAGAAAAAGGAGAGAAGGTGCTGGTCCATATCTGTATCTCAGTCCAGAAGAGATGAAGCCTCTCAATCTTTCCATGCCACGATACACGACAGCAGCTAACATGGAATTGTTGTGAACTCATCATCAGGAACCACCAAATGTCTTCCTCCTCACACAGCATAAACATTTCATGTTAAGTAAGAATCCACACACGGAGCAGTGGCTTTGTCATGTCCGTTTACGTTGTCTTGTTGTTTGTATATACTCCCATACTTTTTAACCCCTTCCCTCTTCATCATACTTTACTCCACCCATACCATACAGGCCTTTCCTGTCTACCTGAGGCCATTCTCATGGCCAGACACTAGCACTCTGTACTCTAGCTGGGGGTCTGGAAAGATCCTCCATGTTATTCTAGTGTGTCTCTGGGGCTGAATCTGGAGCTGGAGAGGTCACCCCAAACCACAGGAAGGAATCTGGGGATGGAAGAATGGCTAGAGGAAAGACGAGGGGATGGATGGAGGAAAGACGAGAGAAAGGGTGGAATGAGGAAAGTCGAGAGGAGGGGTGAAAGAGTGTGTGTGTGTGTGGGGGGGGGGTTAGGGTGCGTAAGGAGGAAAGATAAGGGGTTAATGTCTGGCAGATGACAGATCCTGGAATTCCTTCCTTGCAACCACTCTCCTCCTGAACACTGCATCTTTATCCTGCTTGTCTCTCTCCCCAGTCATCCCCCAGGCCTGGCCTGCTGATTAGAATAGCTGGCAGAAAAAGACAAAAACGGGTCATTGAAAAAGATGCCTGCCCTGGGGTCCTAATCTCAAATCATATTTTGCAGGAACAAAGGCAGCCCAGCCCAGAACAAAGGCATCCCAGCCCAGAACAAAGGCAGCCCAGCCCAGAACAAAGTCAGCCCAGCCCAGAACAAAGGCAGCCCAGCCCAGAACAAAGGCAGCCCAGCCCAGAACAAAGGCAGCCCAGCCCAGAACAAAGGCAGCCCAGCCCAGAACAAAGGCAGCCCAGCCCAGAACAAAGGCAGCCCAGTTTGGCCGGGTCGTCTTTATATCACTTAGCACAAAAGCTTGCCTCTCACCCCACCACCCCGTGTGACGCTGTCCCACAACAGTGGCCCCCCTCATGACCTAAAACCACATGGAGGGAAAACGGGCCCTCCTCTCCTAACCATACTGAGACACATTTTAAAACACACTTTACACTGGGCTCTGACATCCACGATAAATGGAAGCCTCTCTTTTAACAGTTTAATGAAATTCCACAGCGGGGGGAGAAGGGAGGGGAGGAGAGGGACCCCCAGACCACAGGACCCCCCTCCCATGGAACACTTTAGATTACGTTGAATTAAACAACAACACAATACAGCGTGTGTTTTCCCTCTGACCTCCCTACAGCCCCATGGCCCACAGCCCACGGCTTGACCTGCCTCCAAGGCATTAAGTAGTGTGGTGGGGACGGTCAGTGTATTTGTCTAGTGTGGGGGTGGGATGAGGGGGCTGGAGAGGGCAGGGGTACAGAAAAGGGCAGTCACAAAACCCAATTGTCCCAGTAATGGTGGTAATTGCATTTTATTAAAATAATGACTGGGTGTCTGGCTGGAATTACTGACTGTAGGGGCTGGAACTCCCTCCACATGACTGAGAGTGTCAGGAGATAAACACTCTAGTCTAGAAGAGGGTATATTCTGCTCCAGAGAGCGAGAGAAAGAGAGAGAGAGAATGAGAGATGTAGAGAGAGAAAGACAATAAGAAAGGGTGACAGAGGAAACAGCAGGGTGGTGGGTCTAACCACCTGTTGGGTCCACTCTCCACCACCCTGCTATAGCACCAGGACCAGACCCGGGCCAGACCTGGGTCAGGTCACGTCAACAGTAACAGTGTTGTGTGAGAAGCAGCTACCCCACGCTGGGACGTTTCCACCCAGGCTTTTCCTGGTGCTGTGACCCACACCAACCCCCTTCCTCCCTGACACACTCAACAGCGAGTGAAGCTTTTCAAGGAGCAAGAAGAGAGAAAAAGAAACAACAAAGCCAGAGAGAGGAGAGGAAGAGATGAGAAGCCTTTTCAGGGCCCTGACGACAGTGTACACCATGTCTCCTTTTTAAAAGCCGCTGCTCTGGGAGAGGTCTGTGAAGCTTGGTGGAATATCATCATAGCCAGTAGGGATAGAAGGATGGATAGAGGGAGAGATGGACGGCGGGGTGAAACAGTCGCATCTAAGCCGTGGCTCAGACACTCATCTCCGCGTGACGCTTATGTGCCTCTGTTCCCAGCGCCGCCTCATCCTCCACACCTTCACAGGAAGTTCACACGGGCCCTGCAGCGACACCCGTCCCTCACCCCTATACTGCTCCCCCCTCTCCTCCTTCTTCCTCCCCTCTCCCTGGCTGTGATTGACTGACTCTCTCTATCCCTCCCTGTCCACCCTACCCCCTCTCTCTCCTCCCCCATGCCCTCCTTCCTCCCCCCTCTCTCCCAACGAGGCATTCTCAAAGAACCATGGCTGTTTTAAGGTAGGGTAGCAGTGAGGGGGAATTACAAACAGACATTTCATTTTCTCTCTTCCTGGTCTCCCAGTCACAATGGACTCCTGTCAACAGGCTCTGCTGAGTGAATGTCTGTGTAATATGTGTATAAAGAGTACTGTGAATCTGTACAGTAGAGGTGTGTGTCTATGTATTATGTGTATAAAGAGTACCGTGAATCTGTACAGTAGAGGTGTGTGTCTATGTATTATGTGTATAAAGAGTACCATGAATCTGTACAGTAGAGGTGTGTGTATGTGTAATATGTGTATAAAGAGTACTGTGAATCTGTACAGTAGAGGTGTGTGTATGTGTATTATGTGTATAAAGAGTACTGTGAATCTGTATAGTAGAGGTGTGTGTTTGTGTAATATGTGTATAAAGAGTACTGTGAATCTGTACAGTAGAGGTGTGTGTATGTGTAATATGTGTATAAAGAGTACTGTGAATCTGTACAGTAGAGGTGTGTGTATGTGTATTATGTGTATAAAGAGTACTGTGAATCTGTACAGTAGAGGTGTGTGTATGTGTAATATGTGTATAAAGAGTACTGTGAATCTGTACAGTAGAGGTGTGTGTATGTGTATTATGTGTATAAAGAGTACTGTGAATCTGTACAGTAGAGGTGTGTGTATGTGTAATATGTGTATAAAGAGTACTGTGAATCTGTACAGTAGAGGTGTGTGTATGTGTATTATGTGTATAAAGAGTACTGTGAATCTGTACAGTAGAGGTGTGTGTATGTGTAATATGTGTATAAAGAGTACTGTGAATCTGTACAGTAGAGGTGTGTGTATGTGTAAACTGTTTAGGTATGAGCATGCATACATCATGTGTGTTGTAACATTTGTGTGAACATGTGTGCGTGTCCAGTTAGTATATGTATATTTATGCAAGTGAGTGTATCCTCAGTGTGTGTATTATTCCACCGTACAACACTCGGAAGAGGCCAGAACACGGCACGGGGTGTTTATCGGTGTGTAGCGGACAGCCGAGTGTAGATCGTACTACACACACCACACACACACACACACACACACATACATACATACACTGCTAGCATACTCAAGCCTCTCTCTCCCAATGTGGGACAGCCAAGAGTTCAAGGGCCTTCTTACAGCAGAGCGTCTCTTCTGAACCAAGGCCCTCCAAATATTTACTCAGCTCGGAGCCTTGGTTTGCGTCCCAAATGGCACCCTATTCCCTACATAGTGCCCTACTTTTAACCAGGACCAATAGGGAAAACCACAGGGCTCCGGTAAAAAGTAGGACTGATGTAGGGAATAGGGTGGTATTTGGGACTGGGCCTTGGTCTGAGAGTGCTGTTTGGATCTCTGTGTATCCGTTACAATGCTCTGGGGTTTTGTAATACACAAGCAGCATGACAAATATTGTCTGAGGAGGTTGGAGGAAAAAAAGACAAGTGTGGAAAGAACGTGGAAATAACAGAACTGTTCCAAGATGTGGGCTACAATAATTTACTGCAGGGATGGGCAACTTTGATGGGGGTCGGGGCCACCAAAAATCTGAACTCATCATGAGGGGCCTCAGTGGCTCATGGGTCAGCGTACCTACATTCATACCCAAACATGCAGTCAGCTGCTCCTTGCCCCCCACTTTGAGAGAAACACATTTAGACGTTTTAGAGTTAATTTCCTGCAATTCTACACATTTTGCCATGGGGTGGAGAGAAGATTTAGTAATTTTACAACAAATGTCATGCAATTCTACTCATTTTGCCATGGGGTGGAGAGAAGATTTAGTAATTTTACAACAAATGTCATGCAATTCTACACATTTTGCCATGGGGTGGAGAGAAGATTTAGTAATTTTACAACAAATGTCATGCAATTCTACTCATTTTGCCATGGGTGGTGAGAAAAATTTGACTTTTTAATATAGCTGAGTGAGAGTGACTAACAAAATCAATGGGGGACCCCAGTAGGTAATTGGACCATGATTACTACAAGATTAGATAGCTGGCCGCTAGACTAATTTACCAATCTAACAAATGTTAGCTGATGCACTAATTGACATAAAAGAAAAACTGCTGATGCACAACCACATTTCAAAAGTTCACCTTTTGTATTATACAATTGTAACTGTCAACAGTAAGTAAGTAAGGGTTGCCCATCCCAGGTGGACTATGTCCATCTAAATCACTTACAATAGTAGATTTGGTTGATTAACCTATGGTTTTCTATAGAGTTTGTTTCCACATGCAATATAGTAAATTGCCTGTACTCCCAGTGGTTATTTTACAACCACTACAAGTCTAGATTGTGATCAGTGGCAATCAGCATGTTTTTACTTCCATAAAAATAAGATGATAATTCAACTTACAACAATATGTAAAGATAAGTACATTGATGACCTGGCAAATCTTCATATTTCAATGACCTTAGTCTCTCTGACAAGAGGTCCGAATGAGAAGCAACACGCTTCACCTCTACTCAACAATAAAGACATCCAGACATGTACTGTAGCTAAAAACAACCACGCCATGAACTACTCTATACACAAACAAACTCATACCCACGCACACATCAAAACGTCCTGAACAGCTTGTTTTTATGGCCAGACTCATTTGAAGTGCAGTGAGAGGGGATATGGACTGGGGTGAGTGCTTGGTCACAGAGCAGTGTGCTGCGTTAGGCTGGGCAGTGTGCTGCGTTAGGCTGGGCAGTGTGCTGCTCTGTTGGAGGCTGTCATTTTCTCTGCGCTGGTGTGTGTGTGTGTGTGTGTGTGTGTGTGTGTGTGTGTGTGTGTGTGTGTGTGTGTGTGTGTGTGTGTGTGTGTGTGTGTGTGTGTGTGTGTGTGTGTGTGTGTGTGTGTGTGTGTGTGTGTGTGTGTGAGAGAGTGAGTGAGTGAGTGAGTGAGTGAGTGAGTGAGTGAGTGAGTGAGTGAGTGAGTGTGAGAGTGAGTGAGTGAGTGTGAGAGTGAGTGAGTGTGAGAGAGAGTGAGAGAGAGTGAGAGAGAGAGAGAGAGAGAGAGTGAGTGAGTGAGTGAGTGAAAGAGTGTGAGAGAGAGAGTGTGAGTGAGTGAGAGAGTGAGAGAGTGAGAGAGAGAGAGAGAGAGAGAGAGAGAGAGAGAGAGAGAGAGAGAGAGAGAGAGAGAGAGAGAGAGAGAGAGAGAGAGAGAGAGAGGCTGAACTGAGCAGCACAACAACACTAAGTGATACAGATCTGCTTTCCTCAGATAGACAGCAGCAGTTAAGATGAGCTGTGTGTGGGCGTATGTAATGTGTATTCTACTGTTGTACATCCTAGATAGAGGTGAATGAGGCGTGTTACACAAGATGAATCTGGCATGACCACGCACCATGTACAACACCAGGGACAACCAGCCACTTGGTCAAGAGGACAGGAGAAGAGAAGAGGGAGAGATGGGGATGAGTTTGGAGTGTTTTCCTGGCAGGCAGACAGTACCTCTGCCTCCAGAGAGAATCCACAGTGTCCTCCAACAGAGAACATTGAGAGTATTACAAGCTATCTCTATTTGTATAATTGACTCTCCCTGCAGTTTACATTCTCACAGTCATTCTGACCGTTGTATTATGGGATGTAGGTCTCTCTCTCTTTAGATTACAGTGCAATAAATCCTCCAGCGCTGTTGTCCTGCACAAATAAACCCCATCAAGTGTTGATGCAAAAATACAAAGTTGGAAGTGGAGAGAGGCACTCGCTTCCTGTGAAAGTTCCGGAAAAGCCGTAAACACGGCCCAGTCTGTCTCTAGGGGAGCGGGCACACTAGGCAGCCGTGCGGAAGGGACAATGTGTGCGTTTTTGTATGGTCAGGCAGATGTGTGCTTATGGCTGTTTATGTATGTGTGGTCATGTAAGTGTACGTGCCTGACTCGAAGTGTGTGTGTGTGGTGGGGTCAGTAGTTCTTCTCTCTATATAAAGACTGTTCTGTAGCCAAGTGGCCAGCTGTTGATAGGTGTCTGTTTACACGGAGTCACAGAGAGAACACTGACTGAGACACAACCTTCTGTAGACTCTAGCAAACACTCTCAGAAAGTTCTCATTCACTTCTACTCTAAACCTACCACTAACAAACATATTATGAAAATCTATATATTTACAGAATTTTCACACAAATTCAATCATTCTGATCTTTACTAGAGCCCAGATTGCTGATGAGTCATGTAGTCATCAGCCTCCTGACCTGGTCCACCATGTCACTACAGAGACCTGACCTGGTCCACCATGTCACTACAGAGACCTGACTTGGTCCCCCATGTCACTACAGAGACCTGACCTGGTCCACCATGTCACTACAGAGACCTGACCTGGTCCACCATGTCACTACAGAGACCTGACCTGGTCCACCATGTCACTACAGAGACCTGACCTGGTCCACCATGTCACTACAGAGACCTGACCTGGTCCACCATGTCACTACAGAGACCTGACCTGGTCCACCATGTCACTACAGAGACCTGACCTGGTCCACCATGTCACTACAGAGACCTGACCTGGTCCACCATGTCACTACAGAGACCTGACCTGGTCCATCATGTCACTACAGAGACCTGACCTGGTCCACCATGTCACTACAGAGACCTGACCTGGTCCACCATGTCACTACAGAGACCTGACCTGGTCCACAATGTCACTACAGAGACCTGACCTGGTCCACCATGTCACTACAGAGACCTGACCTGGTCCACCATGTCAGACTCCTGTGACTAACTCTCTAATTGTGAATATGTGTTTCTCCTATGGAGAGAGGGAGAGAGTAGGAGAGAGAGACAGGCTTTAGGTGGGCGGAGGGTAAGTGTCAGTGAGCAGCCTCTCAGTGTCAGTAGTAGGCCAGTCAGGGGAATGAGACAGCCCAGGGAAGGGAATAGCAGCTAGAGGTTAGGGAAGAGGTTTAGGGCTCTAACTAACTCAATAAGGCTGGGGCTAATGAACAGGGGGAGGCTGCTTTCTTTCATTAGATGTGAGAGCACACTGCATCCCAAATGGCACCCTATTCCCTATATACTATTGAGTAAAGCCCTTGGTCAAAAGTAATATACAGTGTACATGCAATTTACAAAAGTAGTGCACTATATAGGGAATAGGGTGTTATTTGGGAAATTGTGTTTTATACACATGTACACTCCATGTCCCGGACCCTGGGATCTAATGTTACAGGGCTGAGAGGAGAGACCGGGCTGTAGTTTACCAAGCCCGGGTAGGACTAATCTAAAGTGATGGCCAAATTGCGAACTAAATTGCGAACCAGATTTCTTAAAAACTCCAGGGTCAGAAAAGCTGTTTTCATTCTTGTTGTAATGTCTGAAATGATTGCAGAACATCCATGGTGATGTGTAGAAATGCATGTAAAAGTAACTAGTTGAAAAATGATTTGTTTTTTCCCCCAGAAATTCACTAAATACTAGAGTCATCTGTGCAGTACAAAAGAGGGCAAATGTCTGCTACTTTTCTGAACCCAAGTGACAACAACAAACACACTCCTGGGGGAATGTTCTGTCGGAAGCTTGGAGTGGCGCTAGACGTCCCTCTCGCTGACCTCTCATCAACATCATGCTCTCCCTTCCTGTCAGAGTCTCACCCTTCAACCCTTCTCACCCCCTCAGCTACATCTTAATTACACTACAATTAGACCCTACAAATGGCGTCCGCCGGCTGCCCCCATTGTGTGTGTGTGTGTGTGTGTGTGTGTAGGGGGTGGGTCCGTGTTTTCAATTTCCTCCCCTAATGGGCCAGTAATGTCTGGGAGGGTTGGGCAGCAGGAGTGTTCCGGGAGAGAAGCAGAGCCCTGGGGACACTGACCTCACCAGATCCTAGAGGTCATGAACTTTGACCCTGGGAGCAGTGAGTAGCAGGCCCAGAGGGCTGGAGGGGGAGGGCCGCCGTGCTAGGGTTGGATTACCTCACAGTGTCTACTGCTGCTGTCACAAGACACACACCCTCACCCACACAGACTGCTGCCGGCCGAGGTGATGACAGAGTGAGCTCACACAAATAGTGAGACTAAGTCAAGATACAGGCAGAGAGAGAGAGACAGAGGACAGAGAGAGAGCGACAGAAAGAGAGAGACAGGAGACAGAGACAGAGAGCGAGAAAGACAGACAGAGAGAAACAGACAGAGAGAAAGACAGACAGATAGAGAGACAGACAGACATACAGAGAGAGAGAGAGAGAGAGAGAGAGAGAGAGAGAGAGAGAGAGAGAGAGAGAGAGAGAGAGAGAGAGAGAGAGAGACAGACAGACAGACAGACAGACAGAGAGACAGAGAGAGAGAGAGAGAGAAACAGAGAGAGACAGACAGAGAGAGAGACGTACAGACAGAGAGACAGAGAGAAACAGAGAGAGAGAGATAGAAAGGGGCAGACAGAGGGGGGCAAACCGAGAGGGGGAGACAGACAGGGGCAGACAGAGGGGCAGACAGAGAGAGTGAAAGAGAGAAAAAGAGAGTTGGGGAAATTAAGCTGTCACTTCTCACAATAACATCATTGATAAACCAAGACATGCCACCACAGTGCGGGCTTATCAAGAAAGTGGTCCTTTGTTCAAATTAAGACCAGCGCTCGTGTTTCATAACATGATGTGAGCTCTATGGCGTCTACCGTCTAACTATATCAAATAGGAATGTTTTCATATACCTTTAAAAACTTTGATGTCAATATCTGAAAGTGTACATCCGCTTTGGCATCCAAACCTATAATCTAGCTCACAATTACATTTTTCAACAATATAATGTGGGTATAATATCATCCTCCCATAGACCACAAATACCAATTCCTTTACTTTCAAAAGGCCATACATATGATTTTTACATTAGGATGTCTGAGGAATATTTATTCTAGGGTTTTCATATTCCAATAAAAGTTGGAAAATTGTTGTACTCCCTAAGCCAAGGGCTTGTATAGGAAGTGAAGGGGGTTTGGCTCAGGGCTCAATGCACTTTCTACCTCTTCCACATGGTTTGTTATTGCAATAGGGATTCGTGGTGGGATGAAACCCTATCACATACATAGGGTTTAACATGGCAACACACACCACAACTTCATACTAATAGTAAACATTAAAGGAGCCTCTCTCTATAATGATCTAATGATCTAACTCTGGAAAAGAGGTTGCAAGATTAGGGAAACCTTCTATGTCAGCCTGCTCTGTGTATGATGGAGATTCTCTCTTGGCAATGGCTCACATTAGATCTGTATTATGATTGCCAGTCTGTTCCCAGTGCTGTGCGAAACAGCTCCGTGTTTTTCACTTGAAGACCAATCCTGGACAGCCTCTGAAACGCTTTAGAAACGCTTTTTCACCATATAATCAAATAATTGAACCTTCTGTAGTAACACAATACGCACACCAGGCCTGTGTGTACGTGTGTGTGTATATGTACAGTGGGGAGAACAAGTATTTGACACACTGCCGATTTTGCAGGTTTTCCTACTTACAAAGCATGTAGAGGTCTGTCATTTTTTATCATAGGTACACTTCAACTGTGAGAGACGGAATCTAAAAAATCCAGAAAATCACATTGTATGATTTTTAAGTAATTCATTTGCATTTTATTGCATGACATAAGTATTTGATCACCTACCAACCAGTAAGAATTCCGGCTCTCACAGACCTGTTAGTTTTTCTTTAAGAAGCCCTCCTGTTCTCCACTCATTACCTGTAATAACTGCACCTGTTTGAACTCGTTACCTGTATAAAAGACACCCGTCCACACACTCAATCAAACAGACTCCAACCTCTCCACAATGGCCAAGACCAGAGAGCTGTGTAAGGACATCAGGGATAAAATTGTAGACCTGCACAAGGCTGGGATGGGCTACAGGACAATAGGCAAGCAGCTTGGTGAGAAGGCAACAACTGTTGGCGCAATTATTAGAAAATGGAAGAAGTTCAAGATGACGGTCAATCACCCTTGGTCTGGGGCTCCATGCAAGATCTCACCTCGTGGGGCATCAATGATCATGAGGAAGGTGAGGGATCAGCCCAGAACTACACGGCAGGACCTGGTCAATGACCTGAAGAGAGCTGGGACCACAGTCTCAAAGAAACCATTAGTAACACACTACGCCGTCATGGATTAAAATCCTGCAGCGCACGCAAGGTCCCCCTGCTCAAGCCAGCGCATGTCCAGGCCCGTCTGAAGTTTGCCCGTCTGAAGTTTCCTCTGGATGATCCAGAGGAGGAATGGGAGAAGGTCATGTGGTCTGATGAGACAAAAATAGAGCTTTTTGGTCTAAACTCCACTCGCCGTGTTTGGAGGAAGAAGAAGGATGAGTACAACCCCAAGAACACTATCCCAACCGTGAAGCATGGAGATGGAAACATCATTCTTTGGGGATGCGTTTCTGCAAAGGGGACAGGACGACAGCACCGTATTGAGGGGAGGATGGATGGGGCCATGTATCGCGAGATCTTGGCCAACAACCTCCTTCCCTCAGTAAGAGCATTGAAGATGGGTCGTGGCTGGGTCTTCCAGCATGACAACGACCCGAAACACACAGCCAGGGCAACTAAGGAGTGGCTCCGTAAGAAGCATCTCAAGGTCCTGGAGTGGCCTAGCCAGTCTCCAGACCTGAACCCAATAGAAAATCTTTGGAGGGAGCTGAAAGTCCGTATTGCCCAGCAACAGCCCCGAAACCTGAAGGATCTGGAGAAGGTCTGTATGGAGGAGTGGGCCAAAATCCCTGCTGCAGTGTGTGCAAACCTGGTCAAGAACTACAGGAAACGTATGATATCTGTAATTGCAAACAAAGGTTTCTGTACCAAATATTAAGTTCTGCTTTTCTGATGTATCAAATACTTATGTCATGCAATAAAATGCAAATTAATTACTTAAAAATCATACAATGTGATTCCGTCTCACAGTTGAAGTGTACCTATGATAAAAATTACAGACCTCTACATGCTTTGTAAGTAGGAAAACCTGCAAAATCGGCAGTGTATCAAATACTTCTTCTCCCCACTGTATATACAGTGCATTCGTAAAGTATTCAGACCCCTTGACTTTTTCAACATTTTGTTACATTAGAGCCTTATTCTAAAATTGATTAAATAAACACCCCATAATGATAAAGTGAAAAAAAGGTTTTTAGAAATGTTTGTGAATGTATTAAAAATAAAAAAACAGAAATAGTTTATTTACATAAGTATTCAGACCCTTTGCTATGAGACTCGGAATTGACCTCAGGTGCATCCTGTTTCCATTGATCATCCTTGAGATGTTTCTACAACTTGGAGTCCACCTGTGGTAAATTCAATTAATTGGACATGATTTGGTTAGGCACACACACCAATCTATATAAGGTCCCACAGTTGACAGTGCATGTCAGAGCAAAAATCAAGTCATAAGGTCGAAGGAATCGTTCGTAGAGCTCCGAGACAGGATTGTGTCGAGGCACAGATCTGGGAAAGGGTCCCAAAACATTTCTGCAGCATTGAAGGTCCCCAAGAACACAGTGGCCTCCATCATTCTTAAACGGAAGAAGTTTGGAACCACCAAGACTCTTCCTAAAGCTGACCGCCCGGCCAAACTGAGCAATCAGGGGAGAAGGGCCTGGGGGCAGGGAGAAACTTGCCTGTTGTGATAATTAAAAAAATATACCAGTTTCATTTAAGGATCCCAAAAAATAGCACTGCTGGTTGACTTGAAAAGTCATAGTCAATAATCAATAATATAATAAAAGTTTTAGCCATTTTTAAAATCTTTAATTCACAATCTGTAGAAACTATGAGAATAGAAAGGTTCAGAACTTTTGTGAAAAATATATGGCAAATAGAAATCCAAAATGGATGGTGTTAAGAGATATTTGGGAAGGGTAGTGGAGCTGAAGGGTGGGACTAATAAGACAACCAAAGTAGAATATACGGTGTCTGTAGGATGTATATAGGACCGGAGCTTTTGTGAAAGAGCACAGCTAAAAATATATGGCAAATATAAATCAAACTTGACGGACATCAGAGATAGATGGGAGAGGGTGAGGGTAGAAGAAGGACAGGACTAAAAACAAACAGGATATAACTATTGTAAAATAGATAGTGTCCACAAAATGTATACTGTATGTATAAGCTGGAAGTAGAAGCCTAAGAGTTGTTGTTCACTAGTTTACTCCAGGGTAGTAGGGTTAGCGGAAAATAATAAAGGAACATATATTTAAAAAAGGTGTATATATATATATATATATATATATATATATATATATATATATATATATATACATCCCACAAACACACACACACACAAACACACACACAAACACACACACACACACACACACACACACACACACACACACACACACACACACACACACACACACACACACACACGTATGTATATTTATATATGTGGGTATGTATGTATGTGTGTATGTGTATATACACACAGTTGAAGTCGGAAGTTTAAATACACCTTAGCCAAATACATTTAAACTCAGTTTTTCACAATTCCTGACATTTAATCCTAGTAAAAAATCCCTGTTTTAGGTCAGTTAGGATCACCACTTTATAGATAAAGTGGATGGCATATAAAATAGATGGCATCATGAGGATGGAAAGTTATGTGGATATATTGAAGCAACATATCAAGACATCAATCAGGAAGTTAAAGCTTGGTCACAAATGGGTGACCCCAAGCATACTTCCAAAGTTGTGGCAAAATGGCTTAAGGACAACAAAGTCAAGGTATTGGAGTGGCCATCACAAAGCCCTGACCTCAATCCCATAGAAAATTTGTGGGCAGAACTGAAAAAGCGTGTGCGAGCAAGGAGGCCTACAAACCTGACTCAGTTACACCAGCTCTGTCAGGAGGAATGGGCCAAAATTGACCCAACTTATTGTGGGAAGCTTGTGGAAGGCTACCCGAAACGTTTGACCCAAGTTATACAATTTAAAGGCAATGCTACCAAATACTAATTGAGTGTATGTAAACTTCTGACCCACTGGGAATGTGATAAAAGAAACAAAAGCTGAAATAAATAATTCTCTCTACTATCATGTCACATTCTTAAAATAAAGTCGTGATCTTAACTGACCTAAGAGGGAATTTTTACTAGTATTATTTGTACCCATCCAACCTGACAGAGCTCGAGAGGATCTGGCAGAGAAGAATGGAAGAAACTCTAAATACAGGTGTGCCAAGCTTTTAGCGTCATACCCAAGAAGACGCGAGGCTGTAATCGCTGCCAAAGGTGTTTCAACAAAGTACTTAGTACAGGGTCTGAATACTTATGTAAATGTGATATTTCAGTTTTTATTTTTTATAAAAAAACATTTTGCTTATTCATTACGGGGTATTGTGTGTAGATTGATGAGGGGAAAAAATTATTTAATACATTTTAGAATAAGGCTGTAACGTAACAAAATGTGAAAAAAGTAAAGAGGTCTGAAAACGTTCCTAAATTCACTGTATGTGTGTGTGTTTGATCAGCGCGAGGGAAAAGAGGGTCATCAATTCATATTTAAAGCCTGTTCCATGTGGCCATTTCATACAACAACCCGTATTAGAACAAATTGACCTGCTTTTGCAAATCACTCTCAGTACAGCGGATGTGGGGCTCTTTCTAAATTTCCCTGTGGCTCAATTTAAAACAATGGAACACTTACAGAGAAGAAAAACATGACTAAAAGTGACGTATTAGGACATTCTCAGCTTCATCAGTGGACATTTATACGACAAGCATAAAAAAGGCTTAAAATTCCAGAGAATATCTGAGAGAGAAAATACAAATTTTGAAAATAAATAAAAGTTAAGTTGGAGGGGGAGGAGTGTATTCGTAAATATAAATAAACACAAGTCTTCTGTCTCGGAAGCTTCCTGCTTTATTTGATTAAGCGGGGTGAAAAACAGAGCAGTCATGCTCCTTGCTTTTCTTCCTCTCCCCTTCCCCTGCAATCTTGGGCTCCCTTAATGGGAATCGGAAGTTTAAGTGGAGCAGCCTGGCTAGCCCCGGCCTAACCTCCCCATCTGGAGGGGCCTTGCCAGCCTTGGGGCTACTTCCAACCCTTCCCAGCTGCTGGGTTTGGGCCCTTTTTGTTTTCGTGGGCTTGAGAAAGCATATTTTTATAAATGATTGCCATATCCTCCACCAGCTGCTGACCCTGCTCTCTCCGACTCGCGTCCCTGAATGGGGCATGGTTCTCATTTAGGGCACCGGCCCGTGGCTCGCTGAGGGTCCTGACCCCACCTCTGTTAGCACGCTAGCAAAACAGCTATGACAGTCAGCACACTAGCCAACAGCTCTGTGTCAAAGACTTGGAGCTATTAGCTATACACTAGCAAGCACTACAGGTCTGAGTAAATTAATGGGGCCGAGCTCCCTGCCATCCAGGATCTCTATACCAGGCGGTGTCAGTGGAAGGCCCTAACAATTGTCAAAGACTCCAGCCACCGAAGCCACCGAAGTCATAGACTGTTCTCTCTGCTACCGCACCACAAGCAATACCAATGCACCAAGTCTGGAATCAACAGGACCCTGAACAGCTTCTACCCCCAAGCCATAAGACTACGATAGTTAACCAAAATGCTACCCAAACCATCTGTATTGACCCTCTATGCACCAACTCTTTTGATTCATCACATACTGCTGCTGCTACATTTTTTATTATCTATCCAGTTGCCTAGCCACTTTAGCCCCACCTATATGCACCGAACCAGTCAAAGGTTTGGGCACACTTACTCATTCAAATAATAGTGAAGATATCAAAATTATGAAATAACACATATGGAATCATGTAGTAACCAAAAAAGTGTTTCAGATTCTTCAAAGTAGCCACCCTTTGCATATTCTCAACCAGCTTCACCTGGAATGCTTTTCCAACAGTCTTGAAGGAGTTCCCACATATGCTGAGCACTTGTTGGCTGCTATTCCGGTCCAACTCATCCCAAACCATCTCAATTGGGTTGAGGTCGGGTGATTGTGGAGGCCAGGTCATCTGATGCAGCACTCCAACACTCTCCTTCTTGGTCAAATATCCCTCACACAGCCTGGAGGTGTGTTGGGTCATTGTCCTGTTGAAAAACAAATGACAGTCCCACTAAGTGCAAACCAGACGGAATGGCATATCGCTGCAGAATGCTGTGGTTGCCATGCTGGTCAAGTGTGCCTTGAATTCTAAATAAATCACTGACAGTGTTACCAGCAAACCACCCCATCACACCTCCTCCTCCATGCTTCACGGTGGGAACCACAAATGCGGAGATCATCTGCTCACCTACTCTGCGTCTCACAAAGACATGGCGGTTGGAACCAAAAATCTCAAATTTGGATTCATGAGACCAATTGAAATGCATTCCAGGTGACTACCTCATGAAGCTGGTTGGGAGAGTGCCAAAAGTGTGCAAAGCTGTTATCAAGGCAAAGGGTGGCTACTTTGAAGAATCTCAAATATAAAATATATTTTGATTTGTTTAACACTTGTTTGGTTACTACATGATTTCATACGTGTTATTTCAAAGTTTTGATGTCTTCGCTATTATTCTACAATTCAGAAACTTGTCAAAATAAAGATAAACCTGGAATGAATACGTGTGTCCAAACTTTTGACTGGTACTCTATATGAAAAATAAACACTAATATATCTTGATTAGATAAGTATTCAACCCATAACCCCCCGATTTTGCCTGTGCGTAGCTCTATTACGTTACTTTTTATCCTAAATAACTCTCTAGTCCTTGCCGATGACAAGAATACCCATAACATGATGCAGCCACCACCATGCTTGAAAATATGAAGAGTGGTACTCAGAGATGTGTTTGCCGCAAACAGGACAGGAAGTTAATTTCATTTTTTGCAGTATTACTTTAGTGCAGTGGGTGCCAAATATTTTATAGTCCCGTACCCATTCAAACATTCAACCTCCAGCTGCGTACCCCCTCTAGCACAGACATTTGGAAACAAAACATGCCAAATTAATTAATTTTATCTCTATTTCTGCTTTTTGTGACTCCTATCTTTGACTCCTAGGATTACAGGGATTCTCCGCAAATATATTCAATGTGCAGGCCAACATTGAGGCTATGATAAAGAAGTTGGAGCTCTTCTCTGTCTGCATTAAGTCTAGGACAGGCATTCCGCTAGCGGAACCCCTCGACAACATTCCGCTGAAAAGGCAGCGCGGGAAATTCAAAAATATTTTTTTGAAATATGTAACTTTCACACATTAACAAATCCAATACAGCAAATTAAAGATAAACATCTTGTTAATCTACCCATCGTGTCCGATTTCAAAAATGCTTTACAGCGAAAGCACAGCATATGATTATGTTAGATCACCGCCAAGTCAAAAAACACACAGACACTTTTCCAGCCAAAGATAGGAGTCACAAAAAGCAGAAATAGAGATAAAATGAATCACTAACCTTTGATGATCTTCATCAGATGACACTCATAGGACTTCATGTTACACAATACATATATGTTTTGTTTGATAAAGTTAATATTTATATCCAAAAACCTCAGTTTACATTGGCGCCATGTTCAGAAATGCCTCCAAAAAATCCTGAGAAATTGCAGAGAGCCACGTCAAATAACATAAATACTCATCATAAACTTTGATGAAAGATACATGTTTCACATAGAATTAAAGATACACTTGTTCTTAATGCAACCGCTGTGTCAGATTTCAAAAAAACTTTACGGAAAAAGCATACCATGCAATAATCTGAGACGGCACTCAGAATAAAAAATAAATAAATCCGCCATGTTAGAGTCAACAGAAATCAGAAATTACATTATAAAATTCCCTTACCTTTGATGATCTTCATCAGAATGCACTCCCAGGAATCCTAGTTCCACAATAAATTGTTGTTTTGTTCGATAATGTCCATTATTTATGTCCAAGTAGCTACTTTTGTTAGCACGTTTAGTACACATATCCAAACGCTTGTGCAGGTCCAGCCGAACGTCGGACGAAAACTTCAAAAAGTTATATTACAGGTCGAAGAAACTTATCAAACTAAGTATAGAATCAATCTTTAGGATGGTTGTTATCATAAATATTCAATAACATTCCAACCGGAGAATTCCTTTGGCTGTAGAGAAGCAATGGAACGCAGGTCGCTATCATGTGAAATGCGCATGACCAGGACCTGGCTCTCTGCCAGACCACTGACTCAAACAGCTCCCATCCGGCTCCACATCACAGTAGAAGCCTCATTCAAGGTTCTACAGGCTGTTGACATCTAGTGGAAGCCGTAGGAAGTGCAAACAGATCCATATCCTACTGTGCATTCAATAGGGGCTGATTTGAAAATTGACCAACCTCAGATATCCCACTTCCTGGTTGGATTCTTCTCAGGTTTTCGCCTGCCATGAGTTCTGTTATACTCACAGACATTATTCAAACAGTTTTAGAAACTTCAGAGTGTTTTCTATCCAATAATAATAATAATAATATGCATATATTAGCATCTGGGACAGAGTAGGAGGCAGTTCACTCTGGGCACGCTATTCATCCAAAAGTGAAAATGCTGCCCCCTATCCCAAAAAAGTTAACAAGGAAACACACAGGTCTTTCCATCATTGTATGATTTTTTGTGTGAAAATGAACTCAAGCTTACGGACAATGCCAAATGTGATATAGCGAAGCACCTGAGTGAGTTGGGTGCGCAATTACGCAGGTACTTTCCCAAAACGGATGACACAAACAACTGGATTCGTTATCCCTTTCATGCCCTGCCTCCAGTCCCACTTACCGATATCTGAACAAGACAGCCTCATCGAAATTGCAACAAGCTGTTCTGTGAAAAATGAATTTAAATCAGAAGCCACTGCCAGATTTCTGGATTGGGCTGAGCTCAGAGTATCCTGCCTTGACAAATCACGCTGTTAAGACACTGATGCCCTTTGCAACCACGTACCTATGTGAGAGTGGATTCTCGGCCCTCACTAGCATGAAAACTAAATACAGGCACAGATTGTATGTGGAAAATGATTTAAGACTGAGACTCTCTCCAATACAACCCAACATTGCAGAGTTACCTGCATCCTTTCAAGCACACCCTTCTCATTAACCTGTGGTGAGTTATTCACAATTTTCGATGAACAATAAAAAATAAAAAAAGTAAGATGGCTAAATAAAGAGCAAAATTATTGATTATTATTCTATTATTATTTGTGCCCTGGTCCTATAAGAGCTCTTTGTCACTTCCCACGAGCCGGGTTGTGACAAAAACTCACACTCATTCTTATGTTTAATAAATGTATTGTTTAGTGTGTGTGTGGCAGGCTTACAATGATGGCAAAAAACAACACGTGAGAGTGTGCTGACCCTGGTGCTCGAGGGGGTACGCAGCTGGAGGTTGAATGTTTGAAGGGGTACGGGACTATAAAAAGTTTGGTCACCAGGAAGGAACAGGAAGAGAGGAGAAGAGGAGGAGTAAGACACACCTTGGCTGCCTTCTTAGTGAAACTTTTAAACCCCCAGACAACCTGCATTCCTGAAATACCAGCCCCCCTGCATGTGTAAAGGGGCTGGCCAGGCACCGGGTGTTGATGAAAAATGGATCAGGCCTTGTTAGCGCAGAGGTGGGTGGTGGTGCCAGCGCACAGTGTGCAGGGAGGGATGGAGGGAGCAGCATGTGTGTGCTGCTGCTGCATTATGTATGAGGGCCTGTCTGTTGGATTATTCACAAGGCCATAGACTCCTCAGGTGAGGGCGATGCAGCCCACAGCCAAACAGGCCTGTTCTTTCACAGTGTGTTTTTGTGCGCAGACTTTTTCACAGCTGGCTGGCTGGACACTCATACACACACCTTCTTTACCATCAGATTGTAGTAGGCACATGCAAGGTGTATATCCATAGAGAAGGGTACGAAGCATAGCTGATACACATGCACCCTCTTGGTGCTGTCGACACTTTCCCTCTCCCAACCTCCCGTTGCCTCCCGTTTCACCCCTGTGTCCGACAGAGAGAGAAACACAGCTCGTTTCCATGCTCTGTCTGGTAATTGCACAGTAATACTTCATTATGGCAGGGCTGTAATTTGGGACCAGACTCTTCAAAGCAGCTACAACCTCCTTGCGGGCGGCCACGGATACTTTAAGTCCACCCAACGGTCGTTCTGTTTGGACTGCTATTGTTTTTGGCTTATCGGAACCTTCCAAAATACACATGGAACGGCAATCACTGCGTATTTCTGCGTTATAATTGTGGTGCTGATTACAAAGTATAGGATAAATGGCTGAAATTGGGCCGGCTGGAGAGCCAAAGAGAACATACAGTAGAACTAACAGTGAACAGGAGAGAAACTTCTAGTCAAACACTGTGGAGGAGATGAAACTACTACTGTGGTTGCCAGTTGTTGACCTGGGGTGTGTTCAGGAGGATCAAACATTCAGAGGTGTTGCAAAAAACACTTTGAAGATCAATGAGTTGCATTCAAGGATCAATGTTCGGGATGTTATGGTATTGGCAGATACCCCCAGGGCAGGTGTGAGGGTAAGTGGAGTGTGAGGGGTGCAGTGTGTATAATGTGTGTGTTACGTGTCTACAGTATGGAGTGAGAGATGGGGCTATGTGGAGTGGAAGTGTGCGCGGGACGTGGTCTGTGTGTGGACAGACGGAGAGACAGACAGAGAGGACGACCTATGGACTAGGGACTCACTGGGCACAACAGAATCACATGCTGCTCATTTGGGTTGGAGGTTGGAGACATTCAGTATCCAGGTCAGGAGGCACGGTTCACACTCAGACTTAGCTGTGTTCACTTACTCAGGCGTAGCCATTTGGTTTTCACCCAAACATGAAACAGCTTTATTCATTTGTTAGGACAATAGTTTATTAGTAGAATGCTGTAAAGGGTAGTAGTGTGGAGATACAGATGGCGTGTCTATCTGTATCACACACAACAGAGATGTACATGAAAGTCCAATGTGTAGCCAACACACTGATGGACTACAATGTCTACATTGGCTGTGGCTGTGTAGCGGTAAGAGCCTACAACAGGGTGTACAGTACTAACCGTAGGATAGGACCTGTGAGTCCAGAGAGAATTATAGTTTAAACAAAGCCCTGCCACCTCCCCTTCCTCCCTCAGTATAAATAATTCAACACACACAGTCACACACATCACACTCTAACACACACTCTGCTCCTGGCTCTCCTTGTTGTGTTCATTATACACACATGGTCACACACACACACACACACAACCACACACACATACACACAAACACACACAGAGCCAGGGGGCTACATCATGCAAGGATGTCTCCCTCTCATCCACAATACACACACCCTGCATGCAGTGGTATGAAGTACTTAAGTAAAAATACTTGAAAGTACTACTTAAGTAATTTTTTGGGGTAACTGTACTTTACTATTCATATTTGACAACTTCTACTTTTACTTTACTACAGTCCTGAAGAAAATAATGTACTTTTTACCCAACACATCTTCCCTGACACCCAAAAGTACTCATTACATTTTCAATGCTTAGCAGGACAGGCAAATTATCAAATTCACACACTTATCAAGAGAACATCCCTGCTCATCCCAAATGCATCTGATCTGGAAGACTCACTAAACACAATTGCTTAGTTTGTAAATTATGTCTGAGTGTTGGAGTGTGCCCCTGACTATCTGTAAATGATGTCTGAGTGTTGGAGTGTGTCCCTGACTATCTGTAAATGATGTCTGAGTGTTGGAGTGTGCCCCTGACTATCTGTAATTGATGACCGAGTGTTGGAGTGTGTCCCTGACTATCTGTAAATGATGACCGAGTGTTGGAGTGTGCCCCTGACTATCTGTAAATGATGACTGAGTGTTGGAGTGTGCCCCTGACTATCTGTAAATGATGACTGAGTGTTGGAGTGTGCCCCTGACTATCTGTAAATGATGACCGAGTGTTGGAGTGTGCCCCTGGCTATCTGTAAATGATGACTGAGTGTTGGAGTGTGTCCCTGACTATCTGTAAATTATGTCTGAGTGTTGGAGTGTGCCCCTGACTATCTGTAAATGATGACCGAGTGTTGGAGTGTACCCCTGGCTATCTGTAAATGATGTCTGAGTGTTGGAGTGTGCCCCTGACTATCTGTAAATGATGACTGAGTGTTGGAGTGTACCCCTGACTATCTGTAAATGATGACTGAGTGTTGGAGTGTACCCCTGACTATCTGTAAATGATGTCTGAGTGTTGGAGTGTGCCCCTGACTATCTGTAAATGATGTCTGAGTGTTGGAGTGTGCCCTTGACTATCTGTAAATGATGACCGAGTGTTGGAGTGTGCCCCTGACTATCTGTAAATGATGACCGAGTGTTGGAGTGTACCCCTGACTATCTGTAAATGATGACTGAGTGTTGGAGTGTGCCCCTGACTATCTGTAAATGATGTCTGAGTGTTGGAGTGTGCCCCTGACTATCTGTAAATGATGACTGAGTGTTGGAGTGTACCCCTGACTATCTGTAAATGATGACCGAGTGTTTGAGTGTGCCCCTGACTATCTGTAAATGATGACTGAGTGTTGGAGTGTACCCCTGACTATCTGTAAATGATGACTGAGTGTTGGAGTGTACCCCTGACTATCTGTAAATGATGACTGAGTTTTGGAGTGTACCCCTGACTATCTGTAAATGATGACTGAGTGTTGGAGTGTGTCCCTGGCTATCCATAAATTTGCTTAATATAAGGAATTAGAAATGATTTATACTTTTACTTTTGATACTTAAGTATATTTAAAACCAACTATTTTTATATACTTTTACTCAAGTAAATACTTTTACTCAAGTAGTATTTTACTGGGTGAATTATACATTTTCAATTAAGGCATCTTAAATTTTACTCAGGTATGACAATTGGCTACTTTTTCCACCACTGACTGCATGCACGCATTCATCTACGCGTGTGGGCCACAAAAGTGACAAACACAGACTTCTCCTTATGCTTAGACTTTAATCTCTACAAGCACACAACATTAGATCAACACTGACGATGTCCATATATTATACAGTCGATCAATGTCAATATCGTGTTATAATGTCATCACGTAATGTAAACAATGCAACAATGTTACTGTACAGCAATTTTAACATTAACGTGCATACAGCACAGGACATTATGGAAACAGACGTTACAAATATCACGGCTACGGAAGAATATCCAAAATAGATTTGAACGTTGTCAGCGACAGTCAAAACAAAAGCGCTCCTGGTAGGGGTGTGAGAGGGGCTTAGCTAGCATATATCTCTACCATTAACACATTAACAACAGGACAGGGACAGGAGTGATGGAGGTATACATCTGGCTGTACACTGAGAGGACAGAACATTAGGAACACCTGATCTTTCCATGACATAGACTGACCAGGTGAATCCAGGTGAAATCTATGATCCCTTATTGATGTCACCTGTTAAATCCTCTTCAATCAGTGTATATGAAGGGGATTTTTAAGCCTTGAGACAATTGAGACATGGATTGTGTATGTGTGCCATTCAGAGGGTGAATGAGCAAGGCAAAAGATTGAAGTGCCTTTATGGTAGTAGGTGCCAGACGCACTGGTTTGAGTGTGTCGAGAACTGCAACGTTGCTGGGTTTTTCCACACACAACAGTTTCCCGTGTGTATCAAGAATTGTCTACTACCACCCAAAGGACATCCAGCCAACTTTGCACAACTGTGGGAAGCATTGGCGTGAACATGGGCCAGCATCCCTGTGGAAAGCTTTCGACACCTTGCACAGTCCATGCCCTGATGAATTGAGTCTGTTCTGAGGGCAAAAGGGGCTGCAACTCAATATTATGAAGGTGTTCCTAATGTTTTGTACACTCAGTGTAGTGTTAGAGAGGGAAGGGGTGTATATTTTGACAGAGGGAGGAGAGCGCTACTCTCATACATAGGAGGTCATCTCCACATAGCCCTGACCTTCATGTGCACTACTAACCGCCTTTGTCAAAAAGAAAAGAAAAACACATGTTCTGCTCATAAGCCATACTATATTATGTTCCCAGCCAGTGTTCACTGTGCCTACCCATATCTAGCAATACAACACATCCAGAACACAATGAGAGAGGCAGCTGGGGCCACTTTCACTCTCACAGTTTCTCTCAGTATACAGCTGCAGGCTGGTAGTACCCTGACACTGCACTGACCTGGCGGCCATTTTGGGGTCAATCTCTGAGCTGACATGGAGACGACTGTGTCTATAGGCTCCTGAACACAACTTTGGACTGCTGCAACCGGTGTGCTTCTTTTACAGTGGGGTTTGCAGGGTCTCTTCTAGTGGTCCTACCCTCATGGCAGACAGACAGACAGACAGACAGACAGACAGACAGACAGACAGACAGACAGACAGACAGACAGACAGACGTCCTCTGTACTCTATGGAACCACCCAGCGCTGGCCCGTGGTCCTCTCCTCCATCTCTCCTCTCGCCTTTCCTCTTCACTCTCTCACAGTGATGGCAAATCAATAAAGGAAGTGGAGGGAGGAGATGGTGGAATGGACATGCATGCTTTAGAATATAAAAGGAGAGCAAAATAAATCGAAATGACAAATAAATATAAATACGGGCAGAGCAGGCCTCCTTTAGGATATACCTGCAGAAAACAAAACACACACAAAAAAAACAGTTGTGTTTTAAATTTCTTCTCCTTTGTTTGTTTTTTTAAGCAGCATGCAAATCCATTCCATCATTTTACTGAGCTATTGTTTTGGCAGGGGGTGGTGCCATACTGAGTGACGGGCATATGCAGCCTATCAGAAGCCTAGTAGATAGAGTCTGGACACGCCTCTTTAGTGTATCCAAGGCCGGGCACACCTTTTACTGTTTCCAAGCCAAGTAAAAAAGAAAAGTGATTTCTTTCAGTTCTTCTAAATTACCCATTAGGCTGGCGATGGTGCCTTCTGAATAAGAGCGGCAAGGCACCGTGGAGACAGGACAGCAACCTGTACCAGCTCAGCTCCAGCTCAGAACCAGGAATAATAGAAACTGTACCATAGACTCAAACTACACACACAAAGGACGCACAAATACACAGTTTTAGGACGCACAAATACACAGGCTCGGACAACTTCCGGCGCCGAACAGGATGGCTGCCTCGCTTCGCGTTCCTTGGAAAATATGCAGTATTTTGTTTTTCTATGTGTTATTTCTTACATTGGTACCCCGGGTGATCTTAAGTTTCATTACATACAGCCGGGAGGAACTACTGAATATACGATTAACGTCAACTAACCACCCTTCCTACCAGGAATATGACTTTCCCGAAACGGATCCAGTGTCTTGCCTTCCACCCAATACAATGGACCTGATCCCAGCCGGCGAAGCTACACGACGCCGAAAAAGGGGCAAACGTAGCGGTCTCCTGGTCAGGCTTCGGAGACGAGCACATCGCGCTCCACTCCCTAGCATACTACTCGCCAATGTCCAGTCTCTTGAGAATAAGGTCGATGAAATCCGAGCACGGGTAACATTCGAGAGAGACATCAGGGATTGCAACGTGCTCTGCTTCACGGAAACATGGCTAACTGAAAAGACGCTAACGGAGTCGGTGCAGCCAGCTGGTTTCTTCACGCATCGCGCAGACAGAAACATACAGTGGGGAGAACAAGTATTTGATACACTGCCGATTTTGCAGGTTTTCCTACTTACAAAGCATGTAGAGGTCTGTAATTTTTATCATAGGTACACTTCAACTATGAGAGACGGAATCTAAAACAAAAATCCAGAAAATCACATTGTATGATTTTTAAGTAATTAATTTGCATTTTATTGCATGACATAAGTATTTGATACATCAGAAAAGCAGAACTTAATATTTGGTACAGAAACCTTTGTTTGCAATTACAGAGATCATACGTTTCCTGTAGTTCTTGACTAGGTTTGCACACACTGCAGCAGGGATTTTGGCCCACTCCTCCCTACAGATCTTCTCCAGATCCTTCAGGTTTCGGGGCTGTCGCTGGGCAATACGGACTTTCAGCTCCCTCCAAAGATTTTCTATTGGGTTCAGGTCTGGAGACTGGCTAGGCCACTCCAGGACCTTGAGATGCTTCTTACGGAGCCACTCCTTAGTTGCCATGGCTGTGTGCTTTGTGTCGTTGTCATGCTGGAAGACCCAGCCACGACCCATCTTCAATGCTCTTACTGAGGGAAGGAGGTTGTTGGCCAAGATCTCGCGATACATGGCCCCATCCATCCTCCCCTCAATACGGTGCAGTCGTCCTGTCCCCTTTGCAGAAAAGCATCCCCAAAGAATGATGTTTCCACCTCCATGCTTCACGGTTGGGATGGTGTTCTTGGGGTTGTACTCATACTTCTTCTTCCTCCAAACACGGCGAGTGGAGTTAGACCAAAAAGCTCTATTTTTGTCTCATCAGACCACATGACCTTCTCCCATTCCTCCTCTGGATCATCCAGATGGTCATTGGCAAACTTCAGACAGGCCTGGACATGCACTGGCTTAAGCAGGGGGACCTTGCGTGCGCTGCAGGATTTTAATCCATGACGGCGTAGTGTGTTACTAATGGTTTTCTTTAAGACTGTGGTCCCAGCTCTCTTCAGGTCATTGACCAGGTCCTGCCGTGTAGTTCTGGGCTGATCCCTCACCTTCCTCATGATCATTGATGCCCCACGAGGTGAAATCTTGCATGGAGCCCCAGACCGAGGGTGATTGACCGTCATCTTGAACTTCTTCCATTTTCTAATAATTGCGCCAACAGTTGTTTCCTTCTCACCAAGCTGCTTGCCTATTGTCCTGTAGCCCATCCCAGCCTTGTGCAGGTCTACAATTTTATCCCTGATGTCCTTACACAGCTCTCTGGTCTTGGCCATTGTGGAGAGGTTGGAATCTGTTTGATTGAGTGTGTGGACAGGTGTCTTTTATACAGGTAACGAGTTCAAACAGGTGCAGTTAATACAGGTAATGAGTGGAGAACAGGAGGGCTTCTTAAAGAAAAACTAACAGGTCTGTGAGAGCCGGAATTCTTACTGGTTGGTAGGTGATCAAATACTTATGTCATGCAATAAAATGCAAATTAATTATTTAAAAATTATACAATGTGATTTTCTGGATTTTTGTTTTAGATTCCGTCTCTCACAGTTGAAGTGTACCTATGATAAAAATTACAGACCTCTACATGCTTTGTAAGTAGGAAAACCTGCAAAATCGGCAGTGTATCAAATACTTGTTCTCCCCACTGTACATCTTTCTGGTAAGAAGAGGGGCGGGGGGGTATGCCTCATGATTAACGAGACGTGGTGTGACCATCATAACAACACTCAGGAACTAAAGTCATTCTGTTCACCTGATCTAGAACTCCTCACAATCAAATGTAGACCGCATTATCTACCAAGGGAATTCACTTCGGTCATAATCACAGCCGTATATATTCCCCCCCAAGCAGACACATCGATGGCCCTGAACGAACTCTATCTGACTCTCTGTAAACTGGAAACCACACACCCTGAGGCTGCATTCATCGTAGCTGGGGATTTTAACAAGGCTAATCTAAAAACAAAACTCCCTAAATTATATCAGCACATCGATTGTCCGACCAGGGCTGGCAGAACTCTGGACCATTGTTATACTAACTTCCGCGACGCATATAAGGCCCTCCCCCGCCCTCCTTTCGGAAAAGCTGACCACGACTCCATTTTGTTGATTCCAGCCTACAAACAGAAATTAAAACTACAAGCTCCCGCGCTCAGGTCTGTTCAACGCTGGTCCGACCAATCTGAATCCACGCTTCAAGACTGCTTTGATCACGCGGATTGGAATATGTTCCGCACGGCGTCCAACAACAACAATGATGAATATGCAGATTCGGTGAGCGAGTTCATTAGGAAGTGCATTGACGATGTCGTACCCAGAGCAACGATTAAAACATTCCCAAACCAGAAACCGTGGATTAACGGCAGCATTCGCGTGAAACTGAAAGCGCGAACCACTGCTTTTAACCAGGGCAAGGTGACCGGAAACATGACCGAATACACACAGTGTAGCTATTCTCTCCGCAAGGCTATCAAACAGGCTAAGTCCCAGTACAGAGACAAAATTGAATCGCAATTCAACAGCTCAGACACAAGGGGTATGTGGCAGGGTCTACAGTCTATCACGGATTACAAAAAGAAAAGCAGCCCCGTCGCGGATCAGGATGTCTTGCTCCCAGACAGGCTAAATACCTTTTTTGCCCGCTTTGAGGATAATACAGTGCCACTGACACGGCCCACTACCAAAACCTGCGGGCTCTCCTTCACTGCAGCCGAGGTGAGTAAAACATTTAAACGTGTTAACCCTCGCAAGGCTGCAGGCCCAGACGGCATTCCCAGCCGCGTCCTCAGAGCATGCGCAGACCAGCTGGCTGGTGTGTTTACGGACATATTCAATCAATCCTTAGCCCAGTCTGCTGTTCCCACATGCTTCAAGAGGGCCACCATTGTTCCTGTTCCCAAGAAAGCTAAGGTAACTGAGCTAAACGACTACCGCCCCGTAGCACTCACTTCCGTCATCATGAAGTGCTTTGAGAGACTAGTCAAGGACCATATCACCTCCACCCTACCGGACACCCTAGACCCACTCCAATTTGCTTACCGACCCAATAGGTCCACAGACGACGCAATCGCAACCACACTGCACACTGCCCTAACCCATCTGGACAAGAGGAATACCTATGTGAGAATGCTGTTCATCGACTACAGCTCAGCATTTAACACCATAGTACCCTCCAAACTCGTCATCAAGCTCGAGACCCTGGGCCTCGACCCCGCCCTGTGCAACTGGGTCCTGGACTTCCTGACGGGCCGCCCCCAGGTGGTGAGGGTAGGTAACAACATCTCCACCCCGCTGATCCTCAACACTGGGGCCCCACAAGGGTGCGTTCTGAGCCCTCTCCTGTACTCCCTGTTCACCCACGACTGCGTGGCCATGCACGCCTCCAACTCAATCATCAAGTTTGCGGACGACACTACAGTGGTAGGCTTGATTACCAACAACGACGAGACGGCCTACAGGGAGGAGGTGAGGGCCCTCGGAGTGTGGTGTCAGGAAAATAACCTCACACTCAACGTCAACAAAACAAAGGAGATGATTGTGGACTTCAGGAAACAGCAGAGGGAGCTCCCCCCTATCCACATCGACGGGTCAGTAGTGGAGAAGGTGGAAAGTTTTAAGTTCCTCGGTGTACACATCACGGACAAACTGAATTGGTCCACCCACACAGACAGCGTTGTGAAGAAGGCGCAGCAGCGCCTCTTCAACCTCAGGAGGCTGAAGAAATTCGGCTTGTCACCAAAAGCACTCACAAACTTCTACAGATGCACAATCGAGAGCATCCTGTCGGGCTGTATCACCGCCTGGTACGGCAACTGCTCCGCACACAACCGTAAGGCTCTCCAGAGGGTAGTGAGGTCGGCAGAACGCATCACCCGGGGCAAACTACCTGCCCTCCAGGACACCTACACCACCCGATGTCACAGGAAGGCCATAAAGATCATCAAGGACAACAACCACCCAAGCCACTACCTGTTCACCCCGCTATCATCCAGAAGGCGAGGTCAGTACAGGTGCATCCAAGCAGGGACCGAGAGACTGAAAAACAGCTTCTATCTCAAGGCCATCAGACTGTTAAACAGCCACCACTAACATTTAGCGGCCGCTGCCAACAAACTGACTCAGCTCCAGCCACCTTAAAAATGGGAATTGATGGAAATTATGTAAAAATGTACCACCAGCCACTTTAAACAATGCCACCTAATATAATGTTTACATACCCTACATTACACATCTCTTATGTATATGTATATACTGTACTCTATATCATCTACTGCATCTTGCCATCTTATGTAATACATGGACCACTAGCCACTTTAAACTATGCCACTTTATGTTTACATACCCTACAGTACTCATCTCATAGGTATATACCGTACTCTATACCATCTACTGCACCTTGCCTATGCCGTCTGTACCATCACTCATTCATATATCTTTATGTACATATTCTTTATCCCTTTACACTTGCGTGTATAAGGTAGTAGTTGCGGAATTGTTAGGTTAGATTACTTGTTGTTATTACTGCATTGTCGGAACTAGAAGCACAAGCATTTCGCTACACTCGCATTAACATCTGCTAACCATGTGTATGTGACTAATAAATTTGATTTGATTTGACTGGCATCAGGGTAACTGTTGTATTTAAGCAATAACACCCGAGGGGGTGTGGTATATGGCCGATATACCACGGCTAAAGGCTGTTCTTATGCACAAACCAACTTGGTTAGAGCCCTGAATGCTGATTGGTTGACAGCCGTGGTAGGCCACGGGTATGACAAAACATTTAATTTGTACTGCTCTAATTACATTAGTAACCAGTTTATAATAGCAATAAGGCACCTTGGGGATTTGTGGTATATGGCCAATATACCACGGCTAAGGGCTGAATCCAGGTACTCTGCTTTGCATCGTGCTTAAGAAAAGCCCTTAGCCGTGGTATATTGGCCATATACTACACCCCCTCTGGCCTTATTGCTTAATTATATAATGTCATAGCAGTGACGACTCGAAACTCAAATGCGAATTGGGAAAACCTTTAGTACAGTATTCATGTTTATGTGTTGGAGTGGGTACACACTCATGTGTGACTGGTTGTGTCGCTGAGTAATGCAAAAGTGTTTGTGTGTATATGTGTCGCAAGTAGTGGTCTGTGCTGCCTGTCTGTTAGTGGTCTAATTGTGAGCAGGTCCTGTGTGTGTGTGTGTGTGTGTGTGTGTGTGTGTGGTGTGTGGTGTGTGGTGTGTGGTGTGTGTGTGTGTGTGTGTGTGTGTGTGTGTGTGTGTGTGTGTGTGTGTGTGTGTGTGTGTGTGTGTGTGTGTGTGTGTGTGTGTGTGTGTGTGTGTGTGTGTGCGCGCGCGCGTACAGGCCTGTATGGATAATGAGTGCAGTGTGCAGCAGAGCTCTTATTTGCACATCTTAACTCAATTAAAATGAAATGAGGGAGCAGCAGCTCTGACCCCCACGTGAACTACTGCTCTGCTCCCATCTCTCCCCTCCTCAGATGAGTCTGTCTGCTCACTAATCACGCTCCCAAACTAGCAACCCAACCCACATGCACCGCCTGAGTGTGAGAAAGAGATGTGGTGGGTATGGCATGTCTGGCTGATCTTTAAACACACACATGAATGGTCATACACACACACACATCAACACTGAGTCAGGGTTGGGATCAGTTCCATTTCAATCCCAGTCAATTCAGGACGTACATTGAAATTCCAATTCTCTTCAATTTTTTTCAATTATGAATATTTGAAATGTGGAATTAGAAATGGAATTTGGTTAACTTTCTGAATTGACTGGAATTGAAATGGAATTGATCACAATCTTGCTAAGTCTCACGCACATCATCAGCTACACAAAGAGCAGTGCTTCGCTTTTGTTAGCTTAAAGTTCAACGTCTGTCTCCCTCCCTCCCTCCCTCCCAGCTGACAGTCACACAGCAGTCCAGTGTGTGTGTGCCTGGGGTGAGCGCCATTACGATGCCACTGAGGAAGAGAGGAAGAAAGGGGGATACACAGGAAGAGGGTCAGCAGCAATGTGCATTGACAATTAAGAGAGGAAGAGGACGTGTGTGAGAGAAAGCCCAGATTATAAATAACCCGTGTTTAACATGCACCGGCATGTCACAGGAAAAGGGAGAGTTGAGCTTGGGTAACCGCAGGAAACTAAATTAAAAGTGTGTGTGTGTGCACGTGTTAGTTATGTGTGGGGCCCAGTCCTGTAGCGATACTAAGCACATTTTTGGCCCCAAAGACATTGGACTAGGCTAGGAGAAATGCCTCAAATCAGTATGAAAGTGATGGAGAATTGTAGAAGCACAACAAAGTATACTAAGTATAGTATAATATGTGGCTTCCATAGAGACTGCAGCGTTTCTACTGACATGAAGACCAGACACCTGGTCAGTCTGCTCCGTTCTACAAAGACAAACAGAGAGAGAAACCAGGCAGCTTTACTTCAACAAAACAACCACAACCAATCCCTTGACCAGGACCATCACACCACTTGTGTTTAAGGAGTTGACAAACAGCATCACCCACCACCCACCCACCCCACAATAAAAATGCAAAACATGTCTGTCTCTGTCTGTCTGTCTGTGTCTCTGTCTGTCTGTCTGTGTCTCTGTCTGTGTCTCTGTCTGTCTGTCTGTGTCTCTGTCTGTCTGTCTGTCTGTCTGTCTGTCTGTCTGTCTGTCTGTCTGTCTGTCTGTCTGTCTGTGTCTCTGTCTGTGTCTCTGTCTGTGTCTCTGTCTGTCTGTCTGTGTCTCTGTCTGTCTGTCTGTGTCTCTCTGTCTGTCGGTGTCTCTCTCTCTCTCTCTCTCTGTCTGTGTCTGTCTGTCTCTCTGTCTGTCTCTCTGTCTGTCTCTCTGTCTGTCTGTCTGTCTGTCTGTGTCTGTCTGTGTCAGTCTCTGTCTGTCTGTGTCAGTCTCTGTCTGTCTGTGTCTGTCTGTGTCAGTATGTCTGTGTCAGTCTCTGTCTGTCTGTCTGTGTCAGTCTCTGTCTGTCTGTCTGTGTCAGTCTCTGTCTGTCTGTCTGTCTGTCTGTGTCAGTCTCTTTCTGTCTGTGTCAGTCTCTGTCTGTCTGTCTGTCTGTCTGTGTCAGTCTCTTTCTGTCGGTGTCAGTCTCTTTCTGTCGGTGTCAGTCTCTTTCTGTCGGTGTCTGTCTGTGTCTGTCTGTGTCAGTCTCTGTCTGTCTGTCTGTGTCTCGGCATGCGTCTCTGTCTGTCTGTGTCTCGGCCTGCGTCTCTGTCTGTCTGTGTCTCGGCCTGCGTCTCTGTCTGTCTGTGTCTCGGCCTGCGTCTCTGTCTGTCTGTGTCTCGGTATGTGTCTGCGTCTGACAGTCTCTGTCTGTCTGTCGGTCTCTGTCTGTCTGTCGGTCTCTGTCTGTCTGTCGGTCTCTGTCTGTCTGTCGGTCTCTGTCTGTCTGTCGGTCTCTGTGTCTCTGTCTGTCGGTCTCTGTGTCTCTGTCTGTCGGTCTCTGTGTCTCTGTCTGTCGGTCTCTGTGTCTCTGTCTGTCGGTCTCTGCGTCTCTGTCTGTCAGTCTCTGTCTGTGTCTGTCTGTCGGTCTTGGTCTGTGTCTGTCTGTCGGTCTCTGTCTGTCTGTCTGTGTCTCTGTCTGTCTGTCTCTGTCTGTCTGTCTGTGTCTCTGTGTCTCTGTCTGTCTGTCTGTATGTGTCTCTGTCTGTCTGTCTGTGTCTGTCTGTCTGTCTGTCTGTCTGTCTGTCTGTCTGTGTCAGTCTCTGTCTGTCTGTGTCAGTCTCTGTCTGTCTGTGTCAGTCTGTGTCTGTCTGTCTGTGTCAGTCTCTGTCTGTCTGTCTGTCTGTCTGTCTGTGTCAGTCTCTGTCTGTATGTCTGTGTCAGTCTCTGTCTGTCTGTCTGTGTCAGTCTCTGTCTGTCTGTCTGTGTCAGTCTCTGTCTGTCTGTCTGTCTGTGTCAGTCTCTTTCTGTCTGTGTCAGTCTCTGTCTGTCTGTCTGTCTGTCTGTGTCAGTCTCTTTCTGTCGGTGTCTGTCTGTGTCTGTCTGTCTGTCTGTGTCTGTCTGTCTGTGTCAGTCTCTGTCTGTCTGTGTCTCGGTATGCGTCTCTGTCTGTCTGTGTCTCGGCCTGCGTCTCTGTCTGTCTGTGTCGCGGTATGTGTCTCGGTCTGCGTCTGACGGTCTCTGTCTGTCTGTCGGTCTCTGTCTGTCTGTCGGTCTATGTCTGTCTGTCGGTCTCTGTCTGTCGGTCTCTGTGTCTCTGTCTGTCTGTCTGTGTCAGTCTCTTTCTGTCTGTGTCAGTCTCTGTCTGTCTGTCTGTCTGTCTGTGTCAGTCTCTTTCTGTCTGTGTCAGTCTCTTTCTGTCGGTGTCTGTCTGTGTCTGTCTGTGTCTGTCTGTGTCTGTCTGTGTCTGTCTGTGTCTGTCTGTCTGTCTGTCTGTCTGTCTGTCTGTCTGTGTCAGTCTCTGTCTGTCTGTGTCTGTCTGTGTCAGTCTCTGTCTGTCTGTGTCAGTCTCTGTCTGTCTGTCTGTCTGTGTCAGTCTATGTCTGTCTGTCTGTCTGTATCAGTCTCTGTCTGTCTGTCTGTGTCAGTCTCTGTCTGTCTGTCTGTCTGTCTGTCTGTCTGTGTCAGTCTCTTTCTGTCGGTGTCTGTCTCTTTCTGTCGGTGTCTGTCTGTGTCTGTCTGTGTCAGTCTCTGTCTGTGTCAGTCTCTGTCTCGGTATGCGTCTCTGTCTGTCTGTGTCTCGGCCTGCGTCTCTGTCTGTCTGTGTCGCGGTATGTGTCTCGGTCTGCGTCTGAAGGTCTCTGTCTGTCTGTCGGTCTCTGTCTGTCTGTCGGTCTCTGTCTGTCTGTCGGTCTCTGTCTGTCGGTCTCTGTCTGTCGGTCTCTGTGTCTCTGTCTGTCGGTCTCTGTCTGTGTCTGTCTGTCGGTCTCTGTCTGTCTGTCTGTCTGTCTGTCTGTCTGTCTGTCTGTCTGTCTGTGTCTCTGTCTGTCTGTCTGTCTGTCTGTCTGTGTCTCTGTCTGTCTGTCTGTGTCTGTCTGTCTGTCTGTGTCAGTCTCTGTCTGTCTGTGTCAGTCTCTGTCTGTCTGTGTCTGTCTGTCTGTCTGTATGTCTGTCTGTGTCTGTCTGTCTGTCTGTGTCAGTCTCTGTCTGTCTGTGTCAGTCTCTGTCTGTCTGTGTCAGTCTCTGTCTGTCTGTGTCAGTCTCTGTCTGTCTGTGTCTGTCTGTCTGTGTCAGTCTCTGTCTGTCTGTCTGTGTCAGTCTCTGTCTGTCTGTGTCAGTCTCTTTCTGTCGGTGTCAGTCTCTTTCTGTCGGTGTCTGTCTGTGTCTGTCTGTCTGTCTGTGTCTGTCTGTGTCAGTCTCTGTCTGTCTGTCTGTGTCTCGGTATGCGTCTCTGTCTGTCTGTGTCGCGGTCTGCGTCTGGCGGTCTCTGTCTGTCTGTCGGTCTCTGTCTGTCTGTCGGTCTCTGTCTGTCTGTCGGTCTCTGTGTCTCTGTGTCTCTGTCTGTCGGTCTCTGTCTGTCGGTCTCGGTGTCTCTGTGTGTCTGTCTGTCGGTCTCTGTCTGTGTCTGTCTGTCGGTCTCTGTCTGTGTCTGTCTGTGTCTCTGTCTGTCTGTCTGTCTGTCTGTCTGTCTGTCTGTCTGTCTGTCTGTCTGTCTGTCTGTCTGTCTGTCTGTCTGTCTGTCTGTCTGTCTGTCTGTCTGTCTGTCTGTCTGTCTTTCTGTCTGTCTGTGTCTGTGTCTCCTGTCTGAGTCTCTGTCTGAGTCTCCTGTCTGTGTCTCCTGTCTGAGTCTCTGTCTGAGTCTCTGTCTGAGTCTCTGTCTGAGTCTCTGTCTGTGTCTCTGTCTGTGTCTCTGTCTGTCTGTCTGTCTGTCTGTCTGTCTGTGTCTCTGTCTGTCTGTCTGTCTGTCTGTCTGTGTCTCTGTCTGTCTGTGTCTCTGTCTGTCTGTCTGTCTGTGTCTCTGTCTTTCTGTCTGTCTGTGTCTCTGTCTTTCTGTCTGTCTGTGTCTCTGTCTTTCTGTCTGTCTGTGTCTCCTGTCTGAGTCTCTGTCTGAGTCTCTGTCTGAGTCTCTGTCTGTGTCTCTGTCTGTGTCTCTGTCTGTGTTCTCTGTCTGTGTTCTCTGTCTGTGTTCTCTGTCTGTGTCCTCTGTCTGTGTCCTCTGTCTGTGTCCTCTGTCTGTGTCCTCTGTCTGTGTTCTCTGTCTGTGTTCTCTGTCTGTGTTCTCTGTCTGTGTTCTCTGTCTGTGTTCTCTGTCTGTGTCTCTGTCTGTGTCTCTGTCTGTGTCTCTGTCTGTGTTCTCTGTCTGTGTTCTCTGTCTGTGTTCTCTGTCTGTGTTCTCTGTCTGTGTCGCTGTCTGTGTCTCTGTCTGTGTCTCTGTCTGTGTCTCTGTCTGTGTCTCTGTCTGTGTCTCTGTCTGTGTCTCTGGTCTCTGTCTCTGGTCTCTGTCTCTGGTCTCTGTCTCTGGTCTCTGTCTCTGGTCTCTGTCTCTGGTCTCTGTCTCTGGTCTCTGGTCTCTGTCTCTGGTCTCTGTCTCTGGTCTCTGTCTCTGGTCTCTGTCTCTGGTCTCTGTCTCTGGTCTCTGTCTCTGGTCTCTGTCTCTGGTCTCTGTCTCTGGTCTCTGTCTCTGGTCTCTGTCTCTGGTCTCTGTCTCTGGTCTCTGTCTCTGGTCTCTGTCTCTGGTCTCTGTCTCTGGTCTCTGGTCTCTGTCTCTGGTCTCTGTCTCTGGTCTCTGTCTCTGGTCTCTGTCTCTGGTCTCTGTCGGTCTCTAAAAACAAAGTATGATGGCTTCTCAACCATCTTTTCAGAATGCAAAAGCTGATTGCGGCAGAACATTTTCTGCTAGTTTGTTGAAACTGATTTCTTAAAGAACGGGTACAGGGCACACAGACAACAACAACACACAGCCTGACCACCATTCCTCATACACAGTGCTCCAGATAGAAAGGACAGAACCTGCTTCTCTCAAATAGAATCATGAGCGGGAGCGGAGCGGGTAGAGACTACGGACCACAAGTGCGAGGGATGCGATAGAGAGCGCATCCTAATGTAAGTGACTGACTATATTAGCACAGTACAGTGGTGCGGTGGACACTACATTACCGACATTACCGACGCTCACTAGGCTCATGTTTATGGAGGATAGAGGAGGGAGGCAACCAGCCCAGCAGAGCTGTAAGAACCATTAGTGTCAATATGCTCATATCACCTCCAGCACGTCAGGCTGGCCCAGTGGCCGTTACTGCCCCAGGTCTGGTGAACAGTAGAATACCATTAACACATAACATACTAAGAGCCTTGAATAATATTCAGTGACTTAAACAGAGTCAGTTTTATCTGCGTCTCAACTGGCACCAATTCCCTCACTACTTCTGACCAGGGCCCTAAGGGCATAGAGTGCCCTTTGAGATGCAGGCAGTGTATGGGTGTTAGTGTTAAAAAGGTCAGCGCCTTGCTGCATGCTAATGGTCCCAGATTTAAAGGCTAGGGGAGTGAGGGAGCTAGCAATGGTGAGGCTAGCATTGAAGCTATAGTCATGGGACTAACAGTGGGATTCCGTGACACATTTCTACTTTCAGTCTCTCCTCTGCTGTCATTGGGTGATCCCTGTGGTGACACCTCTGGAATCTACAGTAAATGAACCACTGTGGTCTCACCCTGCCACCTGCCTCATTTACCACTGGGAAAGAGAGCAGAGACACTGAGTCATCAAGACATCTGCTCAGAGGAGCTCACACTAAATAAAACAACCTTCAACCTTTAATGGGACAGCTACCAGCTATGTTGGTGTCACTCTGTGGATCAGAGCCCCATCACAACTCAGAGGTGTGAGTCTGAGCTCTGTGTGTGTGTGTGTGTGTGTGAGTCTGAGCTCTCTCTGTGTGTGTGTGTGTGTGTGTGTGAGTCTGAGCTCTCTCTGTGTGTGTGTGTGTGTGTGTGTGTGTGTGTGTGTGTGTGTGTGTGTGTGTGTGTGTGTGTGTGTGTGTGTGTGTGTGTGTGTGTGTGTGTGTGTGTGTGTGTGTGTGAGTCTGAGCTCAGTGTGTGTGTGTGTGTGTGAGTGAGTCTGAGCTCAGTGTGTGTGTTTGTGTATGTGAGCTCTGTGTGAGCTCTGTGTGAGTCTGAGCTCTGTGTGAGTCTGAGCTCTGTGTGTGTGTGTGTGTGTGTGTGAGTGTTCCCATATTTAATAACCAGCAGAAAGATCAGTCATTGGGTGATGACTGATCAGTGAAACTGTCACGATCTCACACTGATGTAAACTGACAAAAATAAGGTGCTTTCAGCAGCAATAGTGTCTGGTCCTGTGATGTGAGTTAAATACTCAAACTATTTTAATTGTATCTTTACTGTGCCTCTTGTACTATGTTTTCAAATCAAATCAAATGTATTTATATAGCTCTTCATCTGATATATCAAAGTGCTGTACAGAAACCCAGCCTAAAACCCCAAACAGCAAGCAATGCAGGTGTAGAAGCACATGTTTTCCAGCTATATTGGTTCTCTCTCTATCATAACTATATATAACTATATATACAAAAGTATGTGGACACCCATTAAAATTTGTGGATTCGGCTATTTCAGCCACACACGTTGCTGACAGCTGTATAAAATCGAGCACACAGCCATGCAATCTCCATAGACAAACATTGGTAGTAGTGAAGAGCTCAGTGACTTTCAACATGGCATGCGTCATAGGATGCCACCTTTCCAACAAGTCAGTTGGTCAAATGTCTGCCCTGCTCAAGCTGCCCCGGTCAGCTGTAAATGCTGTTACTGTGAAGTGGAAATGTCTAGGAGCAACAACGGCTCGGCCGTGAAGTGGTAGGCCACACAAGCTCACAGAATTGGACCGCTGAAAGGCATAGCGCGTAAAAATCGTCTGTCCTCGGTTACAACACTCACTACCGGGTTCCAAACTCCCTATGGAAGCAACGTCAGCACAATAATTGTTTGTCGGGAACTTCATGGGTTTCCATGGTCGAGCAGCCGCACACAAGCCTAAGATCATCATGCACAATGCCAAGCGTCGGCTGGAGTGATGTAAAGCTCGACTCCATTGGACTCTGGAACAGTGGAAACACATTCTCTGGAGTGATGAATCATGCTTCACCATCTGGTAGTCCGACGGACGAATCTGGGTTTGGCAGATGCCAGGTGAACGCGATCTGCCCCAATGCATAGTGCCAACTGTAAAGTTTGGTGGAGGAGGAATAATGGTCTGGGGCTCTTTTTCATGGTTGGGGCTAGGCCCCTTAGTTCCAGTGAAAGGAAATCTTAATGCTACAGCATACAATGACATTCTAGACGATTCTGTGCTTCCAACTTTGTGGCAAAAGTTTTGGGAAGGCCCTTTCCTGTTTCAGCATGACAATGCCCCCGTGCACAAAGCGAGGTCCATACAGAAATGGTTTGTCGAGATCGGTGTAGAAGAACTTGACTGGCCTGCACAGAGCCCTGACGTCAACTCCATCGAACACCTTTGGGATGAATTCAAACGCCCACTGCGATTCAGGCCTAATCGCCCAACATCAGTGCCTGACCTCACTAATGCTCGTGGCTGAATGGAAGCAAGTCTCCGCAGCAATGTTCCAACATCTAGTGGAAAGCTTTCCCAGAAGAGTGGAGGCTGCTACAGTAGCAAATGACAATGATTTTGGAATGAGATGTTCAAAGAGCAGGTATTCACATATACTTTTAGTCATGTAGTGTCTCTAATACAGCCAGCTTACACTACTATTATACCGTGTAGTAAGAGTCTTGCTCCAGCCTAGCTCCCTCGGCCATGGCCAGATGCTGAGCTTGCCCCACTGCTCGGTGCCATGTTAGCCTTGCATGACAGCCAGCCCTAAACACACAGCCGGACAGATGGGTGAAGAGGTGGGCCGCGTCATGTGTGAAGTGAAAGGAGTGAGGGGGAATGTGTGTCCTGCGTTTGAATAAGCTGCATTCACTCCAACAAGGAACAGTAAAGAGGAGAGATGGTTCATGCAAGTGGGTGTGTGTGTGTGTACATTTCTTAGTTGCTTATGAGGGTGAGCCTCTTGGCAGAATTTAATGAACCAAGAACGACCTTGATCAGCAGCAGAGAACAGAGAACATAGGGCACCCCCCCCCCCCCTCCATCCATCCCTCCCTTTTTCTCCCCCCTCCTCCTCCTGCCAGCCTCACATTCATCAAGTGTGTGTTTTTGATCTCCCAGCCACATCACACATGTGCCCTCCAATCAGCCTCCACCGCCTCTAGGGCTTTCACTGGCCTGCACAGCTCAGTACGCGCACACACACACACACACACACACACACACACACACACACACACACACACACACACACACACACACACACACACACACACACACACACACACACACACACACACACACACACACACACACACACACACACACACACACACACACACACACACACACACACACACACACACACACACACGACTTCAGCAGGCACCATTTATCACATTCAGCTTTTGATTAGGTTTGGGCACAGTTCATGCAAAAAGGCCATTAACAGGATAAATGATTTGAAAGGGAGGGAGACAAAGAACGAGAAAGAGGGAAAGAGAGAGAGGGAGAGAGCAAGAAAGAGAGAGAGAGGGTGAGAGAGAAGGTGAGGGAGAAATAACATTGCCCTTCGCTTTACCCTTTCCTACAGTACATGCTTCCTCTACAACTGCTGCCTAGGGACGTTAAAACTAAAAGGGTTCCCTAACACTTCATAACTCCATGTTAAATGAAACAACTACGACTAGAGTAGCAGAGTGGTGAGGAACGGAAACAGAGGGCTCTACCGTTCTGCATCCCCCATCCCGCCACTCCATCTCGGCCTCGCCTGCCGTCTTTAGACGTCGGCATGGCGACGGGTCATTTGTGGACTTACATTTTGAGAAGTTATTACTCCCTTGTCCCCCGCCCAACAACACTCAGGTTACCAAGAGACCAACAGGATTTGAGGATCTTCTCCCAGGCTGCGTCCCAAGTGCCACCCTATTCCTTACATAGTGCACTACTTTTTGCCTGCCTGCCTGCCTGCCTGCCTGCCTGCCTGCCCTTTTTATGTTTGTGTTTTTACAGTGCTAAAACTAAGCGGCAGAAAAAAATGGACGGTAGGTGACCACACACAGACACTCCAAAGACTCTTCCGCCTGCCAAATGACAAAACCAGGCCACACCATTTCAATTATGGGGGAGATATTCGATAATAAAAATGCTCACGATGTAGTCTTTACGAGATGAACCCTTCCGCTGAACCCCTCACCAAGAAACAGAACACAGAGACAGACAAACAGAGAGACAGAGATAAAGGGAGGGAGAGAGATAAAGAGACAGAGAGACAAAGAGAGAGACAGAGACAAAGAGAGAGAGAGAAAGAGAAAAAGTACTTCTCCCTCTCATTTCATGTGGTTACAAAACTTCCAGCAAATGTAATGAGCTAATTGTGGCTTTTTGTAGTTGACTCCTTTTTTGTTGTTGTTCCATGTGTGTTATTCTTCAGAGTTTCTAAAGCCTTTCAGTTTGTCATTACTGAGGTTAACAAAAGGCGAGTTGGAAATCCAGGGTATTAATTATGCTAAACGGAGAAAGATGTCGGCTCGCCTTCCATTTACGAATATGACCGCTTTGCTTTGGAAAGAAAAATACTGTGTGTAGGTAGTATACTGAAACAGCAACACACACAATATTACACATGAACGCAACCACAAAAGTCCAACAACTAATTCATGATACATTTATGTGCTCATATCATTTAATTATGTAAAATGTTCACTTCAGGACCAGCATGTCTAAAACTCTTTCAGCTTTGACAATGACCCTGGTGTTTCAATAACATTACTCCTAGCGCCAAGCCCACCTGCCAGAAACATCTCTCTCTCTCTCTCTCTCTCTCTCTCTCTCTCTCTCTCTCTCTCTCTCTCTCTCTCTCTCTCTCTCTCTCTCTCTCTCTCTCTCTCTCTCTCTTTCTTTCTCTCTCTCTCTCTCTCTCTCTCTCTCTCTCTCTCTCTCTCTCTCTCTCTCTCTCTCTCTCTCTCTCTCTCTCTCTCTCTCTCTCTCTCTCTCTCTCTCTCTCTCTCCCCTCATTTCTATCCCTCCCGCAGTGTGCAGGAGCTTCCTTTGTCTGGCACGTGTCACAGAGATTGAGATTTATGAGCGAAAGATTTTTGCAACTGTTAGACAGGCCGTGGAGAATTCCTCCCCAGGATAGAGGAGGAAGGGAGGATAGGGGGCAGAACACAGTGTTGGCGGATGAGAGGAGGACTATGTCCTATAGTTTTTTGCTTTAGAACTCTCAGGGGGCAATAGAGCAAAACGACCTTCGTATGTAGCAGAGTTCTACTGGTCAACATGCAGAGAACCACAGATTCAACTGCTTACACTTTATATGAGCCACCTGTTTAAAATGGACATATAGGGTGTACTTACAGTGCCTACTATATGATGTCTCCATAAATATTACATCAGCATTATAAGCATTGGAACACATGCTATAAGCATTTATAACAGCTCTTTAAAATACAACATGATAGCATAAACACCAAGAGAGCAACTACAATGACAGAGAGAGAGAGAAGAGGAGGATCAGTGGAGGACAGGAATAGCTAGCTGAATGAAAGACAAGCCGGGGAGGCGCTGGTGCACTGTTGGGGAGCATCGAGGGAGTTGTCTGAGGAGAAACAGTGTCCGTTTGTGGCTGGTGATAATACTTTCCATTCAGCGGGGGCTCGCGGCCGCTCGCTGCTGATTCTCCTGATTGCAGGCTGGCGCCCTGCTGGCGAGCCCAGTGCTGCTGAAATTAAATCCACTCTGTTGAGTTATAAATTATAATGCTCTACAAACAACACCACCACTGGGGACAGGGGAGAAGGAGGAGAGGGGAGAGAAAGTGAGGGAGAGAGAGGGAGGAGAGAGAGAGAGAGAGGGAGTGTGAATGGGTGACAGAGGGAGTGAGGGAGAAAGGAAAGAAGACTGGGGTGAGAAAAGAGGGAAGAGAGAGGATGAGGGAGAGAGAAACAACAGAAAAGGAAAACAAGGAAAGAGGAAAGGAGAGAGAAGGACTGCTGCAACATCCTCTTCCTTCACAGATCAGTGGTGCTGCACTCACAGACCATGTGGACAGAGGGACACGAGCGAAAGGTGTGTGTGTGTGTGTCCTAGAGAGAGCAGGGAAGGACAGAGGAAAAGAGATGCTTTGACAGCCTTCAGGGGCTAAACGCACGTGGAGGTAGATGTATTTGGGTCTGTAGTGTTCAAACTGTAGCAGGCTATAAACTACAGTACTTCATGACCTAGTCACAGCTAGTACTGAACAATGATTTGATAAGTCTGCTCCACATCCTCGACGCATGTTCAACGCTGTTGCAATAAGACTTCTACAATAATATAGAGGTGATACAAAGCTTCCTGTCAAACAGCTTCAATAACCTCCAGCCAGCCGTGAGTGCGTGTGTTGACCCAGACGAGAGGTTGTTTTAGGATCAACAGAGAGTGTTCCTCCAACACTGTAGGGGTCTCTGTCGCGCTCCGGTGTGCTCTTTGTCCTTCAGCACAGCTCCGGTCTGGGGATCCGGGACAGCAGGGCCCACACCAGACCCTTCCATGGGTGAGAGCTCTGACAGACAGGGGGTACGTCCATAATGGCACCCTATTCCCTATATAGTGCACTACTTTTGACAAGAGCCTATCAAAAATAGTGCCGTATATAGGGAATAGGGTGCCATTTGGGACGTCAGTTTCTCGGCATAGCCGGCCGGTAACACGGGACCAAGCCAGTGGTCACCACCCACACCAACAAGGAGTTGTCAGAATGAGCAGGCTAAAGGAGCCTTCAGAGATGGAGAAAGAGGGGCAACATGGCCACACAGCTCTGTCGTCTCAGCTAGCCAGGGTATTGGGACTGACGGCTGGAACGGGGCAGCAGTCAGGAGAGGACCAGTTCTCACCTCTAAATGTCAACTGTCAACACACTCAATATGAAACATAGGCTACATACTCCTATGTGGCTATACATGTCTCAAACAGCTACCAGTTTTACACTTCATCAAAATGTTTCTTGCTGATATTTTATGTTGAATCATGCTAGGTCGCAAACACCACAACTTGAAAAGAACCTGGTCAGATTTGAATCTGCCTAAAATGATCAGAGGTAGGAAGCCTAACAGACAGATGGGGGGGAGGCGTGTGTCTATGAATGTATATATATATATATATATATATATATGTATGTGTATGTGTGTGTGTGTGTGTGTGTGTGTGTGTGTGTGTGTGTGTGTGTGTGTGTGTGTAGGGAGTCAACCAGTTCAAAGTGCTTTCTCAGCACCAGCCCTGCCAGTGTGTTGTGTCTGTCTGTCTGTGATGGGCTAATGTTTCACCTGGAGAGCAGCAGCCCAAAGCGGAGGTGACATTTAGGGGCATCAACCCTGTCACACAGCAGCTGAGCTGACAAACAAAGACAGCCAGGGTAGGGGACACACAGACGCCACCACTGCAGTCAGAACTATACACAAAGACAGCCAGGGTAGGGGACACACAGACGCCACCACTGCAGTCAGAACTATACACAAAGACAGCCAGGGTAGGGGACACACAGACGCCACCACTGCAGTCAGAACTATACACAAAGACAGCCAGGGTAGGGGACACACAGACGCCACCACTGCAGTCAGAACTATACACAAAGACAGCCAGGGTAGGGGACACACAGACGCCACCACTGCAGTCAGAACTATACACAAAGACAGCCAGGGTAGGGGACACACAGACGCCACCACTGCAGTCAGAACTATACACAAAGACAGCCAGGGTAGGGGACACACAGACGCCACCACTGCAGTCAGAACTATACACAAAGACAGCCAGGGTAGGGGACACACAGACGCCACCACTGCAGTCAGAACTATACACAAAGACAGCCAGGGTAGGGGACACACAGACGCCACCACTGCAGTCAGAACTATACACAAAGACAGCCAGGGTAGGGGACACACAGACGCCACCACTGCAGTCAGAACTATACACAAAGACAGCCAGGGTAGGGGACACACAGACGCCACCACTGCAGTCAGAACTATACACAAAGACAGCCAGGGTAGGGGACACACAGACGCCACCACTGCAGTCAGAACTATACACAAAGACAGCCAGGGTAGGGGACACACAGACGCCACCACTGCAGTCAGAACTATACACAAAGACAGCCAGGGTAGGGGACACACAGACGCCACCACTGCAGTCAGAACTATACACAAAGACAGCCAGGGTAGGGGACACACAGACGCCACCACTGCAGTCAGAACTATACACAAAGACAGCCAGGGTAGGGGACACACAGACGCCACCACTGCAGTCAGAACTATACACAAAGACAGCCAGGGTAGGGGACACACAGACGCCACCACTGCAGTCAGAACTATACACAAAGACAGCCAGGGTAGGGGACACACAGACGCCACCACTGCAGTCAGAACTATACACAAAGACAGCCAGGGTAGGGGACACACAGACGCCACCACTGCAGTCAGAACTATACACAAAGACAGCCAGGGTAGGGGACACACAGACGCCACCACTGCAGTCAGAACTATACACAAAGACAGCCAGGGTAGGGGACACACAGACGCCACCACTGCAGTCAGAACTATACACAAAGACAGCCAGGGTAGGGGACACACAGACGCCACCACTGCAGTCAGAACTATACACAAAGACAGCCAGGGTAGGGGACACACAGACGCCACCACTGCAGTCAGAACTATACACAAAGACAGCCAGGGTAGGGGACACACAGACGCCACCACTGCAGTCAGAACTATACACAAAGACAGCCAGGGTAGGGGACACACAGACGCCACCACTGCAGTCAGAACTATACACAAAGACAGCCAGGGTAGGGGACACACAGACGCCACCACTGCAGTCAGAACTATACACAAAGACAGCCAGGGTAGGGGACACACAGACGCCACCACTGCAGTCAGAACTATACACAAAGCTTAGATAAAAAGTGACATTTTTTGTGTTTTTCTAAGTGCCAAGGTTGGTTTTTAAGGGGCTTCGATGCAATGATAGACCAGGCTGAGGAGTGACTGGTCACACGGAGGGGATATTTACATACAGTAGTACAAAGAACACAAAGTGGGCACACCGTGAAAATGGCTCCAGATGAAGTGATTTGACAAACCTTCTAAACACTGCTGAAACCTGTCGCCAAGGACTGAGTGGATTATGGTGTCTTATCTGTAACCATAGATACAGCTCCGTATCCGAGAGAGGAAAAGCAGTCGTGACGTCATCCCTGCCACGGGAAGGTGTGCTGGATAATTGCGAGCTTCTGTCGGTGAGCATACGTTCAAAAATGGCCGCGGTAACCGCTCCAGCTGTCCAATCGCTGAGCTTCTGTTTTCCCCTCCCTGCCAATTAGAGAGCAATCGCCTGAGCAAACAAAGCATTATCGGGCGGTTAAGTCGGCGTCTCATCTGCAGGGTTTTCGTGTCCTTTTCCCCAGCGAGGCTACAACAACATCTGCAAACACCTGATAGGCGAGGCCAGGCATGGAGCCGCACCCAGCAGCTCAGTGCTGGAGTTAAATTGTTACCACCTTTCCCTAAGCCCATCGCCGACAATTAACAATTTGGCCACTCCACTTCAAAGTCTCCGCTGGCTGAAGGGGTTAACCTCTCTGCTCCGGGAGATTTGTTTTAGATTTTCACGAGATCCCCAGACCTTTTCATCTCTCTCCGTCCTCTATTTCTTCTTCTCTGCTTCCACAAGGGCAAAGGCAGGGCAACAGGAGATTTCGGTGTGATATTTAGGACAAATTTTCCTCCACGCTTGCTTAACTGAAACAAACAAACTTGTAAAAAAACTTTGGGAGTAAAAAGTAATGGAGCTACTTGAGTGAGAAAATGTCTTGATATTCATATGAGAGCACTTAGAAATAGCTCAGGAAAGAGAGAGTGTCTCATGGGAGCATGGTTGATGATTGTGGACATCCTTTTGCATGTTTGGGGAAATTATAATCCTTGTTTGAGTCTCATGGGACGACCTGCTTTCCTAGCAATTAGTTTTACAGCCTCTTAAACAGGTTGGGGAGAAGTAGAGTGTACTACTCTGGTCTGAGGCCAGTGACAGAGAAAGAGTGTGTGTGTGTGAGAGAGACATAGTGAGAGAGAGAGAGCGAGAGGGAGGAGAGAGAGAGAGAGAGAGAGAAAGAGAGAGAAAGAGAGAGGGAGTGGAGAGAGAGAGAGGGAGGTGAGAGGGAGGAGAGAGTGAGGAGAGAGAGAGGGGGAGGAGAGAGAGAGAGAGAGGGGGAGGAGAGAGAGAGAGAGGGGGAGGAGAGAGAGAGAGAGGGGGAGGAGAGAGAGAGAGGGGGAGGAGTGAGTGTGTGAGAGAGAGAGAAAGAGAGAGAGACAGGGAGGAAAGAGAAAGACAGCGAGAGACGGAGAGGAAAGAGAGAGACAGCGAGAGACAGGGAGGAAAGAGGGAGACAGTGAGAGACAGGGAGGAAAGAGGGAGAAAGCAAGAGACAGGAAGGAAAGAGGGAGACAGTGAGAGACAGGGAGGAAAGAGGGAGACAGTGAGAGACAGGGAGGAAAGAGAGAGACAGCGAGAGACAGGAAGGAAAGAGGGAGACAGCGAGAGACAGGAAGGAAAGAGGGAGACTGAGAGACAGGGAGGAAAGAGGGAGAAAGCAAGAGACAGTGAGGAAAGAGAGAGATGGAGAAAAATATATAAAAATGTCAAAGGGGTAGAGCATGAATTTAGACATACCAATCCCCCTTTCTCTAGCGCTTCACACTCCTCTTCATCCCAGAGGAGACAGTCATGGGAACAGAGTAGCCCCTTAGCCCTTGCTGACTATTCCCCTGCCACCTTCATACGTGTCAGTGGAAGAGGGGCATTGGCTCACTTGACTGGGTAGTACCAGGCTGAGGTGCCCTCCCTGCTGTCCAGTTCACTGAACCCTCCTGTACAGATAAGCAGTGCACTTGGCCGTGTCTCCCTCTCCGTCTGGTTATTGCCCTGTGTGTGTGTGTTTGTGTGGTGTGTGTGAGTATATGAGTGTGTGTAGTGGGTCCGGGGCAGTAGTGTGTGAAGTGCCCTCCCCACAGCCAGCCCTGCAGCGCCCAGCAGCAACTGGAGCAAATACGTTTAGGAATTAAGACTGGGAAGAAGGGAGGGGGAATGGCCCGCGGTGTGTGCAAAGAGGTAGCTGTCTGTCTGTCTGTCTGTCTGTCTGTCTGTCTGTCTGTCTGTCTGTCTGTCTGTCTGTCTGTCTGTCTGTCTGTCTGTCTGTCTGTCTGTCTGTGTCTGGGAGTCGTGCTGCTCTTTTGCAGTGCTATACCAGCCCTTGCTAGCCACCCCAGGATGTGGCCTGTCACTTCACATAGCTGGTGATGAGGCGGAGATGTCAGGAGAGGTGAGGACGGCAGCACACACAGGAGGGAAGGATGAGAAAAAAGAGAGAGCGAGAAAGAGACTGGTGGGAATGACTTCATGCAGGACAAACAGCTCAGTAGGGTAGAGCAAGAACTGGGATCCACCCTCATTCTCTCCCTCCTATCCTCCCTCATTCTCTCCATCCCTCAAATCTTCTCCCTCTCTCTCCCTCCCTCCCTCCCTAAACCCAAATCCTGGCTCTTCAATAGGAATCAGAATGTGGTTTTGCTATTAAAAGGCTTGATCCTCTGGTTGGTTCTGATCTCATTAGGCTTACTAAACACAGCCATATGTTTGCTATCAGTCACACAGTAAGACAGGACAGGCTCAGAACACAGCACCACCAGGCACAGCTTCCCAGCACAGCACAGTTTCCCAGCACAGTACCACACCACAGCACCTATCAACTCACACTTTTAAATAAGTCACCAGCCGAGATGATATTAGCCTGAAATCCATATTTGACCACATATTTGACCTAAAAAACATACACATGCATCCTATTGGCACAAACACAATCCCCCCGCCAGCCCCAATACCCTGTCCTTGACACACAGGGATGAATATATCACCCCTCCCCCTTTCCTCTCCTCTTTTCCCTCCACTCTGCATCACCTCTCCCCCTTTCCTTTCCTTTCCTCTCCTCCCTCCACTCTGCATCACCTCTCCTCTCCCCTTTTCCTATCCTCTTTTCCCTCCATCACCTCACCTCTCCCCTCCTCTTTCCTCTCCTCTTTTCCCTCCACTCTGCATCACCTCTCCTCTCCCCCTTTCCCTCCACTCTGCATCACATCTCCCCTCCCCCTTTCCTCTCCTCTTTTCCCTCCACTCTGCATCACCTCTCCTCTCCACTCCTCTCTATTGAATAGTGAGCTGAACACAGTGATCTGAACACAATGCTAAGTGACACGGCCCACACTGCAAGCAGCAGCGTGCCTGTGGCGGAACACAGATCCTTTCAATCTGGAGGTCAGAGAGTGGCATCACAACAGCCCTGCAAAGATAGGCTCCATATGCCAATTCTCACTACTGGAAGAACTGTACTCACTGACTGACTGGTTGACTGACTAGGTGGCTGACTGGCTAACTGACTGGCTGGCTACCTAACTCACTGATGCATGTGTCTGGTTCCATTCCAGCCTATAGCCCCTTCCCATAGTTCCTACCTCACTGATACTATGTGGTTCTGGTTCCATTATGACCCCTATCTCCTAACTCACTGAAGCAGGAGCCTAGATCATTTTTTCCTTCTCCAGAACATGTGCACCAGTTGATCTGTGATGCGAGCACGTCTTTGTTAAGCAGGAACGACCCAGTCCCAGACTACAAAGGGTTAAAGAATATCCCACACACTCAGGCTTCAAAGACCAGTCTCTAATTTGAACCTTTCGTGACACTTAAAAGACCCAAGGACTCATTTGATTCTGATGGTGCAGCCATTTAGAATTTCCATCGGAAAACAGTGTAGAGCGTCGTGACCACAGTCTTATCTGTTTTGATCATGGTTGATATGGCTGGGAGAAACATATATAAGCACATGGGCACAAACAAGTACACGTTCACACAAAACACACACACAAGCCTGGTGGACATGTGCCGGGGCCCTAGGTGTGCCATCCTGCATCATCAGCTGATTATGAGATAGAGTGTGTGGGCTGGTAAGATGTTTAGAAGACAATACTAGGGAGCTACTCTCTAATCTGTGGTAGCAGGATTCAGTGGCACCAGTAGACATTTATCCTCTACAGGAGGTATGCTCTACAGGAAGTATCCTCCACAGGAAGTATCCTCTAATCAGGGCAAGGTGACCGGAAACATGACCGAATACAAACAGTGTAGCTATTCCCTCCACAAGGCAGTCAAACAAGCTAAGCGTCAGTATAGAGACAAAGTAGAGTCACAATTCAACGGCTCAGACACGAGAGGTATGTTGCAGGGTCTACAGTCAATCACGGACTACAAAAGAAAAACCAGCCCCGTCGCGGACCACGACGCCTTGCTCCCAGACAGACTAAACTTTTTTGCTCGCTTTGAGGACAATACAGTGCCACTGACACGGCCCGCTACCAAAACCTACGGGCCCTCCTTCACTGTAGCCAACGTGAGTAAAACATTTAAGCGTGTTAACCCTCGCAAGGCTGCAGGCCCAGACGGCATCCCCGACCGCGTGCTCAGAGCATGCTCAGACCAGCTGGCGTGTTTACAGACATATTCAATCAATCCTTATCCCAGTCTGCTGTTCCCACATGCTTCAAGAGGGCCACCATTGTTCCTGTTCCCAAGAAAGCTAAGGTAACTGAGCTAAATGACTACCCCGTAGCACTCACTTCCGTCATCATGAAGTGCTTTGAGAGACTAGTCAAGGACCATATCACCTCCACCCTACCTGACACCCTAGACCCACTCAAATTTGCTTACCGCCCCAATAGGTCCACAGACGACGCAATCACCATCACACTGCACACTGCCCTAACCCATCTGGATGCTGTTCATCGATTACAGCTCAGCATTTAACACCATAGTACCCTCCAAACTCGTCATTAAGCTCGAGACCCTGGGTCTCGACCCGCCCTGTGCAACTAGGTCCTGGACTTCCTGACGGGCCGCCCCCAGGTGGTGAGGGTAGGTAACAACATCTCCACCCCACTGATCCTCAACACTGGGTCCCCACAAGGGTGCATTCTCAGCCCCCTCCTGTACTCCTTGTTCACCCACGACTGCATGGACATGCACGCCTCCAACTCAATCATCAAGTTTGCAGACGGCACTACAGTGGTAGGCTTGATTACCAAAAATGACGAGACGGCCTACAGGGAGGAGGTGAGGGCCCTCGGAGTGTGGTGTCAGGAAAATAACCTCACACTCAATGTCAACAAAACAAAGGAGATGATAGTGGACTTCAGGAAACAGCAGAGGGAGCACCACCCTATCCACATTGACGGGACAGTAGTGGAGAGGGTGGACCTCAGGAGGCTGAAGAAATTCAGCTTGTCATCAAAAACACTCACAAACTTTTACAGATGCACAATCGAGAGCATCCTGTTGGGCTGTATCAACCGCCTGGTACGGCAACTGCTCCGCCCATAACCGTAAGGCTCTCCAGAGGGTAGTGAGGTCTGCACAACTTATCACCGGGTGCAAACTACCTGCCCTCCAGGACACCTACACCACCCGATGTCACAGGAAGGCCAAAAAGATCATCAAGGACAACAACCACCCGAGCCACTGCCTGTTCACCCCGCTATCATCCAGAAGGCGAGGTCAGTACAGGTGCATCAAAGCGGGGACCGAGAGACTGAACAACAGCTTCTATCTCAAGGCCATCAGACTGTTAAACAGCCATCACTAACATTGAGTGGCTGCTGCCAACATACTGACTCAACTCTAGCCACTTTAATAATGGAAAAATGTATGTAATCAATTTATCACTAGCCACTTTATATAATGCTTACATACCCTACATTACTCATTTCATATGTATATACTGTACACTATACCATCTACTGCATCTGGCCATCTTGATGTATCACTAGCCACTTTAAACAATGCCACTTCATATAATGTTTTCATACCCTACATTACTCATCTCATATGTATATACTCTATACCATCTACTGCATCTTGCCTATGCCGTTCGGGCATCACTCATTCATATATTTTTATGTACACATTCGTATTCATTCCTTTACACTTGTGTGTATAAGGTAGTTGTTGTGAAATTGTTAGGTTATATTACTTGTTAGATATTACTGCATGGTCGGAACTAGAAGCACAAGCATCTCGCTACACTCGCATTAACATCTGCTAACCATGTGTATGTGACAAATACATTTGATTTGATTTACAGGAGGTATCCTCCACAGGAAGTATCCTCTACAGGAGGTATCCTCCACAGGAAGTATCCTCTACAGGAAGTATCCTCCACAGGAAGTATCATCTACTTTTGATCACTGGATAGTTGTGGAATGAATCACCACAGAGCATACACACACAGTAATTGAGATGCTAGCCAGCAGTACTGTAGCTCACTCCTAGCTACATCAAAGCTCCGCTATAGCAATATGGCAGCTTATGCAAGAGGTGAATTCCCTTTCAGTCTGTCTCCCGCTTTCTCCCTCGGTGACAGACAGACACGACAGATAGGCAGCCTGGGTTACCGTGACTACAGCCAGACACGCCAGGGCGATAACCTCACCACAGCAACCTCCAGGGACCAATAATTAATTAATATGACTTTAGCAGGAGCTCTCACAGAATGTGATCTAATTGGTCCTCCACAATTATGTAATGGCCTCGCCTTGTAAAGAGACGATCTGGCTTAACTGTCACACACAAACACAGAGGCACGAACGCACACCCACATACAGTTGAAGTCGGAAGTTTACATACACTTATGTTGGAGTCATTAAAAAAAAATATTCAACCACTCCACAAATTTCAGGTTAAGGACATCTACTTTGTGCATGACAAGTCATTTTTCCAACAATTGTTTACAGACAGATTATTTCACTTATAATTCACTGTATCATAATTCCAGTGGGTCAGAAGTTCACATACGCTAAGTTGACTGTGCCTTTAAACAGCTTGGAAAATTCCAGAAAATGATGTCATGCTTTAGAAGCTTCTGATAATCATCATTTGAATCAATTGGAGGTGTACCTGTGGATGTATTTCAAGGCCTACCTTCAAACTCAGTGCCTCTTTGCTTGACATCATGGGAAAATCTAAAGAAATCAGCCAAGACCTCAGAAAACAAATTGTAGACCTCCACAAGTCTGGTTCATCCTTGGGAGCAATTTCCAAACACCTGAAGGTACCACGTTCATCTGTACAAACAATAGTACGCAAGTATAAACACCATGGGACCACGCAGCAGTCATACCGCTCAGGAAGGAGATCCATTCTGTCTCCTAGAGATGAACGTACTTTGGTGCAAAAAGTGCAAATCAATCCCAGAAGAACAGCAAAGGACCTTGTGAAGATGCTGGAGGAAACAGCTACAAATATATCTATATCCACAGTAAAATGAATCCTATATCGACATAACCTGAAAGGCCGCTCAGCAAGGATGAAGCCACTGGTCCAAAACAGCCATAAAAAAGCCAGACTACGGTTTGCAACTGCACATCGGGACAAAGATCGTACTTTTTGGAGAAATGTCCTCTGGCCTGATGAAACAAAAATAGAACTGTTTGGCCTTAATGACCATCGTTATGTTTGGAGGAAAAAGGGGGAGGCTTGCAAGCCGAAGAACACCATCCCAACCGTGAAGCACGGGGGTGGCAGCATCATGTTGAGGGGGTGCTTTGCTGCAGGAGGGACTGGTGCACTTCACAAAATAGATGGCATCATGAGGATGGAAAATTATGTGGATATATTGAAGCAATATATCAAGACATCAGTCAGGAAGTTAAAGCTTGGTCACAAATGAGTCTTCCAAATGGACAACGACCCCGAGCATACGTCCAAAGTTGTGGCAAAATGGCTTAAGGACAACAAAGTCAAGGTATTGGAGTAGACATCACAAAGAAATAAATCACTCTACTATTATTCTGACATTTCACATTCTTAAAATAAAGTGCTGATCCTAACTGACCTAAAACAGGGAATTTTTACTAGGATTAAATGTCAGGAATTGTGAAAAACTGAGTTTAAATGTATTTGGCTAAGGTGTATGTAAACTTCCGACTTCAACTGTACATACAGAGGCGCACACAGTTTATTTTCAAATGGTGTCCTTTTAACCTGGTGACATGTGCAGTAGTCATCTAGTGTGGGAGTCAGTGGTGGTGGGCTGTGTTGGTCAACATGTCAGAGAGCTGCTGTGATGGGAGTCAGTGGTGGTGGGCTGTGTTGGTCAACATGTCAGAGAGCTGCTGTGATGGGAGTCAGTGGTGGTGGGCTGTGTTGGTCAACATGTCAGAGAGCTGCTGTCATGGGAGTCGGTGGTGGTGGGCTGTGTTGGTCAACATGTCAGAGAGCTGCTGTGATGGGAGTCAGTGGTGGTGGGCTGTGTTTGTCAACATGTCAGAGAGCTGCTGTGATGGGAGTCAGTGGTGGTGGGCTGTGTTGGTCAACATGTCAGAGAGCTGCTGTGATGGGAGTCAGTGGTGGTGGGCTGTGTTGGTCAACATGTCAGAGAGCTGCTGTGATGGGAGTCAGTGGTGGTGGGCTGTGTTGGTCAACATGTCAGAGAGCTGCTGTGATGGGAGTCAGTGGTGGTGGGCTGTGTTGGTCAACATGTCAGAGAGCTGCTGTGATGGGAGTCAGTGGTGGTGGGCTGTGTTGGTCAACATGTCAGAGAGCTGCTGTGATGGGAGTCAGTGGTGGTGGGCTGTGTTGGTCAACATGTCAGAGAGCTGCTGTGATGGGAGTCAGTGGTGGTGGGCTGTGTTGGTCAACATGTCAGAGAGCTGCTGTGATGGGAGTCAGTGGTGGTGGGCTGTGTTGGTCAACATGTCAGAGAGCTGCTGTGATGGGAGTCAGTGGTGGTGGGCTGTGTTGGTCAACATGTCAGAGAGCTGCTGTGATGGGAGTCAGTGGTGGTGGGCTGTGTTGGTCAACATGTCAGAGAGCTGCTGTGATGGGAGTCAGTGGTGGTGGGCTGTGTTGGTCAACATGTCAGAGAGCTGCTGTCATGGGAGTCAGTGGTGGTGGGCTGTGTTGGTCAACATGTCAGAGAGCTGCTGTGATGGGAGTCAGTGGTGGTGGGCTGTGTTGGTCAACATGTCAGAGAGCTGCTGTGATGGGAGTCAGTGGTGGTGGACTCTGTTTGACAACATGTCAGAGAGCTGCTGTGATCCTGATGATTCCCTCATAAACCCAGGGCTTAATATCAGTTCTGCATCTCAAATTACATCCTATTCAAGTAGTGCACTATAACGGGAATAAAGTAGTGCACTATAAAGGGAATAAAGTAGTGCACTATAAAGGGAATAAAGTAGTACACTATAAAGGGTATAAAGTAGTGCACTATAAAGGGTATAAAGTAGTGCACTATAAAGGGTATAAAGTAGTGCACTATAAAGGTAATAAAGTAGTGCACTATAAAGGGTATAAAGTAGTGCACTATAACGGTAATAAAGTAGTGCACTATAACGGTAATAAAGTAGTGCACTATAAAGGGTATAAAGTAGTGCACTATAAAGGTAATAAAGTAGTGCACTATAAAGGGTATAAAGTAGTGCACTATAAAGGGTATAAAGTAGTGCACTATAAAGGTAATAAAGTAGTGCACTATAAAGGGTATAAAGTAGTGCACTATAAAGGTAATAAAGTAGTGCACTATAACGGTAATAAAGTAGTGAACTATAAAGGGTATAAAGTAGTGCACTATAAAGGTAATAAAGTAGTGCACTATAAAGGGTATAAAGTAGTGCACTATAAAGGGTATAAAGTAGTGAACTATAAAGGGTATAAAGTAGTGCACTATAAAGGTAATAAAGTAGTGCACTATAAAGGGTATAAAGTAGTGCACTATAAAGGGTATAAAGTAGTGCACTATAAAGGGTATAAAGTAGTGCACTATAAAGGTAATAAAGTAGTGCACTATAAAGGGTATAACGTAGTGCACTATAAAGGGTATAAAGTAGTGCACTATAAAGGGTATAACGTAGTGCACTATAAAGGGTATAAAGTAGTGCACTATAAAGGGTATAACGTAGTGCACTATAAAGGGTATAAAGTAGTGCACTATAAAGGGAACAACAGTCTAACGGAGCAGCCTTGGACACCTGTCTCTGGTTATAGCAACTCCGTCCTCCTAGTCAGAGAGCATAGGGGAAGAAACCAGAGGGTTAGAGACCAGAGGGTTAGAGGCCAGAGGGTTAGAGGCCAGAGGGGAAGAAGAGGCCAGAGGGGAAGAAGAGGCCAGAGGGGAAGAAGAGGCCAGAGGGGTAGAGGAGAGGACAAACTACAGTATGTGGTACAGGTAGCAGCGAGTATTGGGTTGAATGCACCCAGTCTGCTGTTTGTGTCAATATATGTGTTTGTGTTTTGAGTGTGTATATGAGAGACAGAGACAAACAGACAGAGAGAGAGAGAGAAAGTGTGTATGACATGGAGAAAAAGAGAGCGAGAGAATGTATGTGGGCAGGGATGGTGGTGGATGTCACAGCTGATAAGTGTATTAGCGCTGATGATGATGCTAATTACACAGTCAGTGATCCAGTACACTGGCTAGCTACAGCAGACTGTAGTGACTCACTGATTAGCATTAGCCACATTAGCCAGCATCAGCCACACATCTCAATAAGCTGGTGGGAGAGATGCTACGCTAGGCTAGAGCGATCTAGCTAAGGCAGCATTGCGGTGAGTCATTGATTGGTGTTAGCCACATTAGCCACACATCTCAGTGAGCGGGTGAGAAAGATAGTACGCTAAGCTTTGCTTCAGTGAGCTGTCCTTCATAGACTCGTGACAGAAGAGAGATGAGGAAGAGGACAAAGAAAAGGAGTGGAGAAGAACTCAAAATGAATCATCTCTCTGAATGAGGTTGAGATGAAGCAGCCAGTGTCATATCTTTCTTTGGACTGTGTGCATACAGTACATGTTAGTGTGTGTCTGTGTGAAGTGACATTTACCTAATGCAGCAGTAAATCCTCTCCTCATTAGTAGACTAATGACAATGATGTGGGCTGACGAGAGCACAGACCTGGACTCCTGAGCTGCTGCTGACACACACACACACATACACACACAGAAACACACAGACAGAGTGAAACCTGAAGCTGGAAGAGTCCTGGGCTCCTGTCCAGAGCGTTGGAGCTCAAAGGCGTTGGTGTGTGTGTGTACTGTATGTATGTATGTATGTATGTATGTATGTATGTATGTATGTATGTATGTATGTATGTATGTATGTATGTATGTATGTATGTATGTATGTATGTATGCATGTATGCATGTATGCATGTGTACTAGAGGTTGACCGATTAATCGGAATGGCCGATTAATTAGGGCCGATTTCAAGTTTTCATAACAATCGGTAATCGGCATTTTTGGACACCGATCATGGCCGATTACATTGCACTCCACGAGGAGACTGCGTGGCAGGCGAACTACCTGTTATGCGAGTGCAGCAAGGAGCCAAGGTAAGGTGCTAGCTAGCATTAAACGCATCTTACAAAAAACAATCAATCTTAACATAATCACTAGTTAAGTACACATGGTTGATAATATTACTAGTATATCTAGCTTGTCCTGCGTTGCATATAATCAATGCGGTGCCTGCTAATTTAACATTGAATCATAGCCTACTTCGCCAAATGGGTGATTTAACAAGCGCATTCGCAAAAAAAGCACTGTCGTTGCACCAATGTGTACTTGACCATAAACATCAACGCCTTTCTTAAAATCAATACACAAGTATATATTTTTAAACCTGCATATTTAGTTAATATTGCCTGCTAACATGAATTTCTTTTAACAAGGGAAATTGTGTCACTTCTCTTGTGTTCTGTGCAACAGAGTCAGGGTATATGCAGCAGTTTGGGCCGCCTGGCTCGTTGCGAACTGTGTGAAGACTATTTATTCCTAACAAAAACAGCCAACTTCGCCAAATGGGGGATGATTTAACAAAAGCGCATTTGCGAAAAAAGCACAATCGTTGCACGAATGTACCTAACCATAAACATCAATGCCTTTCTTAAAATCAATACACAGAAGTATATTTTATTAAACCTGCATATTTAGTTAAAAGAAATCCAGGTTAGCATGCTATATTAAACTGGGGAAATTGTGTCACTTCTCTTGCGTTCATTGCACGCAGAGTCAGGGTATATGCAACAGTTTGGGCCGCCTGGCTTGTTGCGAAATAATTTGCCAGAATTTTACGTAATTATGACATAACATTGAAGGTTGTGCAATGTAACAGGAATATTTAGACTTATGGATGCCACCCGTTAGATAGAATACGGAACGGTTCTGTATTTCACTAAAAGAATAAACGTTTTGTTTTCGAAATGTTCGTATTGACCATTAATGACCTAAGGCTCGTATTTCTGTGTGTTATTATGTTATAATTAAGTATATGATTTGATATTTGATAGAGCAGTCTGACTGAGCGGTGGTAGGCAGCAGCATGCTCGTAAGCATTCATTCAAACAGCACTTTTGTGCGTTTGCCAGCAGCTCTTCGCTGTGCTTCAAGCATTGAGCTATTTATGACTTCAAGCCTATCAACTAGTTAGCGGGGTGCGCGCTAATAGCGTTTCAATCGGTGACATCACTCACTCTGAGGCCTTGAAGTAGTTGTTCCCCTTGCTCTGCAAGGGACGCGGCTTTTGTGGAGCGATGGGTAACGATGCTTTGAGGGTAGCTGTTGTCGATGTGTTCCTGGTTCGAGCCCAGGCAGGGGCGAGGAGAGGGACGGAAGCTATACTGTTACACTGGCAATACGAAAGTGCCTATAAGAACTAGAGGTCGACCGATTATGATTTTTCACCGCCGATACCGATTATTGGAGGACCAAAAAAAGCCGATATCGATTATTGGAGGACCAAAAAAAGACGATACCGATTAATCAGCCGAATATTTAAATGTATTTGTAATAATGACAATTACAACAATACTGAATGAACACTTATTTTAACTTAATATAATACATCAATAAAATCAATTTAACCTCAAATAAATAATGAAACATGTTCAATTTGATTTAAATAATGCAAAAACAAAGTATTGGAGAAGAAAGTAAAAGTGCAATATGTGCCATGTAAAAAAGCTAATGTTTAAGTTCCTTGCTCAAAACATGAAAACATATGAAAGCTGGTGGTTCCTTTTAACATGAGTCTTCAATATTCCCAGGTAATAAGTTTTAAGTTGTAGTTATTATAGGAATTTAGGACTATTTCTCTCTATACCATTTGTATTTCATTAACCTTTGACTGGTTTGGCCAGGGTAGGCCATCATTGTAAATAAGAATTTGTTCTTAACTGACTTGCCTAGTTAAATAAAGGTTAAATAAATAAAATACAAATATTGCACCTTCTTCACCACACTGTCTGTGTGGGTGGACCATTTCAGATTGTCACCTCCTACACTGCGGTCCCGACGATGTGGATAGGAGCATGCTCCCTCGGTTTCCTGAAATCCACGATCAGCTCCTCCGTTTTGTTGACGCCAGGGCTCTCATCTCCTCCCTGTAGGCTGTCTTGTCATTGTTGGTAATCAGGCCTACTACTGTTGTGTCGTCTGCAAACTTAATGATTGAGTTGGAGGCGTGTGTGGCCACGCAGTCAAGGGTGAACAGGGAGTACAGGAGGGGCTGAGTACGCACCCTTTTGGGGCCCCAGTGTTGAGGATCAGTGAAGATGAGGTGTTGTTTCCTACCTTCACCACCTGGGGCTGCCCGTCAGGATGTCCAGGACCCAGTTGCACAGTGAGGGGTTCAGACGCAGGGCCCCGAGCTTAATGATGAGCTTGGAGGGTACTATGGTGTTGAAGGCTGAGCTATAGTCAATGAACAGCATTCTGACGTAGTTATTGTCCAGATGGGATAGGGTAGTGTGCAGTGCGCAGGCGATTGCATCTCTGTGGATCTATTGGGGCGGTAAGTAAATTGAAGTGGGTCTAGAGTGTCAGGTAAGGTAGAGGTGATGTGATCCTTAACTAGCCTCTCAAAGCACTTCATGATGACAGAAGTGAGTGCTACGGGGCGATAGTCATTTAGTTCAGTTACCTTAGCTTTCTTGGGAATAGGAACCATGGTAGACATCTTGAAGCAAGTGGGGACAGCAGACTGGGATAGGGAGAGATTGGATATGTTCGTAAACACTCCAGCCAGCTGGTCTGCGCATGCTCTGAGGACGCGGCTAGAGATACCGGCTGGGTGTGTACATTACATTGCTCCATATGTCATCCACTGAAGACAGAGAATAGTCTATTGTGTAAGACAACATTATGTCAGTCTAAAACGTCATCTTCAGTGTGTGTCCAGCTGAACCTTTTTATGGCTCTACTCTACAGTTAGTAATGGAGATAATATTCTGTGACAGTGTAGAGAGCCAGGAGGCACACAGCCAAAAGGTCAGAGTGAACAATCTGTCCACACAGAAAGCAGAGGGGAGGGCGGGTGTTGCTCTAATTTCCCAGCACAACACTTGAATACACACCTTCGTTCTTTGACAAAATAGACAACACAGTATGGAAGCACAAGCTGAACCTTCGCTGGAGAGGAGTGGGGTTCGTTACTGCTCTTTAAGACTGAGTGGGTGCCTGTTAACAACTAGTAGGGCCAGAGGTGCACTGATGAAAACTGTGTGTGTGTGAGTGAAGGCTAAGGGTTAATTGGTGTTCGTTGTTATAGTGAGAGAGCAGAACACCCAGGAGGGATCCATCCATGCCAAGGGTAAAACACACAAACGCTCTCACGCACATACACACATACGCCCACACATGCACACCAAAGACTTGTGTGTTGTGAGAGGAGGAGTTGATGTGGTGGGGGTTATTGTTGGTTGGGCAGAAAGTGGCAGACCTACACCTCCCAGTACATTGTGTGATGGTTAAGTGAATCTCGCTGTCCCTGCAGCCTAACTGTGTGGTGGAGACTAGAGACATAGAGAAAGAGGGGGATAGAGAGTTAAAGAAAGAGAGGACAGAGGGAGACAGAGGCCAGTGTTTGTAAAAGGTCTATTGAGGCCAGAGGCTCTTTGGCCTTGGGCTGCTCTAGACTGCTGCTCTAATGACCACTCTAATGGTAGCACCACTCTCACCCCCCACGGCCAGCACTGTATGTGTGTGTGAGTCACTTACTGCACGAACTCAACGATACCCACCCATCCACCCACCCACCCACCCACCCACCCATCCATCCATCCATCCACCCCCGCCTCCTCTCACAAATGTAAGTGTGTGTGTGTGCGTTTTTGTGATTGTCATTTCGGTCCCATTCCCTATTGGTTTTTGTGTGTGTTTTTGGTGTATTATTACTGGTCTTAATGGCACAGAGCTTGCCAGTTAGGGTTGGCCCTTCCAGAAATACACACTCACTCAGATGTGCGAGTATTAGACCAGTAGACAGGCTGTTGAGGCAGATTACCCAGCTCTCCCTGCTGTGTGTCTCTGAACGACACCAAGTCACTTCGCCACGGGGACGAACGCTCTGCAGAGAGAGGTGTTTCACACAATAGACAGATAGCACCTAGATTTCTCACACAAACACACACCTCAACAAAAAACGCAACCAGGCAGCACCTCACCTGAAACTAACCCTGACTGACAAAGCATTCACACTCAGAAACACAGGTCCCTTCAACACCAACAATACACTATCTGCTAGGTTTAACCCAGTTGTGTGTAAAAAGGCTCACAGAGCTACTGTAGAGAGTCTAGTGGGGTGGAGGTGGGAAGGGAAGCCAGGAGACAAGGTGAGAGGACATTGGGCCAGACATTTGGACAGATAGTCAGGCATGGTTCCAAGATGGCATAGCAGTCAGACGTCCTTTTGTTCTCGTCTTGTCGTGTCCCGTGTATATATATATTTACATATTTTCTTCGCATATCTTTTTATATATATTTTTTTCAAAACACTCTCCTGCAACCCGCCTCACCAATAAAAAAAAAGAAGTATTATTCACCTCAAATCTGAAATCCACAACAGAAGCTAGCCAGAAGTTAGCTAGCCAGTTCACTTGCTAACGTTAGTATTCAGCTAACCACGGTTGGCGGTCATCAGCTATCCTTTAGCTCGAAAGGCTATCGCCAGTTATGTACAACGCGACTCAGACTAGAGCACACCGGACCTATTTTCTCTCCATATCCCCGGATTTCTACCGCAAGCTCTGGACATTTACACCTGGATCTTGCAGCTAGCTAGCTGCTATCCGAGTGACTATTGGCTAACGTCGGTCCCGGAGCAAACATCAATTATTCCGGAGCTAGCCAGCTGAAGAGTTCCATCAGCCACTCCTGGGCTACAATCACCTATCCGGACCCGTTTTACTGCCGATGCGGAGCCCCACCGGGCCTTCACGACTGGACTACCAACGTTATCTGCCCGAGAGAGTTATCCAACTGGCCACTCCGTCGCGACGTAACCTGAACGCCCATCTGCGGCCCGCTAATCGTTAGCTGTCTTATCGGCTGCAATCTGAATAGGTTTATCGGACAATTTTCTTGGGCCACTATAACTATAACTATTTTGACAATTGGATTGGTCCCCTCCACCACACGGAACCCCACTAATCTACAGACGGAAACGCACGAGGTGGCTAAAAACAGACCTCCATCTTCTGCCAGCTTGCTACCCATGGCCCGGCTAGCTGTCTGAATCGCCGTGACCCCAACCAACCTCACTACTCACTGGACCCTTATGATCACTCGGCTAAGCATGCCTCTCCTTAATGTCAATATGCCTTGTCCATTGCTGTTCTGGTTAGTGTTTATTGGCTTATTTCACTGTAGAGCCTCTAGCCCTGCTCATTATACCTTATCCAACCTTTCAGTTCCACCACCCACACATGCAATGACATCACCTGGTATCAATGATGTTTCTAAAGACTATATCTCTCTCATCATCACTCAATGCCTAGGTTTACCTCCACTGTATTCACATCCTACCATACCTTTGTCTGTACATTATACCTTGAAGCTATTTTATCGCCCCCAGAACCCTGCTCCTTTTACTCTCTGTTCCGGACGTCCTGGACGACCAATTCTCATAGCTTTTAGCCGTACCCTTATCCTACTCCTCCTATGTTCCTCTGGTGATGTAGAGGTGAATCCAGGCCCTGCAGTGCCTAGCTCCACTCCTATTCTCCAGGCGCTCTCTTTTGATGACTTCTGTAACCGTAATAGCCTTGGTTTCATGCATGTTAACATTAGAAGCCTCCTCCCTAAGTTTGCTTTATTCACTGCTTTAGCACACTCTGCCAACCCGGATGTCCTAGCCGTGTCTGAATCCTGGCTTAGGAAGACCACCAAAAACTCTGAAATCTCCATCCCTAACTACAACATTTTCAGACAAGATAGAACAGCCAAATGGGGCGGTGTTGCAATCTACTGTAGAGATAGCCTGCAGAGTTCTGTCCTACTATCCAGGTCTATACCCAAACAATTTGGACTTCTACTTTTAAAAATCCACCTCTCTAAAAACAAGTCTCTCACCGTTTCCGCCTGCTATAGACCACCCTCTGTCCCCAGCTGTGCTCTGGACACCTTTTTTGAACTGATTGCCCCCACATCTATCTTCAGATCTCGTGCTGCTAGGTGACCTAAACTGGGACATGCTTAACACCCCAGCCTTACTACAATCTAGCTTGATGTCCTCAATCTCACACAAATTATCAATGAACCTACCAGGTACCACCCCAAAGCCATAAACACGCCCTCTAAATACACCTCTGCTGTTTTCAACCAAGATCTCAGCGATCACTGCCTCATTGCCTGCATCCGTAATGGGTCAGCGGTCAAACGACCTCCACTCATCACTGTCAAACGCTCCCTGAAACACTTCAGCGAGCAGGCCTTTCTTATCGACCTGGCCCGGGTATCCTGGAAGGATATTGACCTCATCCCGTCAGTTGAGGATGCCTGGTTATTTTTTTTAAATGCCTTCCTCACCATCTTAAATAAGCATGCCCCATTCAAGAAATTTAGAACCAGGAACAGATATAGCCCTTGGTTCTCTCCAGACCTGACTGCCCTTAACCAACGCAAAAACATCCTGTGGCATTCTGCATTAGCATCCCCCGTGATATGCAACTTTTCAGGGAAGTTAGAAACCAATGTACACAGGCAGTTAGAAAAGCCAAGGCTAGCTTTTTCAAGCAGAAATTTGCTTCCTGCAACACAAACTCAAAACCTTTCTAGGACACTGTAAAGTCCATGGAGAACAAGAGCACCTCCTCCCAGCTGCCCACTTTACTGAGGATAGGACACTCTGTCACCACCAATAAATCCACTATAATTGAGAATTTCAATAAGCATTTTTCTACGGCTGGCCATGCTTTCCACCTTGCTACCCCTACCCCGGTCAACAGCACTGCACCCCCCACAGCAACTCGCCCAAGCCTTCCCCATTTCTCCTTCTCCCAAATCCAGTCAGCTGATGTTCTGAAAGAGCTGCAAAATCTGGACCCCTACAAATCAGCCGGGCTAGACAATCTGGACCCTTTCTTTCTAAAATGATCTGCCAAAATTGTTGCAACCCCTATTACTAGCCTGTTCAACCTCTCTTTCGTGTCGTCTGACCTATATCTATCCTACCCTGCCTTTCTAAGGTCTTCGAAAGCCAAGTCAACAAACAGATTACCAACAATTTCGAATCCCACTGCACCTTCTCCGCTATGCAATCTGGTTTCAGAGCTGGTCATGGGTGCACCTCAGCCACGCTCAAGGTCCTAAACGATATCTTAACCGCCATCGATAAGAAACAATACTGTGCAGCCGTATTCATTGACCTGGCCAAGGCTTTCGACTCTGTCAATCACCACATTCTCATCGGCAGACTCAATAGCCTTGGTTTCTCAAATGATTGCCTCGCCTGGTTCACCAACTACCTCTCTGAGAGGTTAGTGTGTCAAATCGGAGGGCCTGTTGTCCGGGCCTCTGGCAGTCTCTATGGGGGTGCCACAGGGTTCAATTCTTGGGCCGACTCTCTTCTCTGTATACATCAATGATGTCGCTCTTGGTGCTGGTGAGTCTCTGATCCACCTCTACGCAGACAACACCATTCTGTATACTTCTGGCCCTTCTTTGGACACTGTGTTAACAACCCTACAGACGAGCTTCAATGCCATACAACTCTCCTTCCGTGGCCTCCAACTGCTCTTAAATACAAGTAAAACTAAATGCATGCTCTTCAACCGATCGCTGCCTGCACCTGCCCGCCCGTCCAGCATCACTACTCTGGACGGTTCTGACTTAGAATATGTTGACAACTACAAATACCTAGGTGTCTGGTTAGACCTTAAACTCTCCTTCCAGACTCACAGCAAACATCTCCAATCCAAAGTTAAATCTAGAATTGGCTTCCTATTTCGCAACAAAGCATCCTTCACTGATGCTGCTAAACATACCCTTGTAAAACTGACTATCCTACAGATCCTCGACTTCGGCGATGTCATTTACAAAATAGCCTCCAATACCCTACTCAATAAATTGGATGCAGTCTATCACAGTGCCATCCGTTTTGTCACCAAAGCCCCATATACTACCCACCACTGCGACCTGTACGCTCTCGTTGGCTGGCCCTTGCTTCATACTCGTCGCCAAACCCACTGGCTCCAGGTCATCTACAAGACCCTGCTAGGTAAAGTCCCCCCTTATCTCAGCTCGCTGGTCACCATAGCAGCACCCACCTGTAGCACGCGCTCCAGCAGGTATATCTCTTTGGTCACCCCCAAAGCCAATTCCTCCTTTGGCCGCCTCTCCTTCCAGTTCTCTGCTGCCAATGACTGGAACGAACTACAAACATCTCTGAAACTGGAAACACTTATCTCCCTCACTAGCTTTAAGCACCAGCTGTCAGAGCAGCTCACAGATTACTGCACCTGTACATAGCCCATCTATAATTTAGCCCAAACAACTACCTCTTCCCCTACTGTATTTATTTATTTTGCTCCTTTGCACCCCATTATTTATATTTCTACTTTGCACATTCTTCACTGCAAATCTACCATTCCAGTGTTTTACTTGCTATATTGTATTTACTTCGCCACCATGGCCTTTTTTGCCTTTACCTTCCTTATCTCACCTCATTTGCTGACATTGTATAGACTTATTTTTCTACTGTATTATTGACTGTATGTTTGTTTTACTCCATGTGTAACTCTGTGTTGTTGTATGTGTCGAACTGCTTTGCTTTATCTTTTTATCTTGGCCAGGTCGCAATTGTAAATGAGAACTTGTTCTCAACTTGCCCACCTGGTTAAATAAAGGTGAAATAAATGCAATAAATAAATAAAAATGGTTGGTCACCTTTTATAACTGCGGCAGGAACATAGTATACACAAACTACTTATTCCAATCCAACAAAAGTGTTCTAAGTCAACTCCGTCCCACACACTTTTGGAACGTCTTGCAATAACACTTACATTTAATGTTTTGTCATTTAGCAGACGCTCTTATCCAGAGCAACTTACAGGAGCAATTAGGGTTAAGTGCCTTGCTCAAGGGCACATTGACAGAGCTTTGTCGGCTCAGGGATTCGAACCAGCAACCTTTGTGTTAGTGGTTCAATGTTCTAACCACTAAGCTACCTGCCGCCCACTTAATCTTGCTCTTTCATTCTTTCCCAATTTGTTTCTCTCTTTCTCTTTCACCCTTTCTTTCCCTCCATCTCTTGTTGGAGGTTGGGGTGTTTGTGTCACGCCTAGGAGCATCACTCCCTCTCCCCCTCCATCCACTCATCTCGCCCCAAACAAAATGATCCTTTCATTTCCTGCCGGGCGGCCAGGGCCCTCAGGTGGCTGGGTCTGGGAAGCTGAGTGTGGCTGGGCCCGGGGAGCTGAGTGTGGCTGGGCCCGGGGAGCTGAGTGTGGCTGGGCCCGGGGAGCTGAGTGTGGCTGGGCCCGGGGAGCTGAGTGTGGCTGGGTCCGGGGAGCTGAGTGTGGCTGGGTCCGGGGAGCTGAGTGTGGCTGGGCCCGGGGAGCTGAGTGTGGCTGGGCCCGGGGAGCTGAGTGTGGCTGGGCCCGGGAGCTGAGTGTGGCTGGGTCCGGGAGCTGAGTGTGGCTGGGCCCGGGGAGCTGAGTGTGGCTGGGCCCGGGGAGCTGAGTGTGGCTGGGCCCGGGGAGCTGAGTGTGGCTGGGCCCGGGGAGCTGAGTGTGGCTGGGCCCGGGGAGCTGAGTGTGGCTGGGTCCGGGAGCTGAGTGTGGCTGGGTCTGGGAAGCTGAGTGTGGCTGGGTCTGGGAAGCTGAGTGTGGCTGGGTCTGGGGAGCTGAGTGTGGCTGGGTCTGGGGAGCTGAGTGTGGCTGGGTCTGGGAAGCTGAGTGTGGCTGGGCCCGGGGAGCTGAGTGTGGCTGGGTCCGGGAAGCTGAGTGTGGCTGGGCCCGGGGAGCTGAGTGTGGCTGGGCCCGGGGAGCTGAGTGTGGCTGGGCCCGGGGAGCTGAGTGTGGCTGGGCCCGGGGAGCTGAGTGTGGCTGGGCCCGGGGAGCTGAGTAATTCTTTAGTTGATGATACATACTTTGGGAATATGTGAGGGTGATACATGATATGTTTTTGAAGAGTGTTGGCAAGTGTATGAGGGAAATGTGCCCGTCTATAAATTCTGCTTAGCTACTCAGGGATAGGGATAAAGAATAACACACACACGCCTCCCCTTTTCTGTGGTCCTCAGAGAGCTGCCTCCGGAACTGACTGAGGAAGTGTGTTAATGGTTGCCAAACGTCCAGTGGGCTCTGGTCTGCCCTGCTTCTAAACATGTGTTTAGACCAGACAACATCAGAAATCACCTATTGACCCCTCAGTATACCTTGAAGGAAAGCACACACACATATGTAAACACATACACATGAACAAACACATTTACATGTTTGTCATTTAGCAGGTGCTCTTATCCAGAGCAACTTATTGTAGTGAAGACATACATTTAAATTCTTTTTCATACTGGTCCCTTGTGGGAATCGAACCCACAACCCTGGCGTTGCAAGCACTATGCTCTACCAACTGAGCCAAACTGGACCAAGAAAAACACACACGCACACACACAAAGAGTACTTGAGCGATGGTAGGCCTACTCTGACACACATGCACACTTTTACCAGATAACATACTCAAGTCAAAGTGCAGCGGTTGTCGACTGCAAACATGCCTGTTTCCAGATGTCTGATGGAGAGAGAGAAAGACGCCACAAAAAAGAGAAGAGGGGCCAGGCTTTTCCTCTAGGGAATTGTCAAGGTCCAGAGGCTGGAGAGAGAGTGTGTAGACAGAAGTGAAGTGTGTGTGTGTACACACACACACACACACACACACACACACACACACACACACACACACACACACACACACACACACACACACACACACACACACACACACACACACACACACACACACACACACACACACACACACACACACACACACACACACACACACACAACATTTACATTTACATTTAAGTCATTTAGCAGACGCTCTTATCCAGAGCGACTTACAAATTGGAAAGTTCATACATATTCATCCTGGTCCCCCCGTGGGGAATGAACCCACAACCCTGGCGTTGCAAGCGCCATGCTCTACCAACTGAGCCACACGGGACCGGACTGTAACTCTGGCCCAGCTGCCAAACGATTCAAAACCAGGAGAGGAAGAACAGAAAGAAAAAGAAAGAGGACAAATTGCTCCTGCCTGTGAAGTCTGTGATGTGCTCCTGCCTGTGAAGTCCGATTTCCCCCTGCCTGTGAAGTCTGATGTGCGAACGAGCCGTTTAAAGAAAACAAAAGCCGAGTCATTCCTCCACATTCCCACGACTCCCCTTCCTCCATCTCTCCCTGTTACAGTAAGTTACCCAACACCTCTCTCCTCCTGGGAATAGTTAGAACAGATGAATCAGCGACGGGAGAAAACAGCCGAGTGCTACACAGCTGCTCTACAGTTGAGGCTATTTCCTACTATGAGAGGTGACCGACTTACTGACTCACACCATATTGAAAGGCTTCCTTCTATCATTTGAATGATAACTAGGGCCAGGAGGTTTTGCAAAAGTAAAAAAAAGAAAGCTGGCTAAAAATTCACAACTGTGCGAGAGAAGTCAAGTAAAGACTAGAAAGAGAAGAATAGAGAGAAAAAGGAAAGCCAGAAATGTCTGACCATCAGTTCATCTAATTTATCAGCGTTAGTTTGTCAGTCTTATTAAAATACTTTACAACCTAATGCTTCAGACATTAGATTCTTCCCCTAGTTAATTCCTTGCTTTAAGGCTTGTTTGTAACTCAGTAATATTGATTTTACAGGAGCAATGTAACTTTATCAGGACTCTGCTACTGTTTCCAGGCACTGGATGGAAACGAGTCAACAGCAGTAGAACTGTCTGATGACTTATCCCTTCCTCATTTACATCCACTCCAACAGCATATCCCTCGACTACTCTCTGCTTCTTCTAACTAATATCTCAGTAATTCATGGTGAGGTGGAGGGGACTTCAAATACCTTGGCTGCCATAGTTTCTGCGGGGAAAAGAGGTTCATGTTACCCAGCCGACAACATTAAAATGCCAGAGGGCAACTAAAGTCAATTTGCACGAGACGCCAAAATAAAATAATTAGTGGGGCACAGTGTTTACATCAATGGGTCAGGATGGGGGGGCTGGCTGTGTATGTGTACGTGCTGTGTGTGTGTACATTATGTGTCTGCTCTTTTCCCTAGGGTCACTTGAGACTCAACTTTACAGCATAGGATTTACTTTAACAGAGTATTCACCTTACCCCTGCCAAATAGGAAACTAGTGACATAGAGCTCAGCCATGCCAACACTGTAGCCTCCCTAAGACCACTAATGACTGAGAAAAGAGAACACTGTTTACTGTTAGAGTTCAAGGTTACACGGATAATCACTCATTTGACAGAAAAAGTGTGTGTGTGTGTGTGTGTGTGTGTGTGTGTGTGTGTGTGTGTGTGTGTGTGTGTGTGTGTGTGTGTGTGTGTGTGTGTGTGTGTGTGTGTGTGTGTGTGTGTGTGTGTGTGTGTGTGTGTGTGTGTGTGTGTGTGTGTGTGTGTGTGTGTGTGTGTGTGTGTGTGTGTGTGTGTGTGTGTGTGTGTGTGTGTGTGTGTGTGTGTGTGTGTGTGTGTGTGTGTGTGTGTGTGTGTGTGTGTGTGTGTGTGTGTGTGTGTGTGTGTGTGTGTGTGTGTGTGTGTGTGTGTGTGTGTGTGTGTGTGTGTGTGTGTGTGTGTGTGTGTGTGTGTGTGTGTGTGTGTGTGTGTGTGTGTGTGTGTGTGTGTGTGTGTGTGTGTGTGTGTGTGTGTGTGTGTGTGTGTGTGCGTGCGTGCGTGCGTGCGTGCGTGCGTGCGTGTGTGTGTGCGTGTGTGTGTGTGTAACATAAACATTTTCCCGGATGCAATTTTGAGCGTTCCAAGTGGTTCCTTTTGGTTTTCCCAGTAAAACATTAGGAGCAGAGCGACTGGCCAGGAAGAGAAGGAGGAAATCGTTTAGGCTCCATAAGTGCCAAATTGTATCCTGGTTTTCCCAGTTTTCCTGGTCTGGCCAGGGCCTTTCCCAAGCTGTGGACTGTCTCAGACTGAGTGTCTAAACACAGGGCTGTGTTTGGGTAAGCTATACATACTGGATTACAGGAAAAAAGGGAGAAAATACAAAATAAAATATTATAAGGAGGAAGGGAGAGACAAGGAGAGAAGGAGAGAAAGAGAGGGAAAGGGGGATACCTAGTCAGTTGTACAACTGAATGCCTTCAACTGAAATAAGAGGAGTAGAGCGAGAGAAAAGATGTGATGGAAAGGAAAGATGTTTACTGTAGGATCGTTTTTCTTCCCAGATTTCCTGTACTAGAGGAGAACTGTGTGTCTGCAAGAGGACAACATATGTTCCTAATTTGTCTAAATGAGTTGAGATGCTTCATTAGTTACTGTGTGTTTATTAGGCTTTACTACAAAGCTGCTGCTCTGGGAATCTGTCCTGGGGTCAGTTTAACACACTGACTGAAAGGTCTTCACTCATATTACTAATACACCCAGTCCAAAAAGATGGATCCTAACTAGTGAGCTGGTAAATGTAACGTTCACATGATTTGAACTTCAGCATCTGAAGTTAGGATCCCAGGTCTTCTCTTGCAACAAACCATGAATACAAGGAGATGGGACACAATTAGCAGCAGCAAGTCAAAACCTTGATGCACTTACTGTGACTGGCCCCTGTGCTATGTGTGATCGGTGTGTGCTGTGAAGCTCAGACACTAGCCCGTGTAATGCTCATTTAGTGAATGATGTAGCGCTGACCAAAGGGCTGGCTGGTTAGTGGCTACTCAGTTAGCTAGCCTAGCTCTTTCTGCCATAGGCTTTAATGGAGTAGTTAGCTACAGTAGCCTCTTACTCCCAGAGGCTGTAAGAACGACATAGGGGGTAATGGGGACCTTGAGGGTTTGGGGTGCTTGTTATATCAGCACTTGGAGCTAAAATACATGCGCACACACACACAGGGAAGCCCCAATTAGGAGATGAGAGAGTTGGAACACTAGGGGGTGAAGAGACTTTCACAGGGCCAGTGGAAATGCCAGGACTAGCTGCCAGAGAAAATACACACGCTTCACAGCCAGGCACCTTCCCGGCGCCTCCTGTCTCTCACCCTCATCTCTGCTGCTGGATAATTGCATTAAGTGTGTTTGTAACCCCCATGGGGCAGTGTTCACTGTTCATCCACACACACACACACACACACACACACACACACACACACACACACACACACACACACACACACACACACACACACACACACACACACACACACACACCAACCAACCAACCAACCAACCCCCTCCCAGTGGTGGGTTGTGTATAGGCCAGATCAAAGGGTTAGTTTTAATAGAAGCAGGGCAACACAGAGCAGAGCTAGTGTTGACTGCTGCACCTACTCTTATGGAGTAGGACTACAGGGCTGAGGGAAATAAAGCACTCCACATACACACACAACAACACTAACAGCGCACACATCCACACAAACAGTGATTCCGGTATGCTTACAGTATATGCAAAAACACATGCTACAAGCACACACAATACCCACATCTCCCCACTCCATACAGAGGCATTAATATAAGCAGTATGTGCAGGGAAGTTTGGCAGTATACATGACTTCATATAGTCTGAGCAGGCCTCACAGCCTTACAACCTTCATTGAAAACACATGTTCTCAGGAGGGAGTTTGTGTGTGACAAAACTGTGTGTCAGTGTGTGTGACAAAACTGTGTGTCAGTGTGTATGTGTGTGTGTGTGGGGGGGGGTACTTTGTGTGTTTATTGGTTCTGAATACATTTCCGCTCTCATATGAGGGGAGTACAGCCTGTGTGTATGAAATTAAACACACACGGTATGTGTTTGTGTATGTGTGTTTCATAAGCCGGCTGGTCTGGGTTATTTTGAGGCATATTGGAGAGAGCTGTGCTCGGTGCACTTGGCCAGCACCCTCTAGCCTAGGGAGAGCTGAACTTATGAATTCATTTTGATGGTGTTAAGCACTAGGGTGTGTGTGTTATTATATAGAAGAAAAAATGGGTAAGGGAATGCACACACACTAAACAAAAACACAGATGAATATTAATAGAACAATTTCTCCTATTATCACGCAAATCACAAAGTAAGAGGTAACCAAAAATGAAGCCCAGGGAAAAGTCTGTCCTATGAACATGTGTATGGCCTGATGTTTCACAGCCTCTCTCTCCTCCTCCTCTTTCCCCTCCTCCTAGACAATGAGGGCTAAATTAGATTGATAAGGATCTGGGAAAGAGTTCAAATCAAAAGAGACGTTCACATCTGGTCCTATGCTGCTGTCGTCAAATGAATGGTTCTTACTTAGGCTGTGTGCTGCTGGAATGTGATACGTTGAGCTTCCTGCAATACTGATAACAAGAGAGTGGGGAGGAGAGAGAGAGAGAGAGAGAGAGAGAGAGAGAGAGAGAGAGAGAGAGAGAGAGAGAGAGAGAGACAGCGAGAGAGAGAGAGAGAGACAGCGAGAGACAGGGAGGAAAGAGGGAGACAGCGAGAGACAGGGAGGAAAGAGAGAGACAGCGAGGAAAGAGGGAGACAGCGAGAGACAGGGAGGAAAGAGGGAGGCAGCGAGAGACAGGGGGAAAGAGGGAGACAGCGAGAGACAGGGAGGAAAGAGAGAGACAGCGAGGAAAGAGGGAGACAGCGAGAGACAGGGAGGAAAGAGGGAGGCAGCGAGAGACAGGGAGGAAAGAGAGAGACAGCGAGAGACAGGGAGGAAAGAGGGAGACAGCGAGAGACAGGGAGGAATGAGGGAGACAGCGAGAGACAGGGAGGAAAGAGGGAGACAGCGAGAGACAGGGAGGAAAGAGGGAGACAGCGAGAGACAGGGAGGAAAGAGGGGGGCAGCGAGAGACAGGGAGGAAAGAGGGGGGCAGCGAGAGACAGGGGGAAAGAGGGAGACAGGGAGGAAAGAGGGAGACAGCGAGAGACAGGGAGGAAAGAGAGAGACAGCGAGAGACAGGGAGGAAAGAGGGAGACAGCGAGAGACAGGGAGGAAAGAGGGAGACAGCGAGAGACAGGGAGGAAAGAGGGAGACAGCGAGAGACAGGGAGGAAAGAGAGAGACAGCGAGAGACAGGGAGGAAAGAGGGAGACAGCGAGAGACAGGGAGGAAAGAGAGAGACAGCGAGAGACATGGAGGAAAGAGGGAGACAGCGAGAGACAGGGAGGAAAGAGGGGGGCAGCGAGAGACAGGGGGAAAGAGGGAGACAGGGAGGAAAGAGGGAGACAGCGAGAGACAGGGAGGAAAGAGAGAGACAGCGAGAGACAGGGAGGAAAGAGGGAGACAGCGAGAGACAGGGAGGAAAGAGGGAGACAGCGAGAGACAGGGAGGAAAGAGGGAGACAGCGAGAGACAGGGAGGAAAGAGAGAGACAGCGAGAGACAGGGAGGAAAGAGGGAGACAGGGAGGAAAGAGGGAGACAGCGAGAGACAGGGAGGAAAGAGTGAGACAGCGAGAGACAGGGAGGAAAGAGGGAGACAGCGAGAGACAGGGAGGAAAGAGGGGGGCAGCGAGAGACAGGGGGAAAGAGGGAGACAGGGAGGAAAGAGGGAGACAGCGAGAGACAGGGAGGAAAGAGAGAGACAGCGAGAGACAGGGAGGAAAGAGGGAGACAGCGAGAGACAGGGAGGAAAGAGGGAGACAGCGAGAGACAGGAGGAAAGAGGGAGACAGGGAGGAAAGAGGGAGACAGCGAGAGACAGGGAGGAAAGAGAGAGACAGCGAGAGACAGGGAGGAAAGAGGGAGACAGCGAGAGACAGGGAGGAAAGAGGGAGACAGTGAGAGACAGGGGGAAAGAGGGAGACAGCGAGAGACAGGAGGAAAGAGGGAGACAGGGAGGAAAGAGGGGGGCAGCGAGAGACAGGGGGAAAGAGGGAGACAGTGAGAGACAGGAGGAAAGAGGGAGACAGGGAGGAAAGAGGGAGACAGCGAGAGACAGGGAGGAAAGAGAGAGACAGTGAGAGACAGGGGGAAAGAGGGAGACAGCGAGAGACAGGGGGAACAGCGAGAGACAGTGAGGAAAGAGAGAGACAGCGAGAGACAGGGAGGAAAGAGGGAGACAGTGAGAGACAGGGGGAAAGAGGGAGACAGCGAGAGACAGGGGGAAAGAGGGAGACAGCGAGAGACAGGGGGAAAGAGGGAGACAGCGAGAGACAGGGAGGAAAGAGGGAGACAGCGAGAGACAGGGGGAAAGAGGGAGACAGCGAGAGACAGGGAGGAAAGAGGGAGACAGCGAGAGACAGGGGGAAAGAGGGAGACAGCGAGAGACAGGGAGGAAAGAGGGAGACAGCGAGAGACAGGGAGGAGAGGGACAGGGAGGAAAGAGGGAGACAGCGAGAGACAGGGAGGAAAGAGGGAGACAGCGAGAGACAGGGGGAACAGCGAGAGACAGGGGGAAAGAGGGAGCCAGTGAGAGACAGGGAGGAAAGAGAGAGACAGCGAGAGACAGGGGGAAAGAGGGAGACAGCGAGAGACAGGGAGGAAAGAGGGAGACAGCGAGAGACAGGGGGAACAGCGAGAGACAGGGGGAAAGAGGGAGACAGTGAGAGACAGAGAGGAAAGAGGGAGACAGTGAGAGACAGGGGGAAAGAGGGAGACAGCGAGAGACAGGGAGGAAAGAGGGAGACAGTGAGAGACAGAGAGGAAAGAGGGAGACAGTGAGAGACAGGGGGAAAGAGGTAGACAGCGAGAGACAGGGAGGAAAGAGGGAGACAGTGAGAGACAGGGGGAAAGAGGGAGACAGCGAGAGACAGGGAGGAAAGAGGGAGACAGTGAGAGACAGAGAGGAAAGAGGGAGACAGTGAGAGACAGAGAGGAAAGAGGGAGACAGTGAGAGACAGGGGGAAAGAGGGAGACAGCGAGAGACAGGGAGGAAAGAGGGAGACAGTGAGAGACAGGGGGAAAGAGGGAGACAGCGAGAGACAGGGAGGAAAGAGGGAGACAGTGAGAGACAGAGAGGAAAGAGGGAGAGGGCATTCAAGAGACAGCATTGGACTGCACAAGCAGCAAAATACAAAAAACAAACACATGCAAAATTAGACACTTGCAGTATACCTGCATAAACGTGCACTTTCTGCACTTTCACAAACATATAAAACCTCATGAGACACAGACAACTGCATATTACAACAAATTCAAGACAGAAGAAAAGGACAAAGAAAGAGCTCACTAAGAAAAGTGTCAGGTTGGTTTTGGGCCGACAGTGAAGACACTACGAAGCAGCAGAGGTGCTGACAGAACCAGTGGACATCACATCAGAGAGGTTCACGTTCTGTCCCTCTCGCTTTCTTTCTTTTCCTCTTTTATGTTTCCTAGAGATGACGCTACTGCTGATGAGGCTGACTCTGAAGGAGCATGTCCTTTCGCTGTCTCTCTCTCTTTATTTCTTTCTCTTCCCCATTCTCTACCTCTGGCCACACACAGGAAGCCAGGGCGGAAGTCCCAAGCGGACATTTTTCACGTTCCACCGGTGATTGGAAACACAGTCCAGTAAAACAGGCATGGGACCTAATGTACAGGTGAGGAGGGAAAGACTGCTCCCTCCCTCCGTTAGCTGGAAGGTGACTTGGCTGGAGGGGTGTGTGTGTTGCCCACTACAATGAATACACAAAGACTGCCTCTGTGGCTGGAGTGGACCAGGTGAGCAGATATCATCTAACACACACCTGCAGAGGAGTTGACCTGCAGCACCTCCACACCTGGATACTGAGGCCTGGCCAGGGGAGGAAGGGAGAGAGAAAGACATGGCAGAGAAGACAGGAGAGGGGTTGAGGGAAGAAAGATGAGGGGGGTAGGCAGTCTTCACCTGACCATTCTATGACACTGACTTCCCCTATGCCATTGGAAACCATGGTAATGCCCTTTCAACCCTCCAGCCCGGCCAATCCCTCAACAGCTCCTAATTTCAATTCCACAACTCCACCCACACAGGGACAAAACCATAAGGAGACCAAAATAATTACAAAACAACCATTGTGTGCCATTTGGGCTTTGTGAAATAGCAAAGTTTCCACCCCAATTACTTAGGTGGGGCGATGTTCCCCCACATTCTAACTTCAACAGGACTGAACAGAACATTTTAGATTTTCCAGATGGAAATAGAGAAACTAGAAAAAAATGAGTGACAAAGAAACCCTCTCTTTCTATCCATCTCTCTCTTTCTATCCATCTCTCTCTTTCTATCCATCTCTCTCTTTCTATCCATCTCTCTCTTTCTATCCATCTCTCTCTTTCTATCCATCCCTCTCTTTCTATCCATCTCTCTCTTTCTATCCATCTCTCTCTTTCTATCCATCCCTCTCTTTCTATCCATCCCTCTCTTTCTATCCATCTCTCTCTTTCTATCCATCTCTCTCTTTCTATCCATCTCTCTCTTTCTATCCATCTCTCTCTTTCTATCCATCCCTCTCTTTCTATCCATCCCTCTCTTTCTATCCATCTCTCTCTTTCTATCCATCTCTCTCTTTCTATCCATCCCTCTCTTTCTATCCATCTCTCTCTTTCTATCCATCCCTCTCTTTCTATCCATCTCTCTCTTTCTATCCATCCCTCTCTTTCTATCCATCCCTCTCTTTCTATCCATCACTCTCTTTCTATCCATCTCTCTTTCTATCCAACCCTCTCTTTCTATCCATCCCTCTCTTTCTATCCATCTCTCTCTTTCTATCCATCTCTCTTTCTATCCATCTCTCTTTCTATCCATCTCTCTCTTTCTATCCATCCCTCTCTTTCTATCCATCCCTCTCTTTCTATCCATCTCTCTCTTTCTATCCATCTCTCTCTTTCTATCCATCTCTCTTTCTATCCATCTCTCTCTTTCTATCCATCCCTCTCTTTCTATCCATCTCTCTCTTTCTATCCATCTCTCTCTTTCTATCCATCTCTCTTTCTATCCATCTCTCTCTTTCTATCCACCTCTCTCTTTCTATCCATCTCTCTCTTTCTATCCATCTCTCTTTCTATCCATCTCTCTCTTTCTATCCATCCCTCTCTTTCTATCCATCCCTCTCTTTCTATCCATCTCTCTCTTTCTATCCATCTCTCTCTTTCTATCCATCTCTCTCTTTCTATCCATCTCTCTCTTTCTATCCATCCCTCTCTTTCTATCCATCTCTCTCTTTCTATCCATCTCTCTCTTTCTATCCATCCCTCTCTTTCTATCCATCCCTCTCTTTCTATCCATCTCTCTCTTTCTATCCATCTCTCTCTTTCTATCCATCTCTCTCTTTCTATCCATCTCTCTCTTTCTATCCATCCCTCTCTTTCTATCCATCCCTCTCTTTCTATCCATCTCTCTCTTTCTATCCATCTCTCTCTTTCTATCCATCCCTCTCTTTCTATCCATCTCTCTCTTTCTATCCATCCCTCTCTTTCTATCCATCTCTCTCTTTCTATCCATCCCTCTCTTTCTATCCATCCCTCTCTTTCTATCCATCACTCTCTTTCTATCCATCTCTCTTTCTATCCAACCCTCTCTTTCTATCCATCCCTCTCTTTCTATCCATCTCTCTCTTTCTATCCATCTCTCTCTTTCTATCCATCTCTCTTTCTATCCATCTCTCTCTTTCTATCCATCCCTCTCTTTCTATCTATCCATCCCTCTCTTTCTATCCATCTCTCTCTTTCTATCCATCTCTCTCTTTCTATCCATCTCTCTTTCTATCCATCTCTCTCTTTCTATCCATCCCTCTCTTTCTATCCATCCCTCTCTTTCTATCCATCTCTCTCTTTCTATCCATCTCTCTCTTTCTATCCATCTCTCTTTCTATCCATCTCTCTCTTTCTATCCACCTCTCTCTTTCTATCCATCTCTCTCTTTCTATCCATCTCTCTTTCTATCCATCTCTCTCTTTCTATCCATCCCTCTCTTTCTATCCATCCCTCTCTTTCTATCCACCCCTCTCATTCTATCCATCTCTCTCTTTCTATCCATCTCTCTCTTTCTATCCATCCCTCTCTTTCTATCCATCCCTCTCTTTCTATCCATCTCTCTCTTTCTATCCATCCCTCTCTTTCTATCCATCCCTCTCTTTCTATCCATCTCTCTCTTTCTATCCATCTCTCTCATTCTATCCATCTCTCTCTTTCTATCCATCCCTCTCTTTCTATCCATCTCTCTCTTTCTATCCATCTCTCTCTTTCTATCCATCTCTCTCTTTCTATCCATCTCTCTCTTTCTATCCATCTCTCTCTTTCTATCCATCTCTCTCTTTCTATCCATCTCTCTCTTTCTATCCATCTCTCTCTTTCTATCCATCTCTCTTTCTATCCATCCCTCTCTTTCTATCCATCTCTCTCTTTCTATCCATCTCTCTCTTTCTATCCATCTCTCTCTTTCTATCCATCACTCTCTTTCTATCCATCACTCTCTTTCTATCCATCTCTCTTTCTATCCAACCCTCTCTTTCTATCCATCCCTCTCTTTCTATCCATCACTCTCTTTCTATCCATCACTCTCTTTCTATCCATCTCTCTCTTTCTATCCATCCCTCTCTTTCTATCCATCCCTCTCTTTCTATCCATCCCTCTCTTTCTATCCATCTCTCTCTTTCTATCCATCCCTCTCTTTCTATCCATCCCTCTCTTTCTATCCATCTCTCTCTTTCTATCCATCTCTCTTTCTATCCATCTCTCTCTTTCTATCCATCACTCTCTTTCTATCCATCCCTCTCTTTCTATCCATCTCTCTCTTTCTATCCATCCCTCTCTTTCTATCCATCCCTCTCTTTCTATCCATCTCTCTCTTTCTATCCATCCCTCTCTTTCTATCCATCTCTCTTTCTATCCATCTCTCTCTTTCTATCCATCACTCTCTTTCTATCCATCCCTCTCTTTCTATCCATCTCTCTCTTTCTATCCATCACTCTCTTTCTATCCATCCCTCTCTTTCTATCCATCACTCTCTTTCTATCCATCCCTCTCTTTCTATCCATCACTCTCTTTCTATCCATCCCTCTCTTTCTATCCATCACTCTCTTTCTATCCATCCCTCTCTTTCTATCCATCTCTCTCTTTCTATCCATCCCTCTCTTTCTATCCATCTCTCTTTCTATCCATCTCTCTCTTTCTATCCATCACTCTCTTTCTATCCATCACTCTCTTTCTATCCATCTCTCTCTTTCTATCCATCCCTCTCTTTCTATCCATCCCTCTCTTTCTATCCATCTCTCTCTTTCTATCCATCCCTCTCTTTCTATCCATCTCTCTCTTTCTATCCATCCCTCTCTTTCTATCCATCTCTCTTTCTATCCATCCCTCTCTTTCTATCCATCTCTCTTTCTATCCATCTCTCTCTTTCTATCCATCACTCTCTTTCTATCCATCACTCTCTTTCTATCCATCTCTCTCTTTCTATCCATCCCTCTCTTTCTATCCATCACTCTCTTTCTATCCATCCCTCTCTTTCTATCCATCTCTCTCTTTCTATCCATCCCTCTCTTTCTATCCATCTCTCTTTCTATCCATCTCTCTCTTTCTATCCATCTCTCTCTTTCTATCCATCTCTCTCTTTCTATCCATCTCTCTCTTTCTATCCATCTCTCTCTTTCTATCCATCTCTCTCTTTCTATCCATCTCTCTCTTTCTATCCATCTCTCTTTCTATCCATCCCTCTCTTTCTATCCATCTCTCTCTTTCTATCCATCTCTCTCTTTCTATCCATCTCTCTCTTTCTATCCATCACTCTCTTTCTATCCATCACTCTCTTTCTATCCATCTCTCTTTCTATCCAACCCTCTTTCTATCCATCCCTCTCTTTCTATCCATCACTCTCTTTCTATCCATCACTCTCTTTCTATCCATCACTCTCTTTCTATCCATCTCTCTCTTTCTATCCATCCCTCTCTTTCTATCCATCCCTCTCTTTCTATCCATCCCTCTCTTTCTATCCATCTCTCTCTTTCTATCCATCCCTCTCTTTCTATCCATCCCTCTCTTTCTATCCATCTCTCTCTTTCTATCCATCCCTCTCTTTCTATCCATCTCTCTTTCTATCCATCTCTCTCTTTCTATCCATCACTCTCTTTCTATCCATCCCTCTCTTTCTATCCATCTCTCTCTTTCTATCCATCCCTCTCTTTCTATCCATCCCTCTCTTTCTATCCATCTCTCTCTTTCTATCCATCCCTCTCTTTCTATCCATCTCTCTTTCTATCCATCTCTCTCTTTCTATCCATCACTCTCTTTCTATCCATCCCTCTCTTTCTATCCATCTCTCTCTTTCTATCCATCACTCTCTTTCTATCCATCCCTCTCTTTCTATCCATCACTCTCTTTCTATCCATCCCTCTCTTTCTATCCATCACTCTCTTTCTATCCATCCCTCTCTTTCTATCCATCACTCTCTTTCTATCCATCCCTCTCTTTCTATCCATCTCTCTCTTTCTATCCATCCCTCTCTTTCTATCCATCTCTCTTTCTATCCATCTCTCTCTTTCTATCCATCACTCTCTTTCTATCCATCACTCTCTTTCTATCCATCTCTCTCTTTCTATCCATCCCTCTCTTTCTATCCATCCCTCTCTTTCTATCCATCCCTCTCTTTCTATCCATCTCTCTCTTTCTATCCATCCCTCTCTTTCTATCCATCTCTCTCTTTCTATCCATCCCTCTCTTTCTATCCATCTCTCTTTCTATCCATCCCTCTCTTTCTATCCATCTCTCTTTCTATCCATCCCTCTCTTTCTATCCATCTCTCTCTTTCTATCCATCCCTCTCTTTCTATCCATCTCTCTTTCTATCCATCCCTCTCTTTCTATCCATCCCTCTCTTTCTATCCATCTCTCTTTCTATCCATCTCTCTCTTTCTGTTGGTAGTTCCGGGTTGGAGCGAGTAGTCGCATCTCGCTTCGCTCCACAGGTAGTATTACATTTCATTTCATTTCATTACAGTACAACGGTTTGATTTGTTTGATCTTAGCAATTTTTTCTTAGCTAGCTACATAGCCGTCTTTGTATCAAAGATAATTGTGTAGTTTAGAGTAATTATCGAGGTTAGCTAGCCAGCTATTTTCGTCCTTCTAACGTAGTCAACACTGCTAGTTAGCCTACTTCACCAGCCAGCAGTACTGTATCATTTTAGTCAATAAGATGTTTTGCAACGTAAGCTTAACTTGCTGAACATTCGAGACGTGTAGTCCACTTGTCATTCCAATCTCCTTTGCATTAGCGTAGCCTCTTCTGTCGCCTGTCAACTATGTGTCTGTCTATCCCTCTTCTCTCCTCTCTGCACAGACCATACAAACGCTTCACACCGCGTGGCCGCTGCCACTCTAACCTGGTGGTCTCAGCGCGCACGACCCACGTGGAGTTCCAGGTCTCCGGCAGCCTCTGGAACTGCCGATCTGCGGCCAACAAGGCAGAGTTCATCTCAGCCTATGCTTCCCTCCAGTCCCTCGACTTCTTGGCACTGACGGAAACATGGATTACCACAGATAACACTGCTACTCCTACTGCTCTCTCCTCGTCTGCCCACGTGTTCTCGCACACCCTGAGAGCTTCTGGTCAGCGGGGTGGTGGCACTGGGATCCTCATCTCTCCCAAGTGGACATTCTCTCTTTCTCCCCTGACCCATCTGTCTATCGCCTCCTTTGAATTCCATGCTGTCACAGTTACCAGCCCTTTCAAGCTTAACATCCTTATCATTTATCGCCCTCCAGGTTCCCTTGGAGAGTTCATCAATGAGCTTGACGCCTTGATAAGTTCCTTTCCTGAGGATGGCTCACCTCTCACAGTTCTGGGTGACTTTAACCTCCCCACGTCTACCTTTGACTCATTCCTCTCTGCCTCCTTCTTTCCACTCCTCTCCTCTTTTGACCTCACCCTCTCACCTTCCCCCCCTACTCACAAGGCAGGCAATACGCTTGACCTCATCTTTACTAGATGCTGTTCTTCCACTAATCTCATTGCAACTCCCCTCCAAGTCTCCGACCACTACCTTGTATCCTTTTCCCTCTCGCTCTCATCCAACACTTCCCACACTGCCTCTACTCGGATGGTATCGTGCCGTCCCAACCTTCGCTCTCTCTCCCCCGCTACTCTCTCCTCTTCCATCCTATCATCTCTTCCCTCTGCTCAAACCTTCTCCAACCTATCTCCTGATTCTGCCTCCTCAACCCTCCTCTCCTCCCTTTCTGCATCCTTTGACTCTCTATGTCCCCTATCCTCCAGGCCGGCTCGGTCCTCCCCTCCTGCTCCGTGGCTCAACGACTCATTGCGAGCTCACAGAACAGGGCTCCGGGCAGCCGAGCGGAAATGGAGGAAAACTCGCCTCCCTGCGGACCTGGCATCCTTTCACTCCCTCCTCTCTACATTCTCCTCTTCTGTCTCTGCTGCTAAAGCCACTTTCTACCACTCTAAATTCCAAGCATCTGCCTCTAACCCTAGGAAGCTCTTTGCCACCTTCTCCTCCCTCCTGAATCCCCCCCCCCCCTCCTCCCTCTCTGCGGATGACTTCGTCAACCATTTTGGAAAGAAGGTCGACGACATCCGATCCTCGTTTGCTAAGTCAAACGACACCGCTGGTTCTGCTCACACTGCCCTACCCTGTGCTTTGACCTCTTTCTCCCCTCTCTCTCCAGATGAAATCTCGCGTCTTGTGACGGCCGGCCGCCCAACAACCTGCCCGCTTGACCCTATCCCCTCCTCTCTTCTCCAGACCATTTCCGGAGACCTTCTCCCTTACCTCACCTCGCTTATCAACTCATCCTTGACCGCTGGCTACGTCCCTTCCGTCTTCAAGAGAGCGAGAGTTGCACCCCTTCTGAAAAAACCTACACTCGATCCCTCCGATGTCAACAACTACAGACCAGTATCCCTTCTTTCTTTTCTCTCCAAAACTCTTGAACGTGCCGTCCTTGGCCAGCTCTCCTGCTATCTCTCTCAGAATGACCTTCTTGATCCAAATCAGTCAGGTTTCAAGACTAGTCATTCAACTGAGACTGCTCTTCTCTGTGTCACGGAGGCGCTCCGCACTGCTAAAGCTAACTCTCTCTCCTCTGCTCTCATCCTTCTAGACCTATCGGCTGCCTTTGATACTGTGAACCATCAGATCCTCCTCTCCACCCTCTCCGAGTTGGGCATCTCCGGCGCGGCCCACGCTTGGATTGCGTCCTACCTGACAGGTCGCTCCTACCAGGTGGCGTGGCGAGAATGTGTCTCCGCACCACGTGCTCTCACCACTGGTGTCCCCCAGGGCTCTGTTCTAGGCCCTCTCCTATTCTCGCTATACACCAAGTCACTTGGCTCTGTCATATCCTCACATGGTCTCTCCTATCATTGCTATGCAGACGACACACAATTAATCTTCTCCTTTCCCCCTTCTGATAACCAGGTGGCGAATCGCATCTCTGCATGTCTGGCAGACATATCAGTGTGGATGACGGATCACCACCTCAAGCTGAACCTCGGCAAGACGGAGCTGCTCTTCCTCCCGGGTAAGGACTGCCTGTTCCATGATCTCGCCATCACGGTTGACAACTCCATTGTGTCCTCCTCCCAGAGTGCTAAGAACCTTGGCGTGATCCTGGACAACACCCTGTCGTTCTCAACTAACATCAAGGCGGTGACCCGTTCCTGTAGGTTCATGCTCTACAACATTCGCAGAGTACGACCCTGCCTCACACAGGAAGCGGCGCAGGTCCTAATCCAGGCACTTGTCATCTCCCGTCTGGATTACTGCAACTCGCTGTTGGCTGGGCTCCCTGCCTGTGCCATTAAACCCCTACAACTCATCCAGAACGCCGCAGCCCGTCTGGTGTTCAACCTTCCCAAGTTCTCTCACGTCACCCCGCTCCTCCGCTCTCTCCACTGGCTTCCAGTTGAAGCTCGCATCCGCTACAAGACCATGGTGCTTGCCTACGGAGCTGTGAGGGGAACGGCACCTCCGTACCTTCAGGCTCTGATCAGGCCCTACACCCAAACAAGGGCACTGCGTTCATCCACCTCTGGCCTGCTCGCCTCCCTACCTCTGAGGAAGTACAGTTCCCGCTCAGCCCAGTCAAAACTGTTCGCTGCTCTGGCACCCCAATGGTGGAACAAACTCCCTCACGACGCCAGGTCAGCGGAGTCAATCACCACCTTCCGGAGACACCTGAAACCCCACCTCTTTAAGGAATACCTAGGATAGGATAAAGTAATCCTTCTAACCCCCCCCCCCCTTAAAAGAGTTAGATGCACTATTGTAAAGTGGTTGTTCCACTGGATATCATAAGGTGAATGCACCAATTTGTAAGTCGCTCTGGATAAGAGCATCTGCTAAATGACTTAAATGTAAATGTATCCATCCCTCTCTTTCTAACCATCTCTCTCTTTCTACCAATCCCTCTCTTTCTACCCATCCCTCTCTTTCTATCCATCTCTCTCTTTCTATCCATCTCTCTCTTTCTATCCATCTCTCTCTTTCTATCCATCTCTCTCTTTCTATCCATCCCTCTCTTTCTATCTATCCCTCTCTTTCTACCCATCCCTCTCTTTCTACCCATCTCTCTCTTTCTATCCATCTCTCTCTTTCTATCCATCTCTCTCTTTCTACCCATCCCTCTCTTTCTATCCATCTCTCTCTTTCTATCCATCTCTCTCTTTCTAACCATCTCTCTTTCTATCCATCCCTCTCTTTCTATCCATCTCTCTTTCTATCCACCTCTCTCTTTCTATCCATCTCTCTTTCTATCCATCTCTCTCTTTCTAACCATCTCTCTTTCTATGCATCTCTCTCTTTCTATCCATCTCTCTTTCTATCCATCTCTCTCTTTCTATCCATCTCTTTCTATCAATCTCTCTCTTTCTATCCATCCCTCTCTTTCTATCCATCTCTCTCTTTCTATCCATCACTCTCTTTCTATCCATCTCTCTCTTTCTATCCATCTCTCTTTCTATCCATCTCTCTTTCTATCCATCCCTCTCTTTCTACCCATCCCTCTTTCTATCCACCTCTCTCTTTCTATCCATCCCTCTCTTTCTATCCATCCTTCTCTTTCTATCCATTTCTCTCTTTCTATCCATCCCTCTCTTTCTATCCATCTCTCTCTTTCTATCCATCTCTCTCTTTCTATCCATCTCTCTCTTTCTATCCATCTCTCTCTTTCTATCCATCCCTCTCTTTCTATCCATCCTTCTCTTTCTATCCATTTCTCTCTTTCTATCCATCCCTCTCTTTCTATCCATCTCTCTCTTTCTATCCATCTCTCTCTTTCTATCCATCTCTCTCTTTCTATCCATCTCTCTCTTTCTATCCATCACTCTCTTTCTATCCATCACTCTCTTTCTAACCATCTCTCTCTATCCCTCTCTTTCTATCTATCCATCCCTCTCTTTCTATCTATCCATCCCTCTCTTTCTATCCATCTCTCTTTCTATCCATCTCTCTCTATCCCTCTCTTTCTATCTATCCATCCCTCTCTTTCTATCTATCCATCCCTCTCTTTCTATCCATCTCTCTTTCTATCCATCTCTATCCATCCCTCTCTTTCTATCTATCCATCCCTCTCTTTCTATCCATCCCTCTCTTTCTATCCATCCCTCTCTTTCTATCCATCTCTCTCTTTCTATCCATCTCTCTCTTTCTATCCATCCCTCTCTTTCTATCCATCCCTCTCTTTCTATCCATTCCTCTCTTTCTATCCATCCCTCTCTTTCTATCCATCTCTCTCTTTCTATCCATCTCTCTCTTTCTATCCATCCCTCTCTTTCTATCCATCCCTCTCTTTCTATCCATTCCTCTCTTTCTAACCATCTCTCTCTTTCTATCCATCCCTCTCTTTCTATCCATCCCTCTCTTTCTATCTATCCATCCCTCTCTTTCTATCTATCCATCCCTCTCTTTCTATCCATCTCTCTTTCTATCCATCTCTCTCTATCCCTCTCTTTCTATCTATCCATCCCTCTCTTTCTATCTATCCATCCCTCTCTTTCTATCCATCTCTCTTTCTATCCATCTCTATCCATCCCTCTCTTTCTATCTATCCATCCCTCTCTTTCTATCCATCCCTCTCTTTCTATCCATCCCTCTCTTTCTATCCATCTCTCTCTTTCTATCCATCTCTCTCTTTCTATCCATCCCTCTCTTTCTATCCATCCCTCTCTTTCTATCCATTCCTCTCTTTCTATCCATCCCTCTCTTTCTATCCATCTCTCTCTTTCTATCCATCTCTCTCTTTCTATCCATCCCTCTCTTTCTATCCATCCCTCTCTTTCTATCCATTCCTCTCTTTCTAACCATCTCTCTCTTTCTATCCATCCCTCTCTTTCTATCCATCCCTCTCTTTCTATCCATCCCTCTCTTTCTATCCATCCCTCTCTTTCTATCCATCTCTCTCTTTCTATCCATCTCTCTCTTTCTATCCATCCCTCTCTTTCTATCCATCTCTCTCTTTCTATCCATTCCTCTCTTTCTAACCATCTCTCTCTTTCTATCCATCCCTCTCTTTCTATCCATCCCTCTCTTTCTATCCATCCCTCTCTTTCTATCCATCCCTCTCTTTCTATCCATCCCTCTCTTTCTATCCATCCCTCTCTTTCTATCCATCTCTCTTTCTATCCATCCATCCCTCTCTTTCTATCTATCCATCCCTCTCTTTCTATCCATCTCTCTTTCTATCCATCTCTCTCTATCCCTCTCTTTCTATCTATCCATCCCTCTCTTTCTATCTATCCATCCCTCTCTTTCTATCCATCTCTCTTTCTATCCATCCCTCTCTTTCTATCTATCCATCCCTCTCTTTCTATCTATCCATCCCTCTCTTTCTATCCATCCCTCTCTTTCTATCCATCCCTCTCTTTCTATCCATCTCTCTCTTTCTATCCATCCCTCTCTTTCTATCCATCCCTCTCTTTCTATCCATTCCTCTCTTTCTAACCATCTCTCTCTTTCTATCCATCCCTCTCTTTCTATCCATCCCTCTCTTTCTATCCATCCCTCTCTTTCTATCCATCCCTCTCTTTCTATCCATCCCTCTCTTTCTATCCATCCCTCTCTTTCTATCCATCTCTCTCTTTCTATCCATCTCTCTCTTTCTATCCATCCCTCTCTTTCTATCCATCTCTCTCTTTCTATCCATTCCTCTCTTTCTAACCATCTCTCTCTTTCTATCCATCCCTCTCTTTCTATCCATCCCTCTCTTTCTATCCATCCCTCTCTTTCTATCCATCCCTCTCTTTCTATCCATCCCTCTCTTTCTATCCATCCCTCTCTTTCTATCCATCTCTCTTTCTATCCATCTCTCTCTTTCTATCCATCCCTCTCTTTCTATCCATCCCTCTCTTTCTATCCATCCCTCTCTTTCTATCCATCCCTCTCTTTCTATACATCCCTCTCTTTCTATCCATCCCTCTCTTTCTATCCATCTCTCTCTTTCCATCCATCTCTCTCTTTCTATCCATCTCTCTCTTTCTATCCATCTCTCTCTTTCTATCCATCCCTCTCTTTCTATCCATCCCTCTCTTTCTATCCATCCCTCTCTTTCTATCCATCCCTCTCTTTCTATCCATCCCTCTCTTTCTATCCATCTCTCTCTTTCTATCCATCCCTCTCTTTCTACCCATCCCTCTTTATATCCATCTCTCTCTTTCTCTCCATCCCTCTCTTTCTATCCATCTCTCTCTTTCTATCCATCTCTCTCTTTCTATCCATCTCTCTCTTTCTATGCATCTCTCTCCATCCATCTCTCTCTTTCCATCCATCTCTCTCTTTCTATCCATTCCTCTCTTTCTATCCATCCCTCTCTTTCTATCCATCTCTCTCTTTCTATCCATCTGTCTCTTTCTATCCATCTCTCTCTTTCTATCCATCTCTCTCTTTCTATCCATCTCTCTCTTTCTATCCATCTCTCTCTTTCTATCCATCTCTCTCTTTCTATCCATCCCTCTCTTTCTATCCATCTCTCTCTCTCGCTTCATCTCCTCGTCGTGAGTGCTTTCTCATTTTCCATCCCCTATTCATTTTTAAGGAGGGAGTGTGTTGCAGTGCGGAAGCGGTGGCGTGCATTAGCGTTACTCTGCTCTGCCTCTGCTAGCTAGCTAGGTGTAAAAAAATACCATTACAGCAGCCAGCTGTGGGGCCGTCCGGATCGATCCATTATGGAGCTGAGAGGGCCGGTTGGGTCCTACTTTAACACCCTGCCCAGTGGATTATCCCACACCGCAATGGAGACACTGTCAAAGAGAGTTAGTGTCAGGGAGACGAGGGGGAGATGGGAGGGTGGGAGGGGGGTAGAGAGAGGGGAGGCTGGTAGAGTGTGTGAGGCATATGCTGGGGAGAGAGAGGGAGGGATGAAGTGATAGGAATGGAGGGAAAGAGAGAAGGAGAAAGTGAGTGTTGTCACTAAACTTTTCTGGGTGTCTAGTCGACTTGTCAGTGTTAACCATGATGACAAGGACTTCTCCCCTGGAGAGACATAAGGGATGGAGAGACAATGTTCCTGGGCTGTCTATACCCAGAGAAACACATCCATCCACGCTGGTGTCCCCACAACAGCACAGTGCCTTACATGGAGGGTAAAGGCTGGCACTCTGCAGCTTGGTTTGAGGTCATGTCTATTTAGCGATGGCATTGTCTCCAAACTGACATGTCGTCCCCAAATTGACACTACACCCCCTGCCATGCAGGCTTAGGGTGTGTGGGTATATTGGCATCTGTGTCTGTGTGTGTGTGTGTCTGTGTGTGTCTGTGTGTGTCCCTCCCACACAGACACCCCTTCTACATATACACATAGACCTATCCATGGATACATGACAGTTAAGAGAGACACTTACAGGGGTCTGGAGTGTCCTAGCAGATGTAACCTCATACCCCACTCACACACCCTTATTATAGTGTGCAGGTTGAACGTGGAACACACAGCAGATGTAACCTCATACCCCACTCACACACCCTATATATAGTGTGCAGGTTGAACAGGGAACACATAGCATATGTAACCTCATACCCCACTCACACACCCTATATATAGTGTGCAGGTTGAACAGGGAACACATAGCATATGTAACCTCATACCCCACTCACACACCCTATATATAGTGTGCAGGTTGAACAGGGAACACACAGCAGATGTAACCTCATACCCCACTCACACACCCTACAGTGTGCAGGTTGAACAGGGAACACATAGCATATGTAACCTCATACCCCACTCACACACCCTATATATAGTGTGCAGGTTGAACAGGGAACACACAGCAGATGTAACCTCATACCCCACTCACACACCCTACAATGTGCAGGTTGAACAGGGAACACATAGCATATGTAACCTCATACCCCACTCACACACCCTATATATAGTGTGCAGGTTGAACGTGGAACACACAGCAGATGTAACCTCATACCCCACTCACACACCCTATATATAATGTGCAGGTTGAACAGGGAACACATAGCATATGTAACCTCATACCCCACTCACACACCCTATATATAGTGTGCAGGTTGAACAGGGAACACACAGCAGATGTAACCTCATACCCCACTCACACACCCTACAGTGTGCAGGTTGAACAGGGAACACACAGCAGATGTAACCTCATACCCCACTCACACACCCTTATTATAGTGTGCAGGTTGAACGTGGAACACACAGCAGATGTAACCTCATACCCCACTCACACACCCTACAGTGTGCAGGTTGAACAGGGAACACACAGCAGATGTAACCTCATACCCCACTCACACACCCTTATTACAGTGTGCAGGTTGAACGTGGAACACACAGCAGATGTAACCTCATACCCCACTCACACACCCTATATATAGTGTGCAGGTTGAACAGGGAACACATAGCATATGTAACCTCATACCCCACTCACACACCCTATATATAGTGTGCAGGTTGAACAGGGAACACACAGCAGATGTAACCTCATACCCCACTCACACACCCTATATATAGTGTGCAGGTTGAACGTGGAACACACAGCAGATGTAACCTCATACCCCACTCACACACCCTATATATAATGTGCAGGTTGAACAGGGAACACATAGCATATGTAACCTCATACCCCACTCACACACCCTATATATAGTGTGCAGGTTGAACAGGGAACACACAGCAGATGTAACCTCATACCCCACTCACACACCCTATATATAATGTGCAGGTTGAACAGGGAACACATAGCATATGTAACCTCATACCCCACTCACACACCCTATATATAGTGTGCAGGTTGAACGTGGAACACACAGCAGATGTAACCTCATACCCCACTCACACACCCTATATATAGTGTGCAGGTTGAACAGGGAACACACAGCAGATGTAACCTCATACCCCACTCACACACCCTATATATAGTGTGCAGGTTGAACAGGGAACACACAGCAGATGTAACCTCATACCCCACTCACACACCCTTATTACAGTGTGCAGGTTGAACGTGGAACACACAGCAGATGTAACCTCATACCCCACTCACACACCCTATATATAATGTGCAGGTTGAACAGGGAACACACAGCAGATGTAACCTCATACCCCACTCACACACCCTATATATAGTGTGCAGGTTGAACGTGGAACACACAGCAGATGTAACCTCATACCCCACTCACACACCCTATATATAGTGTGCAGGTTGAACAGGGAACACACAGCAGATGTAACCTCATACCCCACTCACACACCCTATATATAGTGTGCAGGTTGAACAGGGAACACACAGCAGATGTAACCTCATACCCCACTCACACACCCTATATATGGTGTGCAGGTTGAACGTGGAACACACAGCAGATGTAACCTCATACCCCACTCACACACCCTATATATAGTGTGCAGGTTGAACAGGGAACACACAGCAGATGTAACCTCATACCCCACTCACACACCCTATATATAATGTGCAGGTTGAACAGGGAACACACAGCAGATGTAACCTCATACCCCACTCACACACCCTATATATAGTGTGCAGGTTGAACGTGGAACACACAGCAGATGTAACCTCATACCCCACTCACACACCCTATATATAGTGTGCAGGTTGAACAGGGAACACACAGCAGATGTAACCTCATACCCCACTCACACACCCTATATATAGTGTGCAGGTTGAACAGGGAACACACAGCAGATGTAACCTCATACCCCACTCACACACCCTATATATAGTGTGCAGGTTGAACGTGGAACACACAGCAGATGTAACCTCATACCCCACTCACACACCCTATATATAGTGTGCAGGTTGAACAGGGAACACACAGCAGATGTAACCTCATACCCCACTCACACACCCTTATTACAGTGTGCAGGTTGAACGTGGAACACACAGCAGATGTAACCTCATACCCCACTCACACACCCTATATATAGTGTGCAGGTTGAACAGGGAACACACAGCAGATGTAACCTCATACCCCACTCACACACCCTATATATAGTGTGCAGGTTGAACAGGGAACACACAGCAGATGTAACCTCATACCCCACTCACACACCCTTATTACAGTGTGCAGGTTGAACGTGGAACACACAGCAGATGTAACCTCATACCCCACTCACACACCCTATATATAGTGTGCAGGTTGAACAGGGAACACACAGCAGATGTAACCTCATACCCCACTCACACACCCTATATATAGTGTGCAGGTTGAACAGGGAACACACAGCAGATGTAACCTCATACCCCACTCACACACCCTATATATAGTGTGCAGGTTGAACAGGGAACACACAGCAGATGTAACCTCATACCCCACTCACACACCCTATATATAGTGTGCAGGTTGAACGTGGAACACACAGCAGATGTAACCTCATACCCCACTCACACACCCTATATATAATGTGCAGGTTGAACAGGGAACACACAGCAGATGCCCGACACATTGGTGTTTTTAAAGTTGCTCTAAACAGCAGCTGTTCAGTATCCACTGCCCCCTGGCATTACACACACACAGCCAGGGCCGCACACACACACACACACACACACACACACACACACACACAAATATCACACACACACACACAAATATCACACACACACACACACACACACACACACAAATATCACACACACACACACAAATATCACACACACACACAAATAAATATCACACACACGGGAAAACATATGGCTTACACTGGCACAGCACTTCAAACAATCCTAGTGAGGTCAGCACAGTGCCCCCCCCCCCCCCCACACACACATTCTCTCCTGCTAAAAAGTGCACTAACACAACAACACACGAATCAATGTCCAATGTCATACACACACTCTTCCAGCTTCCATTTCCATCCATTTCATGCACCCACACAATAAATCCTTACATGTGGTCAAACCCCCCCCATCTCCCTCAAGTCTTAAAAAAGACCACACACACACAATAAATCTAGGCAGCTACCAAAACCCATTTACTGTCATCTCCCCAGGAAGGAAAGGAAGAAAGAAAAGGACAGAGGGAGAGATAGCGGCAGGGATAGAAAGGTCTCTCTCTCTCCCTCCCTCCCCCTTTTCCCTCTCGCTCGCTCTCCGTCTATAACACTCTCTCTCCAACCCTCCCCGTCTGTCTCTCTAACCCTCCCTCGGTCTCTCTAACCCTCCCTCGGTCTCTCTAACCCTCCCTCGGTCTCTCTAACCCTCCCTCGGTCTCTCTAACCCTCCCTCTCTCGCTCTAACCCTCCCTCTCTCGCTCTAACCCTCCCTCTCTCTCGCTCTAACCCTCCCTCTCTCTCTCTCTCTAACCCTCTCTCTCTCTCTCTCTAACCCTCTCTCTCTCTCGCTCTAACCCTCCCTCTCTCTCTCTCTAACCCTCTCTCTCTCTCTCTAACCCTCCCTCTCTCTCTCTCTAACCCTCCCTCTCTCTCGCTCTAACCCTCCCTCTCTCTCGCTCTAACCCTCCCTCTCTCTCGCTCTAACCCTCCCTCTCTCTCTCTCTAACCCTCTCTCTCTCTCTCTAACCCTCTCTCTCTCTCTAACCCTCTCTCTCTCTCTAACCCTCTCTCTCTCTCTAACCCTCTCTCTCTCTCGAACCCTCTCTCTCTCTCTAACCCTCTCTCTAACCCTCCCTCTCTCTAACCCTCCCTCTCTCTCTAACCCTCCCTCTCTCTCTAACCCTCCCTCTCTCTCTAACCCTCCCTCTCTCTCTAACCCTCCCTCTCTCTCTCTAACCCTCCCTCTCTCTCTCTAACCCTCCCTCTCTCTCTCTCTAACCCTCCCTCTCTCTCTCTCTCTAACCCTCCCTCCCTCTCTCTCTAACCCTCTCTCTCTCTAACCCTCCCTCTCTCTCTAACCCTCCCTCTCTCTCTAACCCTCCCTCTCTCTCTAACCCTCCCTCTCTCTCTCTCTCTAACCCTCTCTCTCTCTCTAACCCTCTCTCTCTCTCTAACCCTCCCTCTCTCTCTAACCCTCCCTCTCTCTCTAACCCTCCCTCTCTCTCTAACCCTCCCTCTCTCTAACCCTCCCTCTCTCTAACCCTCCCTCTCTCTAACCCTCCCTCTCTCAGTCAGACAAAGCGGTGCGGTTATAAGAATGGTATCATTCACTGGCTGATTACAGGGGTGTGATGACAAAACAGATGTCTCTGTTAGAACTGTGACCCCAGGCGGTGCCACCTCAACTTATTGTCCTGGCAACCCCCAGGTCGCCGGAAGAAGTGAAACCTTTAGAGAGCAGAGGGGACAAGGACCCCATTGATGGGAGGAGAGAAAGAATGGGGATGGGGAAAAGGAAGGGTAGATGGGGGGGTGAGGTCACGGGTAATGAAAGAAAGATATTCCCCCCAATTTCCTTAAAGGAAGAGATCATATGGCATAATGGTAGAGTTGTGAATGTGACCACTATCTCTCCACACACAGGAGGCCTTTATGGCTGCTCAGGTAATTGTGGGGTGTAGGGTTAAGGATCAGTTACTCTGTGTGGGTGTGTGTGTGTGTGTGGGGTTAGGGTTAGGGGGGGGGGGGGGGCGCGCAGGTGCCTGTCTACCTTCCTAGGACCGTTCAGCTATGAAGGGACTCACCCATCCTTCCTTCGATTTCTCCATCCCTCCATTCATTTTATCCCTCCACCTCTTACTACAACAGCTGGGGAGACCACCAGCCCTGGATGCTACATGACTGAGGGGCTGCACTGTGCAGGTGACAACACACACCTCCCTCTCTCAGTGTGTGGGATGAGTGGTATCAGTGAGAGGGGCAGCAGCAGCGTCAGCTGTGATAATGTGTCAGGAAGTGTCTCGGACATTCTCATCTCTCTAATGGCTGTTAACTGCTGATCCAACACTGATTAGACCAGAAAGACCGTCTCCTTTTAATGGACTAAACACACACACTTTTTAATGCTTAACGGCAGTAGTGTTCAATAAATGTCTTTGGTGCCGTATATCTCTCCTGCTCCTCCTTTCAAGAGGACACACAAACTCCCCCCACCCCACACACACCTGTGATAACTAACTCATAACATGTCTGCATCTTCTCTCTCCCTCCTCCTGCTCTGTCGTAAGCAGCAACACTAGTTAGATCCCAGGCTCCCGATAAAACACACAAGCGAGGGGGGGCTAAAGAAAGTGTTTTTCTCCAGAACAAGGAGCAGGGTGTTTTCTTCAGTGAGTCATAACAAAACAACTACCTATCCAGACTGTAGGGACACTGTGATCCCTGTCAGAGACTTATCAGCACAGAGAAGATGAACAGCCTTTATGTCTCTTTGTTTGTGTCCTCTAGCATTGTTTCTTTGGTTCCGCCGTACCACAGAATGATCCTGTCTACCAGGACACTCACCTAGTCTACGACAGTGGAGCACACAAGTTCACACACACACACAGACACAGACACAGACACTCTCTTGGGGAGAAGATAGACAGTATTGATAATGGCGGCTGCAGGTCCCATTGATTTTGTTTAGTGAGGAAAATCTAGACATTGGCTGTAGAGCTTCTACATCCCTCTTCCCTGCCCATAAAGATATGTATGTATGTATGTATGTATGTATGTATGTATGTATGTATGTATGTATGTATGTATGTATGTATGTGTGTATGTGTGTATGTGTGTGTGTGTGTGTGTGTGTGTGTGTGTGTGTGTGTGTGTGTGTGTGTGTGTGTGTGTGTCCCAATCCTAAGCCCCTGGGGAATGTCTTAGTAGAGTGTGTAGTGTAGGATACAGCATATACACAGAGATAACATCCCAGACACTGGGGAGACTGTCTATGAGTCCCATGGACTGGAAGAGTCTCTACAGTGGAACTTACTGTATGACTGATGTTACTGCCACTAAGCACTTATACAATCACAAGTTGCTGGGACTTTGGCTACATTAGCTGCAAAGTCCGTGCACACACACACACACACAAACTGCACTAATCCATGCTAAAACACACACACACACACACACACAAACACACACTTGCCCTTTTGAAGGAAAGACAAAAGCGATGTGTGTCTGATAAGAAGAGGCGCCACACCGGTGGCAGGCTAGAGACTGATAACCATCACTACCCTCCTCCTCCCTTCCTCATCTCTCTTCTCCTTCTACCTCCTCTCGTCTCTTCTCCTCTCCTCCTTCAGTCCTCCAGACAACAAGGAGAGAGGGAGGGGAAGCCTTCCTGGTTCAAACCAGGTAAGAATGTACTTTGTAGATGATTTTGGGTTTTGGTGAAAGGGAGTGAGATACCTCGTCAAAACATGCTTCAAGCGAAGATACAGTGTTAATAAAACAAACAGGGCTAGGTTACTGTACCTTCTACACACATAAAACCATAATAAACACACAGCAGAAATACCAAGACATCATACTAGTCACATTGATCCTAACGGTGGCTTCACAATGACATAAAAAAAACTAGCACTAAATCCAATTGAGATTCTCACAAGATCAGTACAACGGCAATAACCCCTAGAGAACAACACTGTACGTGCCGGTTTTCATCTCAACATGATTGGATTAAACCCTAACATCCTAACAGGATGAAGAAAAGGCCAAACGTAAAAAGAGACCATCTTTAAAGCAGATCAATCTAATCTAATACACAGATCAGGCCAATCACAATGCAGGGTTATGATTATGTCATCACTAGGACTATCTCCGGCTTGGATACTGTGAAGAGTCAGAGTAGATTATCATGTAAGTCGTTATGTGGTTTAACGTGGTTCTGTGTGTTTGAAGAGGAAAACAAAGGCTGGGGTGTACGCTAGGCCCACAGTCATAATGTTACCATCATTATGAATAAGATACAGTTGACACAGGTCACGGGTCTTGCATTTACGTGTGTGTGTGTATACAGACATTCTTCTGTACTGAACAAGGTGAAGACACCTGTACACAGTCTCATACCACAAATATACATATATCAAGACAGACAGATGGAATAGTATAGTATAAAGTAGCATGGTTCCTACCCGATCCTATATCAATGACCGTCCCCTGTCCCCTCCGTTCAGCCACCAGCCGAGAGGAACCAGGCATGCTGACCGGCTCAGAACGCACGGGCTGGATCCTACACACACAGAAATGTACAGCTACTTATGTGTGTGTTTATTTAACTGCTGTTATGCTACATTTATAGATATAATATATATATATATCATAGAATAATTTAGATTAAATCTTATTTTTGCAAGAGAAGACCTGTTCAAAATAGCAGAAGTCACATACAACTATGGCAGCATGATTGTCCACCTACCTGAGACTGTGAAGGTCCAGGTCATCAGTGTGGAAGTCTAACAGAGGCTGTTGAATGTCGCTGGGGCCCTGGGACTGCAGCACGGAGGAGGAGGAGGAGATGACCGTAGTCTGACCAGATGGGTGGATGGTCTTAAACTGGAACTGAGGACCCATCCACAGCCGACGGTGAGGCCCTGTGTGGGTCACTATCTCCACCTGGTAGGGGCCAGACAATACCATTAGCACGCTAGCAACATAAAACCACTGGAATAGTGCACTTACCTTCGTCATATTTCACTTAGGTTAAACGAAAATACTGCTACTGTGTTTGTGTACAAACTGCTGAAAACCAGTTTCCCATTTGGGACTAATAAAATAACTACTACAGCGTCACTGTCCACATCCGTTCAGGATGTAAACCTGTCAGACTAAAGCCTGTTGTCCACAGAGCCAAGACGCTGTAGTCACAATGAGCTGGCGGGTGTGTGCGTTAGGGGAAGAGGAAATGAGGGAGACAGATTTCCGTGGCAACGGGATTAGAGGACGAGCGTCAGAGCCAAATTAGGGTCATCCTTTCTGAGAAATGCCACCGTGGCCGTTAAGGCTCAGGAACAGCTGTCCGCAGTGTCTTTCCCCTGAGAGATGGCATGGTGGGCCTTAACATGACAGAGTGGCAGACTCCATAGAAGTTTTGTCAGTAATGTTACACTAGATGGATGGGGGAGATGAGGAGAGGACACAACAATTGTAACTAGCTTTCACCTTCTCTTTTTACTCCCAATTTCTTATTCCCTCTCCCTTCTGCCCCATTCCCTCTCGCCCTCTGCCCTCATTCCCTCTCGCCCTCATTCCCTCTGCCCTCATCCCCTCTCCCTTCTGCCCCATTCCCTCTCGCCCTCTGCCCTCTACCCTCTCCCCCTCTGCCCTCATTCCCTCTCCCTTCTGCCCCATTCCCTCTCCCTTCTGCCCCATTCCCTCTCCCTTCTGCCCCATTCCCTCTCGCCCTCTCCTCTCCCTCATTCCCTCTCCCTTCTGCCCCATTCCCTCTCGCCCTCTGCCCTCTCCCCCCATTCCCTCTCCATCATTCCCTCTCCATCAATCCCTCTCCCTTCTGCCCCATTCCCTCTCCCCCTCTGTCATCTCCCTCATTCCCTCTCCTCTATCTGCCGTCTCCAACTTTCTTTCTCGCTAAGAGCTCCTCTCAATTCTCCAGTTTTCTCTTTATTTAACACAGACTCTCCTTCTTCCACACTCTGTCCCCCTCTCTCTCATGTCTATTTGACAGTGAAAGAGCCAAGACAGGGGTGACAGCTTAGGGTCTCGTAATACGCCCATGGTGTGTGTGTGTGTGTGACACGTGGCCTGGCACAGCTGTGTAAATTAGGCCACAGAGAGGGGGAGGGAGGAGGATTTCAGTGTGTGTGTGTACTCGCCAGTTAACACCATCAGTGTCGCCCAGCCCCAGAGATAAACAGATGCCATGGTTCTCATCAGTGTCGGGGCGCAGGGCCAGATGTTGCCCTCTCCTCTCCCCTCCTGTCTATCTGTCTGTCATGCCCAGCTCTCCTTGTCTCGGCCCTCCTGTCTATCTGTCTGTCATGCCCAGCTCTCCTTGTCTCTGCCCTCCTGTCTATCTGTCTGTCATGCCCAGCTCTCCTTGTCTCGGCCCTCCTGTCTATCTGTCTGTCATGCCCAGCTCTCCTTGTCTCTGCCCTCCTGTCTATCTGTCTGTCATGCCCAGCTCTCCTTGTCTCGGCCCTCCTGTCTATCTGTCTGTCATGCCCAGCTCTCCATGTCTCGGCCCTCCTGTCTATCTGTCTGTCATGCCCAGCTCTCCTTGTCTCTGCCCTCCTGTCTATCTGTCTGTCATGCCCAGCTCTCCTTGTCTCGGCCCTCCTGTCTATCTGTCTGTCATGCCCAGCTCTCCTTGTCTCTGCCCTCCTGTCTATCGGTCTGTCATGCCCAGCTCTCCTTGTCTCGGCCCTCCTGTCTATCTGTCTGTCATGCCCAGCTCTCCTTGTCTCTGCCCTCCTGTCTATCTGTCTGTCATGCCCAGCTCTCCTTGTCTCGGCCCTCCTGTCTATCTGTCTGTCATGCCCAGCTCTCCTTGTCTCGGCCCTCCTGTCTATCTGTCTGTCATGCCCAGCTCTCCTTGTCTCTGCCCTCCTGTCTATCTGTCTGTCATGCCCAGCTCTCCTTGTCTCAGCCCTCCTGTCTATCTGTCTGTCATGCCCAGCTCTCCTTGTCTCGGCCCTCCTGTCTATCTGTCTGTCATGCCCAGCTCTCCTTGTCTCGGCCCTCCTGTCTATCTGTCTGTCATGCCCAGCTCTCCTTGTCTCGGCCCTCCTGTCTATCTGTCTGTCATGCCCAGCTCTCCTTGTCTCTGCCCTCCTGTCTATCTGTCTGTCATGCCCAGCTCTCCTTGTCTCGGCCCTCCTGTCTATCTGTCTGTCATGCCCAGCTCTCCTTGTCTCTGCCCTCCTGTCTATCTGTCTGTCATGCCCAGCTCTCCTTGTCTCTGCCCTCCTGTCTATCTGTCTGTCATGCCCAGCTCTCCTTGTCTCTGCCCTCCTGTCTATCTGTCTGTCATGCCCAGCTCTCCTTGTCTCGGCCCTCCTGTCTATCTGTCTGTCATGCCCAGCTCTCCTTGTCTCTGCCCTCCTGTCTATCTGTCTGTCATGCCCAGCTCTCCTTGTCTCGGCCCTCCTGTCTATCTGTCTGTCATGCCCAGCTCTCCTTGTCTCGGCCCTCCTGTCTATCTGTCTGTCATGCCCAGCTCTCCTTGTCTCTGCCCTCCTGTCTATCTGTCTGTCATGCCCAGCTCTCCTTGTCTCTGCCCTCCTGTCTATCTGTCTGTCATGCCCAGCTCTCCTTGTCTCTGCCCTCCTGTCTATCTGTCTGTCATGCCCAGCTCTCCTTGTCTCTGCCCTCCTGTCTATCTGTCTGTCATGCCCAGCTCTCCTTGTCTCTGCCCTCCTGTCTATCTGTCTGTCATGCCCAGCTCTCCTTGTCTCTGCCCTCCTGTCTATCTGTCTGTCATGCCCAGCTCTCCTTGTCTCTGCCCTCCTGTCTATCTGTCTGTCATGCCCAGCTTTCCTTGTCTCGGCCCTCCTGTCGGTCTGTCGCACCCTGTCCTGACAACACGAGTTATAACAGAGTTGTGTAGAGCTCACAGAACCACCAATGGACTGTTGATATAACAGCTCAGGGACGTCTGATATGAAGTCACTGTATAGCACAGGAGGTGGAGGAGGGAGAGAATTATAGTCCAGTCTCCAGAGGCCTGGTCGCTACTGCATTAACCCAATAGAATGTGTCATGACCGTCAGAGCCAGACCTGATGACTTGATGGAGGGGTATTGAAACCAGGAGGATAAGGGGGAATTTGTGGGGTTGATTCAGGCATTGTTGTCATCTGATGGACCTGAGAGCCACTTACACTATTACGCACAAACTGTGTCCCAAATGGCCCCCTACTCCCTAAATAGTGCACTACTTCTGACCAGACCTCTATGGGCCCTGGTCAAAAGTAGTGCACTATAAAGGGAATAGGGGGCCATTTGGGACACAAGTAATGTCTCCTAAGTCACACTACATACAGCGCCCAGACGGACGGCACACACCAAAGGTCACAATGTGGAGTTGCATTAGAAACCTGCAGATACATCTGATTCTGAACACTGCTGATAATCTAATGAAGGGATCTGATTTAATGACATCCACAAGACAGCGCTGCTCTAACTCAATCTAGCCATTATCATCATACTATACATGTTTCACTATTTATCCTCTAGACTATTGTACAGAACAGAAAGAAACTGACAGCATGACCTTAGAGGGCTTGTGTCTAGAATGGATCAAGACCATTCTTGTCTTCCAGTGCCATTTCAGATTTGAATTTGAAAGGCGACGAGGTAAGTGTGTTGGGATAAACTGGAGGCACAAGTGAGATGCCATGTTGAGGAGCCTCATCCAATGATTTACAGGAGCTATTAAGTGTCAGAATTAGTGTCATTGAAAATATACCGTGCTGTTTCCTGAGGATAGCACTGCGACAACCAACAAAGTCTTGTGGTAACTTTGTTGAGTGCAATAAGTCAGAACCTTGGCTTAACAAGTTTGTCTGACAGACAACCCCATAACACCGTGTCCCCCATAACGCCATGTCCCCCATCACTGCTTGGCAGTTTGAAGCTGTACCTTACCAAAACAGCACAACTCCCCCTAGTGGCCTGGCTGCCAACCTCCATTTACAAAGATTTCACCTGGCTAATAATAGCACAGAGCAAGCGTAAATCCAGCCAAGCGTCAGTAGTTTTGGTGCAGGAGATGGTAGATAGACGGTAGTTGGTTTGGCTCCCGGCAACACTATCAGTAGCTACTAACCACAAGGAAACCACAGACTAAGTGGGATACATTTACCCCAATCCATTATATATGGCCAGAAATTATTGATGGTGGAAATGTGATGGTTACCTGCAGAGATCAGGCTTCAGACATGAGGGAGTGAAGGGTTAACCAAGCTGAAGAGAGTGCGGTCATATCATTATACAACTTATCTATCTGTAACGCTACATATCCCAACCATATATCCCTCCAAACCACATCTCACGGCAGTACTCAGTGCCAAAAAGGCCACTATTTGGTATTAGATTAAAATGTAACCTTATTTCAATAGTGGCATCATGCACTGCTGGACAAAGACAAGGAGTCCAACAGTCAAGAGCCACTTAGTCCAAAATCCACCTATTAGCTCCTGGGTCGTTTCAACAATTGAGTGCCTTTTGAGTAGTGTAACTTGGTGAAAAGAAAACACATTTTATTTCAACAAAATTGTAACATTCTGTCATGAAGACCAACTTAATAAAAAAACAAGAGGTTAAATTTAAAAAATGGTGTGCCTATTAAGTGCCAAATAAAGTAACAGGGTTGACTGTAAGAAGATTGAAGATTGCTCTGAATCAGCCATAAATCCTTTCGTGACAGGGGGAATGGACGGTTTTCTAGCCTGTCTATATGTGGGTAACAGGTTGAACATGTTCCACACACTCAGATTTACACCAGAAAACAGAAAATTGCCCAAAATAGTAAAACAAGCTGACCTGCTTTTACACTATGATTTGACTATTATTAGCTGTTCAATGTTTCTTTAGAAAAACATATTCAAAAAGGATTATTTGCACCATATTAAAAATGAGAGTTCAGTTCACATATCGTTTTATACCTTCAAATGAATCACTAATCACATTAAATAAATAATAATCTTAAGAAATTACTTTGTCAAAGCAAAGAAATAACTAGGGCTTTACAATGGTGAAAACCTAAAGAAATGTTGGGGTTAAGTGGGTTAAAATCTTCCTAAAAGTCTCAGAATGTGAAAATGTGAATTTTAACACTTTAGCAAGTCTTCATTCATATAAAAAAATCTGATTTCTAGGATTTTCCAAGTGGTCTACAATATGTTAAAGGGAACTTAATTTAATATGACAGGCTTTTAAATGCAATATTTGTGCACAATTTCTACTTAAAATATCAAAGGGACGCAAAAGGCTCCCCCTACCAGCTATTGGTAAGGAGAAGTCCTTTAGGAGAGAAAATAATGAGTTTGCTGTGCAATAGGCTCTTGAAGGGGTGACTGTCCCTCTCTAGCCACCATAGGACATGTGAAGTGCAGATGATGCAAATGCTTTGATATTGCTATAGATTGGAAGGATTCCTCAATCCATTCCTGGTGGACTAATAAACCTGCTCTACCAGTAACTAAGCATCAACCCTTTAGATGACCTGAATCAGGCGTGTTAGTGCTGGTGTGTTTCATGATGTTGACTTGGTTATCACTCAGAGGTGCCAGCCGGACAGTGCCAGTCTCACCTGTGAGAGCCACTCCTCGTCCTCCTGTCCGCTGTGGTCCGACGTCAGGCTGTCGTAAGACTCGTGGCGTGTGATAGGGCCAGGGCTTCCAGGGGGCACCACTGTGGACACAGAGACAGGGAGATAGTGTTTGTTAGAGCTGGCGAGCGAGAGAGGGAGCGGGCGAGAGAGAGAGGGCGAGAGAGAGAGAGACAGACAGACAGGGAGGGAGAGAGAGACAGACAGACAGACAGACAGAGAGCGTGAGTTTTTCCTGTTGTCTAGTGTCTCTGACACTCAGTTAAGTCGAGAGAGGGGGGAGGAAAGAGAGCAAAAGGGCATTTGGGCATATGTGTGCCTGAGTGTGTGAAGGAGCATGTGTAAGTGTGAGTGAAAGAGAACATGTGTGTGAGTGAGCGTGCGTGAGGCCCGTCAGCGGCACAGAGAGAGAGGCACCCAGACAGATGGCGTAGTTGGAGGCTTGAATAAGCAGGCATGGAGAATGAAGCTTAAAGTGTAGAATCAGTCTTTTCTCATGGCACCTCAGGGCCTAGCGCCCCCCACCCCGTGTCAGTCTGTGGTGAATTTGTTTAATGTGGGAATGACTAATAAAGTTGTCAAGTTCTCATCTGGAGAGCACAAGGCGCTGCTGTCTCTTTTGCCCCCTCTCGCCTTTTCTCTCCCTCGCTCTCTCGCTTTTTCTCTGTCTCTCTCGTGCGTAGAGTAGGTGTTGGGAGGCTTCTTAAGGAGGTGTGCTTGTCGGTTTGACACCACACACAGCAGTGCTGTAACAAATACCTCGACTGACACTCTTCCACTGTGGAGAGGCTGCCCTCGTTTTCCTAAAAGCTTGCACCACACTGCTCTCTCCTGCTCTGGACACACGGGTGTGGTGAAGGTGTGTGTGGTTCCTAGCCAGATCCTTTGATACCTTAGGTTGCTCTCTAATGGCAGAAGAACAAAGCCTGCTTGTGTTACTTATTAAACAAAATCATTACTACCCTTCCTTCCTGTATCCCTCTCTCGCTCCCACCCACTCTACTCTTGCTCTATGACCCCTTGGGGGCAATAGCTGTTCCCTAATTAATTATTGATGCTTTGGAGCAGTTGCTGGCTGGCTGGATCGGGTTACGGCGACAGGGGGGGGGGTTCCATTGGCCTGAGAGAGCCGGACAGGCTCCTGAGTGGGGAGGCAGTGGTCAACCCCAAGGGTCAAGCCCAGTCGTAGGTAGGTAGGTAGGGTGTGTGTGTGTTAGGGAATGCAGGTATAGAGAGACAGACTGAGCCAACCACACATTTACAGACATATCTACCTGAGTGGCTGGATTGATATATAGATAGATCGACAGAGAGCCATTGGGTCTGCTGTTTTTACTGTCATTAGGGACTCTTAACCCTTTACACTCATGGTAATTAGCCTATATGGATAGGGATAAATTTAAATGTTTCTTACAGAATAAATATGAAATGCAAAAGCATGGTAGCAATTGAAAGGTAAGAGTTTGGTAATTATGGGAACATTTATTATACCAAAGTTGAGGACAACAGTTCACCTGACACAAGAATCCAAACATTACACTGTTGACTTTACGTGCATTTTACATTTACTTTTCGGCAAATTTGTTGATAACAACATACTCTGCATACCTTGAGTAACATAAGAGTATTCCTGGTAAATGTGGGGTAGGTGCAACATAAGAGGAACAAATCACAGGGGTTTGAGAGAGACCACTAACTGGTGTCTCCAAGCTGCCAACCACCTTAATTATTCCTTAATCATTTCATTGCACTTTTATGACTCAAAGAAGAGTCTTAACTATAAGGTGCTTTTTTTAAGCTCTCCTAGCTGTGCCGTTGAGTTACTCGAACAAAACCCTGCATCCCCACCATTACTGTCACAATTACTGTTGTTCTTTATGCAATCCCAAAACGGCACATTATAAATAGCAATCTGGGTCAGGTGGGCATCATTTGAAAGCTTGTTCTATTGCCAACATGACTGGCTAAGTTCTACAATTTTGGTGAGCATTGAAAGGAGTCATTCAGATGTGTGTTCAGCTGCAAATTCTCGTCACAATAAACAAACAGGATCATTCTGTTCAGAACAACTCAGGGTGTGATGACATGTCATCTTGTAACTGTACATTAAACACAGTGATCATAAACGTTGCCACTGTGTATGACATGAGTTTAATGATATGCAAATGAGTGCCCAAATCTCCCTATAATCATCGGGGGGGGGGGTTAGGAAACAGAGCTCTACTCTACCTTCAATAGGAAAGTGCCATAACATGTACGAAAATGTTTCAGTCCAGTGACAACACAATGTGAAAACAGTGTACTAATTAATCATCACAAGGCGGCATATTTGCTTTAGTGATGGTTGATAGCAAAGATTACCATCTGAAATTACTATTATAACCATTCCTATCAAGTAGAAAAATTGCTAATTGGTGGTGTTTACCAGGCACATCTGATTGGTGTTATTCTTTGAAAAATCCCCTGTTCTGGTAAAACACACTAAAAAACAAAAGTGATTTAAAAAACTTTCCTAAGCTATCTTAAAGAGCCTGTGTCTCTGAGAGGATGTGGTCTAGTTCTGCTGACCAGAGGAGAGACTCAGTGAGTGGTCTGGTCAATGCCAGTAGCAGTAGGTAGCGCAGAGGTGCGTCCAATATAGCACCCTAGTACCTATACAGTTCCCTGGTCAAAAGTAGTGCACTATATCCGGAATAGTGTGCAATTTCAGACAGAGTGAGTTGTCTGGCGGATGCAGGTAGCAGTAACAGCAGGTATAGTGAGCAGACCCAGAACAAAGCAGGGCCATGTATTGATCCGGGCTGACTGCTGACCTCAGGGCAGGGGCTGATCTCTGGGGAGAAATATGACTAATGATCTGATCTGTTCAGTGGTGGTCAGCCTCATTGTCTAGTTGTCTGGCCTGTCCCTTCCGTTCCACCTCTAACCTCTCTCTCTGTCTCTCTTGCGCTCATTTGGGCAGCTCCTTTTGACAATTAGGCAGGCCAGTTGGGATAATGTCACGATCTGGCTTGCTTGTCCATGGCTGATCCTTTCCCACTTTCTCTTTACCAAACCGCCCAGCGGTGAAGATCAGCTCCTGCCGGCCTCGGAAGTCTCTCACTCAGCGAATTAGCGGTGATTGACGAGGCCGTGGCACTTCGTCATGGTGGAAGGCCCAGGAGACAGCCAGTCGCCAGTTACTACATTATGAAAGGAAGCTAGGGGCTAGACTTTATATTCGTATTGTTATCTTTTAATATTTATTGTTGTTGCATTGTCAAGAAGGAACTTGCAAGTAAGCATTTCGTTGGACGGTGTATACCATGTGTATACTGTATATACCACTAATAAAACTTGAAACTAGGGGGAGGCCAGGGCCTAAAAGCATCAGCGCAGCCACCACTGAGGTGCCTAGCCTACTCAGAGAGATCAGAGGAGCCAGCCAGAAGAGCAGGGAGGTAAATTATTCACGCCATGTTTGCCTCGACGAAGTCTTGCGGCCGGGGAAGAGGTGTCTGAACACACACGACAGACAGCTATGTAAATACAGCCCCCTCGCTTCAAAAAACGTCAAGACCAGAGAGGGGAAAATATGCCCTGAATTTCAGGAATGAATGCTGCAAATAAGGACGGAAAAAAGCCTCACATTCATCAATCGTGTGGTGGTGTTATTCTAAGGGATCCGACCGCAGGATTAAATCTACTCTGACACCTCAGGGCAACACAAATTGGCCCTATTCATTCATTCATTTTGGGCCTTTTAGAATGAAAAGGGTCTCTGTTTCTCCTAACTGGCTGATTGAGCCATCCACACCACAGTGAGGATTCCCTGAGCCATCAAAGCTGGACTGAGACAGCATTTATGAGGCCAGCTCTTCTTCCTTATCGCATCTTCATATCTCTCTGTCTCTGTGTCCCTGTCTGTGTGAGTGTGTGTATGTTCGTGTGTGTGTCTGTCTGTGAGTGTGTGTGTGTGTGTGTGTGTGTGTGTGTGTGTGTGTGTGTGTGTGTGTGTGTGTGTGTGTGTGTGTGTGTGTGTGTGTGTGTGTGTGTGTGTGTGTGTGTGTCTGTGAGTGTGTGTGTGTGTGTGTCTGTGAGTGTGTGTGTGTGTCTGTGAGTGTGTGTGTGTGAGTGTGTGTGTGTGTGTCTGTGTGCACTTCTCTCTCGGTCTCTTATCATCCCCAGCAGTGTGGTGGGGCTGCTGTTTACCCGGCTGTGGCCCAGAGCAGAGCGGGCCCAGAGCGGTGCCAGTGGGCTGGGCAGATGGACAGGTGGAGATAGTGACCATGAAGTGGCGCCACCGCTGCTTTTATCACCAGCCTGCAAGGCTCCTCTCCGGCTAGGCTGGCATGAGCTCCATCCCTCCCTCCACAGCAACATGCATTTTTAATCACACCGGTCATCCAATATAGAGAGAACAGCTGCTGTCAATCACACAACATGTAAACCCTCTAACCCCATGCTCTAGAAGGTTGTGGAACCCAGCTAGGTCCCTGAATACACAGACTAATTTGCAGATCTAAAAGGGGCCCGTGATTAATCATACCCCTCTCCGTCTTTATCTTTGCAAATTTTCTTTCATCAATCTCCATTTCTCTCCCTCTTTCTTTGTCTCGGTCTCTTTCGCTTTCTTCCTAACCCTTTCCCTTTTTCCTCCCGTCACTATGTCCTTCTGGTTGTTGACGTTTGGGGTAGTATCTACTATGTAAACTAGACCCTGATAGTAGTAGTTTGTATCGGAGCAGGGAGGAGAGTAGCAGCTTCTCCCTTCATAAGCCCTGATCTTTATGCACCACTGGAGAAGGCCCACAGAGCCAACAGTGTGTGTGTGTGTGTGTGTGTGTGTGTGTGTGTGTGTGTGTGTGTGTGTGTGTGTGTGTGTGTGTGTGTGTGTGTGTGTGTGTGTGTGTGTGTGTGTGTGTGTGTGTGTGTGTGTGTGCATCCTGTTGTGTGGCTGTAGTGTAGCGTAGCATAATGCATCCTGAGGTCAGATCGCCCGCCCTGGATCACTCCCTCTCTGCCCAGCCAATCTCTGGCGGGCTGAGCGGAGGCACCGTGTTGTGAAACAGAACTTTCAGTCGATGCTCGGGTGCAAAGTGGAGGAATGAAAGGTGGCACTCCGTGAGCCGTAGCAGCATGCAGGAAACGCCCGGGGCCAGAGCAGAACGGAGCGATGGGTAGAAGAAGTACAAGATGACAAATGATGTGCATATTGTATTGACCTGGGTGTGTGAGTGCATTAGGGTTGGTGCTGCTCGGCTGGCAGGAGGAACGGGGACGAGGGAGGGAGGGACAGACGAGGTGGGGCAGGCAGTGATATTTTGGCCATCACTAATTGGAGCTAAATGTGAGAGAGCCCTGAGACTAAATCATTATGCCTTCTCGCAGGACAGAGTCACACTAAACCCAGCTCCGATGCCCGCTGCCCGACCCGTCACACCAACTTGACTTCATCGCTCTGACACTAGAAAGGACTATTGGAACTAATTTGAGAAAATATCCTACCCGCTCAGCCCTGAGCACTGGGAGAACGTCTACCTCCCAAATGGCACCCTATTCCCTATAGTGCACTACTGTTGACCATAGGGCCCTGGTCTAAAGTAATGCACTAAGTAGGGAATAGGGTGCCATTTGGGAAGCAGACAATTTAGCGTAGAATAGAGGAGACAGAAGAACAGGCACACGGGAGGAGAAGGGGATTTGCCCCAACGGCACTTCAGGAGCTAATTACTGATTTATGTTTATGCAGCTAATGCAACAACGCACACTTATAACGGAGGATAAATTAAATGTGTGGCCATCCGTGTGCACTCTGCCCCCCAGAGTTGTCGTCTTCTTCCTTCTGCCATCTCCAGCCTCCACAGCCTTTCACATGTCAAGCTAAAGTGCTTGGTGCTCTTTGTACTTGTTACTGAGTTAGGAGGAGTTTGGAGGCTGGCTAATTGGCTTCATTTGAATGAGTTGAGTGGAGTTGGTTGAGCTGTTAGCATTGTCATGCTGACTTGTTCAGAGGAGATAGACAAAGAGACATACAGTGACAAAGGCTTGATTCAAAGTGCCGTACAGACGGAACAGAACGGATGAAAAGCTGACAGTTCGTGTGATAAGGGATCTGAGACCAGAGCACTACTCAGATGGAGTGATGGAAAGATGTCGGATCTCCACTGAGGGTTTTAAGAGGGAACAGGGAAGTAATGGAGGATGATTGAAACAGTCCTACTCCTCAGCATGTCACCAATAAGAGGGTGAAGACAATCTCCCATAGAGAACAAACAGTAGGAATTAGTAGGCTTCAGCTCTGGCACAGGTCTAATGGAGCTTGATACACACACACACGTACAAAGTATAGGTCAACCGATTAATCAATTAATTAATTTCATAACAATCGTTAATCTGTATTTTTGGACACCGATTTGCCGATTAAAAAAAAAAAAAATTGAATTTTTTTACACCTTTATTTAACTAGGCAAGTCAGTTAAGAACACATTCTTATTTTCAATGACGGCCTAGGAACGGTGGGTTAACTGCCTTGTTCAGGGGCAGAACGACAGATTTTTACCTTGTCAGCTCAGGGATTCAATCTTGCAACCTTACAGTTAATTAGTCCAACGCTCTAACCACCTCTCATTGCACTCCACGAGCCTGCCTGTTACGCGAATGCCGTAAGAAGCCAAGGTAAGTTGCTAGCTAGCATTAAACTTATCTTATAAAAAACAATCAATCTTAACATAATCACTAGTTAACTACACATGGTTGATGATATTACTAGTTTATCTAGCGTGTCCTGCGTTGCATATAATCGATGTGCCTACTTCGACAAACGGTGATGATTTAACAAGTGCATTTGCGAAAAAGCACTGTCGTTGCACCAATGTACCTAACCATAAACATCAATGCCTTTCTTAAAATCAATACACAAGTATATATTTTTTAAACCTGCATATTTAGTTAATATTGCCTGCTAACATGAATTTCTTATAATTAGGGAAATTGTGTCACTTCTCTTGCGTTCCGTGCAAGCAGTCAGGGTATATGCTGCAGTTTGGGCCACCTGGCTCATTGCGAACTGTGTGAAGTCCATTTATTCCTAACAAAGGCCGTAATTAATTTGCCAGAATTTTACGTAATTATGACACAACAGTGAAGGTTGTACAATGTAACAGCAATATTTAGACTTAGGGGATGCCATCCGTTGGATAAAATACGTAACGGTTCCATATTTCACTGAAAGAATAAACGTTTTGTTTTCGAAATGATAGTTTCCGGATTCGACCATTTTAATGACCAAAGGCTCGTATTTCTGTGTGTTATTATGTTATAATTAAGTCTATGATTTGATAGAGCAGTCTGACTGAGCGGTGGTAGGCAGCAGCAGGCTCGTAAGCATTCATTCAAACAGCACTTTCGTGCGTTTGCCAGCAGCTATTGCACTGTTTATGACTTCAAGCCTATCAACTCGAGATTAGGCTGGTGTAACCGATGTGAAATGGCTAGCTAGTTAGCGGGGTGCGCGCTAATAGCGTTTCAAACGTCACTCGCTCTGAGACTTGGAGTAGTTGTTCACCTTGCTCTGCATGGGTAACGCTGCTTCGAGGGTGGCTGTTGTCGATGTGTTCCTGGTTCGTGCCCAGGTAGGAGCGAGGAGAGGAACGGAAGCTATACTGTTACACTGGCAATACTAAAGTGCCTATAAGAACATCCAATAGTCAAAGGTATATGAAATACAAATCGTATAGAGAGAAATAGTCCAATAATTCCTATAATAACTACAACCTAAAACTTCTTACCTGGGAATATTGAAGACTCATGTTAAAAGGAACCACCAGCTTTCATATGTTCTCATGTTCTGAGCAAGGAACTTAAACGTTAGCTTTTTTACATGGCACATATTGCACTTTTACTTTCTTCTCCAACACTTTGTTTTTGCATTATTTACACCAAATTGAACATGTTTCATTATTTATTTGAGGCTAAATTTATTTTATTGATGTATTATATTAAGTTAAAATAAGTGTTCATTCAGTATTGTTGTAATTGTCATTATTACAAATACTTTTTCCCTCTTTTTTTTCTTCTTCTTCTTTTTTAATTTTTAATTTTTTAATTTATAAAAAAATCGGCAGATTAATCGTTATCGGCTTTTTTTGGTCCTCCAATAATCGGTATCGCTGTTGAAAAATCATAATCGGTCGACCTCTAGTACAAAGAGTACTTATATACACATACAGAGAAGAGTACACACACACACACACACACACACACACACACACACACACACACACACACACACACACACACACACACACACACACACACACACACACAGTGTATAATACTTACATCCAGCCAGGAGGTATTGGTAATATTGCACCAGGTCAGAGGCCAGCACCAGAGGGTGGTTGGAGAGAAAGGGAGGCTGCAGCTCATTCCACAGTGGAGTCCTGTAACAACCAAACAACATAGGAGAGAAACACACAACTCAATTACAGAGAAGAAAATCTCAGTATCTGTCCCAAATGGCACCCTATTCCCAATGTAGTGCACTACTTTTACCCATTTAGGACCCTTTTGGTGATCCACCATTACAAAATAGAGCTCTGGTCAAACAAAGGCTGCAGATTGAGGGCCAGATGTATAGAGCAGTGCCCCTGCTGGGTGTAAATAGACTGTGGTCCCTGGAGCCTGGCAGTACAGAGGCAGATATAACATATGAAGGTGTGTATACTATAGTAGTTACATACAGTACTGTAGTGTACAACATGAACATCACATGTGTTTTGTCCTACATAGCTGTAGTCTGATCACAGAGAACTGGGCCACAGCAGCAGAACTTTATATCTGGTTCCAGCTGCTCATTTGACATGGATGAATGGGATTCTGCAGCACAATATGTTTTCACTGTATCCAATATTATTTTATAACTAGGTTATACATACAATATGTTAGAAAATATATGAGTCCTATAATAAAAAGCAGTTTACTATGATAATGTCTCACACACACAACTGTATAACTGTACAATATATTACTGTATGTAAATCTTCATAACATGAACCACAGCTTAACAGAGCGGGGAAAAGTGTGTGTGTATGTGCGCGTGTGTGTGTGTCAGTGGAGGCTCCTCAGAGGAGGAAGGGGAGGACCATCCACCTCAGTGAATTTCATAAAGAGATACATTTTAAAACATTGAAAGTTATCCTTTTTAGATAAAACTATACTAAAATATATTCACGTCACCAAATAATTGATTAAAACACACTGTTTTGCTATGAAGGTCTACAGTAGCCTCAACAGCACACTGTAGGGTAGCACCATGGTGTAGCCGGAGGACAGCTAGCTTCCGTCCTCCTCTGGGTACATTGACTTCAATACAAAACCTAGGAGGCTCATGGTTCTCACCTCCTTCCATAGACTTACACAGAAACGCCTCCAACCTGTCAGAGCTTTTGCAGCATGAACTGACATGTTGTCCACCCAATCAAAGGATCAGAGAATTAATCTAGCACTGAAAGCATAAGCTACAGCTAGCTAGCACTGCAGTGCATAACATTTGGTGAGTAGTTCACTCAAAGAGAGAGAAGGACAATAGCTGAACTGTTTTCAACAAATTCATTTCTCAAAAATGAAGGAGAAGCAAGAGCGAGAGCGTAATTTTTTTCCAGTTTCACTTCCTTAGCCAGCAAATGCAGTTGGCTAGTTCAGTTACTTAAACACCCGGCTCAAACAGAGGGATTCTATGTTAGCTAGCTGGCTATGACCATCCAACACAACACTAGAACTCTTCCAAGTAAAAGTGGGCTTTTGGTTTTATTAATGTATTGCCACCGGGGACCGCCGGTGTAACTGCTTAGTGACTATACATGTTACAGCATAATTGTAGCGGGTTTACTAACGCATGAGTTCTATTAGCTATGTAGACTAGGATGGTACTTCAGCTAATATGGGGACAACAATGTAGGCTGTGTGTAGTGGTTATGACATGGTTTGGATTGGAACGTTTTTTTTGCATACAGCTGTGTTGTTCATTGAAGGGAAAAGTGAGGGAATACAACATGGCTGCTATGAAAGTGTACTGTGTTTATGCGTAATCAGGGGTGCATTCATTCCACCGATTCTGATGAAAAACGTTTCTTAAACGGAAGCAAATGAAACGAGGATAAAGATACCTGAATTTGTCCAATAGAAACTGTAGTTTGGAACTGTTGATTATATATTCTAGATGATGTGAATAGATGATATGAATAGATCAGCTAGATGATTATGAATAGATCAGCTAGATGGTTATGATTAGATATGCTAGATGGTTATGATTAGATCAGCTAGATGGTTATGATTAGATCAGCTAGATGGTTATGATTAGATATACTAGATGGTTATGATTAGATCAGCTAGATGGTTATGATTAGATATGCTAGATGGTTATGATTAGATATGCTAGATGGTTATGATTAGATCAGCTAGATGGTTATGATTAGATATACTAGATGGTTATGATTAGATATACTAGATGGTTATGATTAGATATACTAGATGGTTATGATTAGATATACTAGATGGTTATGATTAGATCAGCTAGATGGTTATGATTAGATATACTAGATGGTTATGATTAGATATACTAGATGGTAATGATTAGATATACTAGATGGTTATGATTAGATATACTAGATGGTTATGATTAGATATACTAGATGGTTATGATTAGATATACTAGATGGTAATGATTAGATATACTAGATGGTTATGATTAGATATACTAGATGGTTATGATTAGATATACTAGATGGTTATGATTAGATATACTAGATGGTTATGATTAGATATACTAGATGGTAATGATTAGATATACTAGATGGTTATGATTAGATATACTAGATGGTTATGATTAGATCAGCTAGATGGTTATGATTAGATATACTAGATGGTTATGATTAGATATACTAGATGGTTATGATTAGATATACTAGATGGTTATGATTAGATATACTAGATGGTTATGATTAGATCAGCTAGATGGTTATGATTAGATCAGCTAGATGGTTATGATTAGATATACTAGATGGTTATGATTAGATATACTAGATAGTTATGATTAGATATACTAGATGGTTATGATTAGATATACTAGATGGTTATGATTAGATCAGCTAGATGGTTATGATTAGATATACTAGATGGTTATGATTAGATATACTAGATGGTTATGATTAGATATACTAGATGGTTATGATTAGATATACTAGATGGTTATGATTAGATATACTAGATGGTTATGATTAGATCAGCTAGATGGTTATGATTAGATATACTAGATGGTTATGATTAGATATACTAGATGGTTATGATTAGATCAGCTAGATGGTTATGATTAGATATACTAGATGGTTATGATTAGATCAGCTAGATGGTTATGATTAGATATACTAGATGGTTATGATTAGATATACTAGATGGTTATGATTAGATCAGCTAGATGGTTATGATTAGATATACTAGATGGTTATGATTAGATATACTAGATGGTTATGATTAGATATACTAGATGGTTATGATTAGATATACTAGATGGTTATGATTAGATATACTAGATGGTTATGATTAGATATACTAGATGGTTATGATTAGATCAGCTAGATGGTTATGATTAGATATACTAGATGGTTATGATTAGATATACTAGATGGTTATGATTAGATATACTAGATGGTTATGATTAGATATACTAGATGGTTATGATTAGATATACTAGATGGTAATGATTAGATATACTAGATGGTTATGATTAGATATACTAGATGGTTATGATTAGATATACTAGATGGTTATGATTAGATATACTAGATGGTTATGATTAGATATACTAGATGGTAATGATTAGATATACTAGATGGTTATGATTAGATATACTAGATGGTTATGATTAGATATACTAGATGGTAATGATTAGATATACTAGATGGTTATGATTAGATCAGCTAGATGGTTATGATTAGATATACTAGATGGTTATGATTAGATATACTAGATGGTTATGATTAGATATACTAGATGGTTATGATTAGATATACTAGATGGTTATGATTAGATATACTAGATGGTTATGATTAGATATACTAGATGGTTATGATTAGATATACTAGATGGTTATGATTAGATATACTAGATGGTTATGATTAGATATACTAGATGGTTATGATTAGATATACTAGATGGTTATGATTAGATATACTAGATGGTTATGATTAGATATACTAGATGGTTATGATTAGATATACTAGATGGTTATGATTAGATATACTAGATGGTTATGATTAGATATACTAGATGGTTATGATTAGATATACTAGATGGTTATGATTAGATATACTAGATGGTTATGATTAGATATACTAGATGGTTATGATTAGATATACTAGATGGTTATGATTAGATATACTAGATGGTTATGATTAGATCAGCTAGATGGTTATGATTAGATCAGCTAGATGGTTATGATTAGATATACTAGATGGTTATGATTAGATATACTAGATGGTTATGATTAGATATACTAGATGGTTATGATTAGATATACTAGATGGTTATGATTAGATATACTAGATGGTTATGATTAGATCAGCTAGATGGTTATGATTAGATATACTAGATGGTTATGATTAGATATACTAGATGGTTATGATTAGATATACTAGATGGTTATGATTAGATATACTAGATGGTTATGATTAGATATACTAGATGGTTATGATTAGATCAGCTAGATGGTTATGATTAGATATACTAGATGGTTATGATTAGATCAGCTAGATGGTTATGATTAGATATACTAGATGGTTATGATTAGATATACTAGATGGTTATGATTAGATATACTAGATGGTTATGATTAGATACAGCTAGATGGTTATGATTAGATATACTAGATGGTTATGATTAGATACAGCTAGATGGTTATGATTAGATATACTAGATGGTTATGATTAGATATACTAGATGGTTATGATTAGATATACTAGATGGTTATGATTAGATATACTAGATGGTTATGATTAGATATACTAGATGGTTATGATTAGATATACTAGATGGTTATGATTAGATATACTAGATGGTTATGATTAGATATACTAGATGGTTATGATTAGATATACTAGATGGTTATGATTAGATATACTAGATGGTTATGATTAGATATACTAGATGGTTATGATTAGATACAGCTAGATGGTTATGATTAGATATACTAGATGGTTATGATTAGATATACTAGATGGTTATGATTAGATATACTAGATGGTTATGATTAGATATACTAGATGGTTATGATTAGATATACTAGATGGTTATGATTAGATATACTAGATGGTTATGATTAGATATACTAGATGGTTATGATTAGATATACTAGATGGTTATGATTAGATATACTAGATGGTTATGATTAGATATACTAGATGGTTATGATTAGATATACTAGATGGTTATGATTAGATATACTAGATGGTTATGATTAGATATACTAGATGGTTATGATTAGATATACTAGATGGTTATGATTAGATATACTAGATGGTTATGATTAGATATACTAGATGGTTATGATTAGATATACTAGATGGTTATGATTAGATATACTAGATGGTTATGATTAGATATACTAGATGGTTATGATTAGATATACTAGATGGTTATGATTAGATATACTAGATGGTTATGATTAGATCAGCTAGATGGTTATGATTAGATCAGCTAGATGGTTATGATTAGATATACTAGATGGTTATGATTAGATATACTAGATGGTTATGATTAGATATACTAGATGGTTATGATTAGATATACTAGATGGTTATGATTAGATATACTAGATGGTTATGATTAGATATACTAGATGGTTATGATTAGATCAGCTAGATGGTTATGATTAGATATACTAGATGGTTATGATTAGATATACTAGATGGTTATGATTAGATATACTAGATGGTTATGATTAGATATACTAGATGGTTATGATTAGATCAGCTAGATGGTTATGATTAGATAGCTAGATGGTTATGATTAGATATACTAGATGGTTATGATTAGATATACTAGATGGTTATGATTAGATATACTAGATGGTTATGATTAGATATACTAGATGGTTATGATTAGATCAGCTAGATGGTTATGATTAGATCAGCTAGATGGTTATGATTAGATATACTAGATGGTTATGATTAGATATACTAGATGGTTATGATTAGATATACTAGATGGTTATGATTAGATATACTAGATGGTTATGATTAGATCAGCTAGATGGTTATGATTAGATCAGCTAGATGGTTATGATTAGATATACTAGATGGTTATGATTAGATATACTAGATGGTAATGATTAGATATACTAGATGGTTATGATTAGATCAGCTAGATGGTTATGATTAGATATACTAGATGGTTATGATTAGATATACTAGATGGTTATGATTAGATATACTAGATGGTAATGATTAGATATACTAGATGGTTATGATTAGATATACTAGATGGTTATGATTAGATATACTAGATGGTTATGATTAGATCAGCTAGATGGTTATGATTAGATATACTAGATGGTTATGATTAGATCAGCTAGATGGTTATGATTAGATATACTAGATGGTTATGATTAGATCAGCTAGATGGTTATGATTAGATATACTAGATGGTTATGATTAGATATACTAGATGGTTATGATTAGATATACTAGATGGTTATGATTAGATATACTAGATGGTTATGATTAGATATACTAGATGGTTATGATTAGATATACTAGATGGTTATGATTAGATATACTAGATGGCTAGATGGTTATGATTAGATATACTAGATGGTTATGATTAGATCAGCTAGATGGTTATGATTAGATATACTAGATGGTTATGATTAGATATACTAGATGGTTATGATTAGATATACTAGATGGTTATGATTAGATATACTAGATGGTTATGATTAGATATACTAGATGGTTATGATTAGATCAGCTAGATGGTTATGATTAGATATACTAGATGGTTATGATTAGATATACTAGATGGTTATGATTAGATATACTAGATGGTTATGATTAGATATACTAGATGGTTATGATTAGATATACTAGATGGTTATGATTAGATATACTAGATGGTTATGATTAGATATACTAGATGGTTATGATTAGATATACTAGATGGTTATGATTAGATATACTAGATGGTTATGATTAGATATACTAGATGGTTATGATTAGATCAGCTAGATGGTTATGATTAGATATACTAGATGGTTATGATTAGATCAGCTAGATGGTTATGATTAGATATACTAGATGGTTATGATTAGATATACTAGATGGTTATGATTAGATCAGCTAGATGGTTATGATTAGATCAGCTAGATGGTTATGATTAGATCAGCTAGATGGTTATGATTAGATATACTAGATGGTTATGATTAGATATACTAGATGGTTATGATTAGATATACTAGATGGTTATGATTAGATATACTAGATGGTTATGATTAGATATACTAGATGGTTATGATTAGATATACTAGATGGTTATGATTAGATCAGCTAGATGGTTATGATTAGATATACTAGATGGTTATGATTAGATATACTAGATGGTTATGATTAGATATACTAGATGGTTATGATTAGATATACTAGATGGTTATGATTAGATATACTAGATGGTTATGATTAGATATACTAGATGGTTATGATTAGATATACTAGATGGTTATGATTAGATATACTAGATGGTTATGATTAGATGCTAGATGGTTATGATTAGATATACTAGATGGTTATGATTAGATATACTAGATGGTTATGATTAGATCAGCTAGATGGTTATGATTAGATATACTAGATGGTTATGATTAGATATACTAGATGGTTATGATTAGATATACTAGATGGTTATGATTAGATATACTAGATGGTTATGATTAGATCAGCTAGATGGTTATGATTAGATATACTAGATGGTTATGATTAGATATACTAGATGGTTATGATTAGATATAGCTAGATGGTTATGATTAGATATACTAGATGGTTATGATTAGATATACTAGATGGTTATGATTAGATATACTAGATGGTTATGATTAGATATACTAGATGGTTATGATTAGATATACTAGATGGTTATGATTAGATATACTAGATGGTTATGATTAGATATACTAGATGGTTATGATTAGATATACTAGATGGTTATGATTAGATATACTAGATAGTTATGATTAGATATACTAGATGGTTATGATTAGATATACTAGATGGTTATGATTAGATCAGCTAGATGGTTATGATTAGATCAGCTAGATGGTTATGATTAGATATACTAGATGGTTATGATTAGATATACTAGATGGTTATGATTAGATATACTAGATGGTTATGATTAGATATACTAGATGGTTATGATTAGATATGCTAGATGGTTATGATTAGATATACTAGATGGTTATGATTAGATCAGCTAGATGGTTATGATTAGATATACTAGATGGTTATGATTAGATATACTAGATGGTTATGATTAGATCAGCTAGATGGTTATGATTAGATATACTAGATGGTTATGATTAGATATACTAGATGGTTATGATTAGATCAGCTAGATGGTTATGATTAGATATACTAGATGGTTATGATTAGATATACTAGATGGTTATGATTAGATATACTAGATGGTTATGATTAGATATGCTAGATGGTTATGATTAGATATACTAGATGGTTATGATTAGATATACTAGATGGTTATGATTAGATATACTAGATGGTTATGATTAGATATACTAGATGGTTATGATTAGATATACTAGATGGTTATGATTAGATATACTAGATGGTTATGATTAGATATACTAGATGGTTATGATTAGATATGCTAGATGGTTATGATTAGATATACTAGATGGTTATGATTAGATATACTAGATGGTTATGATTAGATCAGCTAGATGGTTATGATTAGATATACTAGATGGTTATGATTAGATATACTAGATGGTTATGATTAGATCAGCTAGATGGTTATGATTAGATATACTAGATGGTTATGATTAGATCAGCTAGATGGTTATGATTAGATATACTAGATGGTTATGATTAGATATACTAGATGGTTATGATTAGATATACTAGATGGTTATGATTAGATATACTAGATGGTTATGATTAGATATACTAGATGGTTATGATTAGATCAGCTAGATGGTTATGATTAGATATGCTAGATGGTTATGATTAGATATACTAGATGGTTATGATTAGATATACTAGATGGTTATGATTAGATAGCTAGATGGTTATGATTAGATATACTAGATGGTTATGATTAGATATACTAGATGGTTATGATTAGATATACTAGATGGTTATGATTAGATATACTAGATGGTTATGATTAGATATACTAGATGGTTATGATTAGATATACTAGATGGTTATGATTAGATATACTAGATGGTTATGATTAGATATACTAGATGGTTATGATTAGATCAGCTAGATGGTTATGATTAGATAGCTAGATGGTTATGATTAGATATACTAGATGGTTATGATTAGATATACTAGATGGTTACTAGATGTTATGATATACTAGATGGTTATGATTAGATATACTAGATGGTTATGATTAGATATACTAGATGGTTATGATTAGATATACTAGATGGTTATGATTAGATATACTAGATGGTTATGATTAGATATACTAGATGGTTATGATTAGATATACTAGATGGTTATGATTAGATATACTAGATGGTTATGATTAGATATACTAGATGGTTATGATTAGATATACTAGATGGTTATGATTAGATATACTAGATGGTTATGATTAGATATACTAGATGGTTATGATTAGATCAGCTAGATGGTTATGATTAGATATACTAGATGGTTATGATTAGATCAGCTAGATGGTTATGATTAGATATACTAGATGGTTATGATTAGATATACTAGATGGTTATGATTAGATATACTAGATGCAGGTAAGAGTGTGCGAGGCGGTATTGAATGTGTCACTGTCATCTCAAATTTGTCTCTCGACCTGTGTGCACCTACGTTGTAAACTTTCATTCATAGGCTAGGTTGTAGCAACCTCATGATGGGTATAGGAAAATTTGAGTATCATGTAACAGCCTAAACCTATCGATGTTACATTGAACTGGGTGAATGGAATATGAATGGCAGTCATTCAATATGATGTAATAGAAATAAGGCCATGCTCATTAAAAAAATTGTCCTCCCTCATCTTAAACTGCACTGACCGCCACTGATGTGTGTATGTGTGTATGTATATATGTGTCTGTGTGTGTATATGTGTGTGTGTGTGTGTGTGCGTATATGTGTGTGTGTGTATATGTGTACATGTGTGTGTATGTGTGTGTGTACGTGTGTGTGTGTGTACGTGTGTGTATGTGTTAGGAAGGGTCAGTTACCTGGCCAGGCTCCAGCAGGCCCGTGGACATGTGTTGAGCTCCAGGGGTGTGTCATCGCTGATCTTCTGGGCCGTGCTGATTGGCCGAGGCTCCAGGACGTGCTCCACCAGGGTGCCATAGCAACTGAGGATGTAGAGGGACTCCACCACTGACCGGCTGGACTGGTCTGAGTAACAGGAGGTCAACAGGTCAACGTTACGGAGTAAGAGGAGCACGTTGTTGTGACTTAGCTAAGTGTTTTGTCTACTCCGCCCAGCATCTCACTGAGTGTGTTCCTACTTCCCTGACCTTAATGTTGCGTCTACACAGGAGGCTAAGAGGGGTCAACACCCAGAGCAAAGTTTAAAGGCCAATGGTATTTACGATTCTCCAACAGATTTTGAACTTTTAAATGACCAAATGAAAACAAAATGAAAGTGTTTTAGTGTGATGATGGTTTTGGGGGTAACAGCTAGGATACTAATGCACTAGTGGGATCTAATGATGAGCATAATGCTACTAAGCCTTTACAGCCCCTCACCTTTCTCTCTCTTCATGTTGGGGTTGGTCATGTACCATGAGCGTGAGGCAGCAAAGACAGCAGCCACACAGAACTCTCCTCCACTGGACTTACTGGGGGAGATCTGAGGGGGAGGCTTGGCTTTGCTGCAGGGGGGGAGAAAAAGAGCGAGAGAGCGAGCGAGAGCAAGAGAGAGAGAGAGAGAGAGCGCGAGAGCGAGAGAGAGAGAGAGAGAGAGAGAGAGAGAGAGAGAGAGGGAGAGAGAGAGAGAGGTTGAGTGGGTAGGAGAGCCCAGCCGAGGGGACACAGACACAGGGTACTCCTCTTAAAGAAGATAAAGGCTGGCGGTTTGAGTTGTTAGATGAACTAAAGCTGTAGTTAAAGAAAGAATGAGGAGAGAGAATTGTTGCCAAATGTTGTAGAGAGAATGATGCCCAATCTGGTTTGAGATATTAAAGCTCAAACACTGCCACATCTGTGAACCAAAAACAAGCCAAGCTTTTAACACAATTACACTTCATGCAATTTAGCAAAAAAAAGAGACGAGGGCGACTTAATTTTAAGTACATTGGTAGCAAAAAAGAAGAAAAGAAAATTCATATTTGCTCTGAATTGTCTCCAATTTCACTGTGCTCGTGTCTGAACAAATTATTTATGTACTGGTCTCTACTATTCAGCAAATGAAAAACATCATTAGACATAATACAGGATATTTCCTCCCTCATTCAATACAGGGTTCCCGCGGTCTGAACGGCATAGCGTGTGTGTGAGTGTGTATTCCCATGCCAGTAGATCAGGACTGCAGCTCTGTAGAGGATGTATTTTAAAGCCTGTGTTGCATGTGCTGCTCGTTGATTACATCCTTCCTTTTGTCATGAAGCACGCCATGTACACTCAAACCATTACAGGCTGGCCTGACCATGGACTGTACAGAGGACTGGGAGTGTGTGTGTGTATGCGTGTGTATGCGTGTCCACACACTAATACACACGTGCCACGCACACACCCAAACACACACACAAACACACATGAATAGAAAAAAGTTTCAGCGAATATTTGAGGATGCCATAATGGTTATCACTTGCTTGAACATGTGCCTCGAATGCTGCTAGTCTTCCAGCTGCTTCCCCTAGTCTCACTTTGAGTTAGCCGTTTGAGAGAATTTATTGGGAGTTATTGGATTATTCAGACATGTCAGGACCGTTTGGATGAAAGAGAACACACGAAAAGTTCAGTATGGTGATAGGGCTGCATATGCTATTGATCAGAGAACAGTAGCGGAGCGGCCTGGTATTATTGTCCAGCCCTATAACCAAGGTGGACAGTAAAACCCTCGGAGGAAGGGATGGAGGCTGAAGGGCCTGACACAGTCTGACACAGTTCACCTCTGATCTAACCACGAAGACCTCACTAACACATACACAAACTCACGCCAGTCCGCTTGAACACGCACAACCAACTGTACACACACACAAACACACACACACAGTCCAACATCTATATAATTAAATTATGTAATATTCAACAATTCACTTCAAAATAACCAGAAAATATAATTATGATACATTTCTCAAAGATTTTCTATACTATGTACCCAAAGCTGTTCTGATTAATCCAGTGTGATGGCATACTGTCCAGTACTTGAACTCTTCTTGGCCTCTCAGCCTCAGTGACACACTAACAGGTGTTGAATGACCTGTTGCGGGCCTCAACTCTCCCTCCTCCTCTTCCCTTCAAACTGTCAGCAGCTCGTAAATTACTCCCTGGACGTGGGGGAGATGTTGAGGTCTTTGTTTAGCCGACACCGTGTGAAGGATGTTTCTGGGTAGAACGGGGGGTGCTCTAGACAGCGTTACTGGCTGTGTATTTATTAGTGTTGGAGAGAGAGAGTGAGGGGTGAGGCTGGATAACCAAATATCTACAGTAAGCCATGGAAGCAGAGGAGCGATAAGACCATGTCAGGATATTGCCTTGGCTAACTCTACGTCCCTCTTGCCTCCTCGGATCTGTCCATCCGTCCGACTGTCTGTCTGTCAACGTGTCCAGGAGATACAGAGCTATGAAAACATGCAGAGCCTCTGCCGGACGGCCAGGGGTCAGCCAACACAGCACACTGCTTCCTTCTCACTCCGCCTTCCCTCTGTCTTGCTCTCCCTTTTCTCTTCCCGTCACTCTCTCTCTACGTTTTCTCCTCCAGTCACTCTCTCTACGTTTTCTCTTCCAGTCACTCTCTCTCTACGTTTTCTCTTCGTCACGCTCTCTCGACCTTTACTCTTCCAGTCACTCTCTCTCTCTACGTTTTCTCTTCCAGTCACTCTCTCTCTACGTTTTCTCTTCCAGTCACTCTCTCTCTACGTTTTCTCTTCGTCACGCTCTCTCCACGTTTTCTCTTCCAGTCACTCTCTCTCTACGTTTTCTCTTCGTCACGCTCTCTCCACGTTTTCTCTTCCAGTCACTCTCTCTCTACGTTTTCTCTTCCAGTCACTATCTCTCTCTACGTTTTCTCTTCCAGTCACTCTCTCTCTACGTTTTCTCTTCGTCACGCTCTCTCCACGTTTTCTCTTCCAGTCACTCTCTCCACGTTTTCTCTTCCAGTCACTCTCTCCACGTTTTCTCTTCCAGTCACTCTCTCTCTACATTTTCAATTTCAGTCACTCCCTCTACGTTTTCTCTTCCAGTCACTCTCTCTCTACGTTTTCTTATTCAGTCACTCTCTCTCTATGTTTTCTTATTCAGTCACCCTCTCTCTACGTTTTCTTATTCAGTCACTCTCTCCCCGTTTCTCAACCTCTCTAACACAACATCCGCATATCAAAGTATGACTGATATGGTGATGGCAAACTCAACAAATCCTGTTCCGTGCTCTGGATCTCTCTTTAACAGAGTAAATGATATGGGAGCTGGTGAATGGTTAGGGGAAGGAGGGAAAGAGGGTTGGGGTATGTGTTAGTCATTATAGAACATGTAATCTCACTTCACTGCTCACTGTGATTTGTGTGTGTGGTGTATTTGACAGCTAGTGGTGAGAGTGATGGAGTCTGTCGGGCTCTTCTTTAGTGAGGGGTTTCATCTCTCCAACATTCTGCTTCTTCTCTCTCTCTTACTGGAAAAAAATTGTGGTCAACTGGTTTCAATATCCCCAGGAAACACAAATCCTATTCCAGTGGCTTGACTTTGGTTTTGGGGTGAAATCTCAGGCTGACGCGTTTGCCACACGGCGCTGTGTGTGGTGTGAAGGAAGGTATTTTATCTCCCCACTTTTCACGGTTGTCTTTGGATGGAGGCCGGCTTGAATAATACATCAAGGAATAACATTCAATAAAAAGGACATGTTTTCATGCATTGAGGGGAAAGACCCAGTGACAAATTAAAAGTGTAAACGGCTCTTATGGCGCTGTGGCTGAGAAGAGAAGATTGCTGCAAGAATCTATGCTGCAGGGCTGGCCTGGGTACTAACACACACACATATGTACGCCTGCAAGCGCACACACACAACAGACTGTGATAAGTTCTCCTTGTGGTGACTCCATACTGATCAGCTACTGCAGATACTCTACATATTCTCTCTTTGAAGAGTACACTGTCTGCTAATGGGAGTGGGATCATAGCTTGGTTCTAGTAGAAATGACCGCAAAAGGTTATTCATCTCAGTTTCAAATTATTATTTTCCTCTCTGTCTCACTTGAAGTGTTGAGGTTTTCACCCTGCGACAGACAGACATACAGAGACAGACAGACAGACAGACAGGCATACAGTACTCTGGACTGGACTCTATACGGTACAGAGGAACCGGTCAGGAAAGAGAAAAAAGAAAGAAAGGTGGAACCCAGTATCAATAAATTACAATAAATAAATATACCGAGTGGGACGGGAGAGAGGGGGAGATGGATGGCACTAAAAAGAAGTCAAATTCCTTTCCCCCCCTCTCCCCACGAGATGTTATTTTGTGCTATTGGGAAGACCTCATTTTCTCTGCAACTTTAATTCACTGAAAAGACTACTCGTATGTCATTTCCACTTTTCATTTAACAAATGAGGACTTTTAACTGAGCTAATAGCTTTTCCTCAAGGGCGTAATTAAATCTGTGACGTCCACCATCAAAGCCCTTTCGCATTACAGGGCCGTGGCAAACATGAGGCGCCATCGAAGGGTTGGGAGGGGGCTGGTCCCTCGCCATAAACAAATACGATAGAGCCTTACTTCTGTCGGCTCCTCCAGCGACAAAGAGCTGCAAAGACCGGTAGGGTAGAGCAGAACAGTGGATCCATTAAAAATGGCACCATATTCCCTATATACACACTTTTACCAGGGCCCATAGGGTTCTGGTCAAAAGTATGGCACTACATAGGGAATAGGGTGTCATTTGGGACACACCCAGTGTAACTCAGAATGGGGTTGAGAGGAGCGGAGGCAAAGCCCAGGCCATATGTTTAATATGTATCAGTGGCTGAGACTGGGGCTGGGCATTAAGACAGAGGAGAGAGAAAGAACCACAGAGATGGGGAGAGGGAGGGAGAGAGAGAGGAGAGAGACCAAGAGAAATCGAGAGCAAGAGAGACACAGAAAGAGAAAGAGAGAGCGAGAGAGAGGGCTTTGGGCAGCCTTGTGGAGGACACATCCCTCAACGTCACATTTATTATTTTACAGCAGCCTTCCAAAACAGAGGTGGCCTTGGGGCAGGAGGCTGGAGCTACAGACAGACGGCTGTAATGATGATGCTATTTGGGAGCCGAGCGGACTGAGTGGGGAAGACTGACTAAAATGCCGTTTCAACATCTCAGCGAAATAATCAGAGGCTGCCTCCCAAATGGAACAATATCAAATGGAACCCTATTCCCTATATAGTGCAATACTTTTGACCAGGGCCCATATTTGAACATTAAGCATCTCCAATCCAAAATTAAATCTACAATCGGCTTCCTATTTCGCAACAAAGCCTCCTTCACTCATGCTGCTAAACATACCCTTGTAAAACTGACCATCCTACCGATCCTTGACTTCGGCGATGTCATTTACAAAACAGCCTCCAACACTCTACTCAGAAAATTGGATGTAGTCTATCACAGTCACCAAAGCCCCATATACTACCCACCACTGCGACCTGTATGCTCTCGTTGGCTGGCCCTCGCTTCAAATTTGTCCACAAACCCACTGGCTCCAGGTCATCTATAAGTCTTTGCTAGGTAAAGCCCTGCCTTATCTCAGCTCACTGATCACCCTGGTCACCCTAGCAACACCCACCCGTAGCACGCGCTCCAGCAGGTATATTTCACTGGTCATCCCCAAAGCCAACTCCTGCTTTGGCCGCCTTTCCTTCCAGTTTTCTGCTGCCAATGACTGGAACGAATTGCAAAAATCACTGAAGCTGGAGACTTATATCTCCCTCACTAACTTTAAGCATCAGCTGTCAGAGCAGCTTACCGATCACTGCTCCTGTACACAGCCCATCTGTAAACAGCCCACCCAACTACCTCATCACCATATTGTTAATTTTTGCTCTTTTGCATCCCAGTATCTCTACTTGCACATTCATCTTCTGCACATCAGCCATTCCAGTGTTTAATTGCTATATTGTAATTACTTCGCCACCATGGCCTATTTATTGCTTTACCTCCCTTATCCTACCTCATTTGCACACACTGTATATAGATTTTTCTATTGTGTTATTGACTGTACGTTTGTTTATTCCATGTGTAACTCTGTGTTGATGTTTTTGTCGCACTGCTTTGCTTTATCTTGGCCAGGTCACAGCTGTAAATGAGAACTTGTTCTCAACTGGCCTACCTGGTTAAATAAAGGTGAAATAAAAATAAAGAGTGCACTATGTGGAGAATAGTGTGAAATTTGGGATGCACACAGAGAATCAGAAACTTCAACCCCCCTTCCTCGCTCTATGTCTAATGTTCCTCATCACACTACTGCTGAGAGAAGGATTTATCGTGGGATGGTTGTATCTCCTGCCTGCCCCACCCTAGAATAGCCCTAGATGGAGGTTCCATGTCTATATGTAACAGCTAGTCTAGTGTGAGCTCATGTAATTGGACGGTGGTCAGAGGTTACGCGCCACACTCTTCCATCCTAAACTGTTCAAAAAAAGGAGGGATACGGAGATGGGGAACATCAGGGTTCAGAGAAGAGGTTATTCAGGGAAGAGGAAGACATGCTACTGTACTGTATGTGTCATTGGGTGTGTCAGAAATGGCACCCTATTCCCTATATATACACTCTGATAATGCACTATATTATAAGGGATAGGGTGCCATTTGGGAGGCTACCATTATGGGAGAGAAAGAGAGGCCTTGTTACATGTCCAGGTCCTCATCTCACACATCCTCTCCAGCCCGTCCAAACAAAACACTGTTAATAAAACACAATTGAAATTATGAAGTTAGACCAATGATCTGTTATGCCCTCAGTCCAGGGACATGCTGTTACAGGAACAATAGTGCTTTAACTAGCTAGCTTGAGTTGGAGCCAAAGGCAGAGCAAAAGGTAGGCAGTTACTGTTACTGTGGGGGGGGGTTCATCATGCTAACAAATGCTAATGATGTACCTTTGAAAAGCATACCACTCTCTGAACTCACTAAGAGCCTAGCTGGGCTGGGAGGGAGGGAGCTAAGAGAGGAGAGGGAAACAAGCTTCAATTAAAAAGTATGAGTGAGTAACTGGCCACAACAAGAGAGGAAAGCCAAGACTTGGGGAAGGAACCACATGCTATTCATTTCCTGAAGTTAATGGAGGGAGGAACGAGAGAGTAGTGAGAGAGCGAGTTGGAGGAAGAAAAGTTCACTGCATCGCCGTTGAGCCCAGCCACTCAATCATCTGTCCATAAGTGACTGTCATAATGGGGATTCTTTTTAAAAGCTTGTAAGCATCTGATTTCACAAGACAGCGTTGACAGAGAGAAACTGAACTTTCTGCTCTCCTGAGTATTAGAGAGCTGCATGGTTAGAAAACTCATCGCTAACCTAGAGAACTGTAATGTTCTCTGTCGTTCGCAGTAGATTTAGGCCCAAACTGAGGTGCGTGGACAAAAACCTCATATTAAACATATAGTCCTGTGTAATTTACATTCTGAGGGAAATTGGCTATGACAATGCTGTATAAAAGTAGGCATCTTTCATCACAACTGAGGTAAATGAGATGAATTCGAAACAGAATGATGCATGAATAGTAAAATCTCTCTACGTACAAAATAATGCTAACTGCCTTTTCATGATTATACAATCCACCTCTTATTCCAAAATGTTCAAAGTTCAAGGAAATGATTATAAGCCTATAACAAATCAACAGCCATATTTCAAATCAACAACAATGTTATTCTCTAAGTTGACACATAAGCACCACATTGTTTTCCCAGAAAGGGAGGCAAATCACTGATTACATGACATTCATCAATTACATCGTATAATTGACGTACAAAGAAAAAGTAACATACAGACGGATGGCTAAAGCCACATTAGCCACACGTCTGTTCACAACGGACAGGCTTTGTGCAATTTAGGACACACCCGATTGTTCAATCATATAGCCACAAAATAACAATAAAAACACAATGGGGACAACATGAGGTCAACCAAGGTGTTACTCTTAATACAACTGTCTGTGGTTTAATGTGAACAGCGAGAGAAAGAAAAAGAGAGCGAGAGAGCGAGAGAGCGAGAGACAGACAGACAGACAGACAGACAGACAGACAGACAGACAGACAGACAGACAGACAGACAGACAGACAGACAGACAGAGGGAGAGAGAGAGAGAGAGAGATAGAGAGAGAGAGAGAGAGAGAGAGAGAGAGAGAGAGATCACCATCATGAAGAAGTGGTGGGTTCAAATAGACCACAAGGAGCCAGACAAGAAGGTTCCAGTGATGTTCCAACATACCTCTGGGTTTGTGAGTTAACCACGCCATAAAAAAAAAAGATTCAGAAATCAACCATTTTCTTTTCTCAATACGAACCACTATCCCAATTCCCTATACAGTTTATGTGGGCTTAAATGTTGTTTGGTGTGAATCTTGATGTCAGATTTAGGCATAGACACAAGACAAGCAGCTTGTGAAATCACCCACCCAAAGTGTAAACTGAAATCCACTTAAAGAGCACAAGAAAAGAGAATCAAAAAATTGTCAAGAAAGTAGTGTGAAAAAAAGAGAGGCACGTCCATGGTGTTTTCCTCAGGGATGATGACTGAACAAACTGACAGGATGTGTTGAAAATACACTCAATATACTCAGACACGAATGAAAAGATGTGATGGATGCAGTCGTTGATTGCGTCCCAAATGGCACCTCATTCCCTATTAAGTTCACTTATTTTGATCAGAGATTTGGTCAAAAGTAGTGCACTAAATAAAGAATAGGGTTCAATTTGGGACACAGTTGTCTTGAGCCAGGACAGAGCAACAAGAGAGCATGCTGGTAGGTAGGTAGTGAGGAGGGAAACTCACCATGGAGTTTTAATGGCAAAACATCCTGCCCCAAAGAGGTAAGGTCTTCATGGGGAGGGAGAGACACACAAAGAAGAGATAGATGGAAAAACCATTATTAGCCAGTCAGCCTAGAACAGAGACACTTTTTGTCTTACATTTTTGACCTGTCTGTTTAATCGTACAAGACACATAAAGCAGGAAGCAAACTGTCCGTGTTAGAATTGATCTGAAACCTGGGACATGACTCCTTGACTCAACAACTCAGACCATTCTGTAAAGTGCAGTACCATACGTTTGGTAAGGGACATACTGTATGTATGTGTGTGTCAGTGTGTGTTGTACCATACGTTTGTCAGAGGAAGCGTACGAGCATGCTTTTCCTTTTAGCTATCCATCAACTTTTTTTATTTTCTTTCTTTGAAGGAAAGAGTGTATGAATAAGAAACACAAAGTCTTGATGATAAATCATGATATGCTTTTTACATTGGAACAAGGCATTGACGTTTTTTTATTAACCCTTTACACTCGTGGGAATCGGCCTATATGGATAGGGCTAAATTAAAAAATTCTTACAGAAGAAATTAGAAAAGCATAAGCACGGTAGCAATAGAAAGGGAACAGTTTAGAGATAGTGGAAATCATTATACCAAAGTTGAGGACACAACAGTTCACCTGACACAAGACTACCCAAACAGTTTTTGCATTTTACATTTACTCTACTTTTTGGCACAATCGTTGATAACAAAATATGAAAAATGTAGTAACATGATAAGAATATTCCTGCTAAATGTGGGGTAGGTACATCATAAGACTAAACAATGACAAGTGTTTGAGTGAGAGGACTAACTGGTTTCCCCAAGTGGTCACACAGGGCTCTGGTCAAAAGAGTGCACAGTTTCTAAGTAATTGTAATGCACTTTTATGACTCAAAGAGTCTCAACTATAAGGTGCTTTTTTTAAGCTCTCCTAGCTGTGCCGTTGAGTTACTCGAACAAAACCCTGCATCCCCACCATTACTGTCACAATTACTGTTGTTCCTTATGCAATCCCAAAACGGCACATTATAAATAGCAATCTGGGTCAGGTGGGCATCATTTGAAAGCTTGTTCTATTGCCAACATGACTGGCTAAGTTATAAAATACGATCTTACAGTGTCAGGCTTTCACAAGGCAATTCAGATCATAATTTAGGTGAGCATTGAAAGGAGTCATGAGTGCATTCAGATGTGTGTTCAGCTGCGAATTCTCTTCACAATAAACAAACAGGATCATTCTGTTCAGAACAACTCAGGGTGTGACGACATGTCATCTTGTAACTGGACATTAAACACAGTGACCATAAACGTTGACACTGTATATGACATGAGTTTAATGATATGAAAATGTGAAGTGCACATTTGGACTCAAAAGGTGTTTGGCTTGCTTGTATGAGATCAAACGTCTCATTCTTCAAAATACATAGAATCATCTTAATTTACAACACTTCCCTCACTCAGACAACAAAACATTAGCACAAGCTGCCCAATTAGTTGGAGGGATGCGGGCAACTTGTTGTCGGGCGCGGTGCTCAAGTTCATAACGGCTGTCAGTCAAAACCCATAGACAGCTGTAAAGCAGAGACCCTGAGCTCTGACGTCATTTATAGCATGTTACTGTACAGCCACTGATTTCCAATTTAGGTGCTTATCAGTGCCCAAATCTGCCATTTTCAACCAATATACAGATGAGAGGTCGACCGATTATGATTTTTCAATGCCGATACCGATTATTGGAGGACCAAAAAAAGCCAATCCCAATTAATCGGTCGATTTTTATATATATATATTTGTAATAATGACAATTACAACAATACCAAATGAACAATGAACACTTTTATTTTAAATTAATAAAATACATCAATAATAATCAATTTAATCTCAAATAAATAATGAAACATGTTCAATTTGGTTTAAATAATGCAAAAACACTGTTGGAGAAGAAAGCAGCAGTGCAATATGTGCCATGTAAAAAAGCTAATGTTACAGTTCTTTGCTCAGAACATATGAAAGTTGGTTCAATATTCCAAGGTTCAATATTCCCAGTTAAGAAGTTTTAGGTTGTAGTTCTTATAGGAATTATAGGACTATTTCTCTCTATACCATTTGTATTTCATATACCTTTGACTATTGGATGTTCTTATACACACTATAGTATTGCCAGCCTAATCTCGGGAGTTGATTGGCTTGAAGTCAAAAACAGCGCAGTGCTTGAAGCACAGTGAAGAGCTGCTGGCAAATGCAGGAAAGTGCAGTTTGAATGAATGCTTACGAGCCTGCTGCTGCCTACCACCGCTCAGTCAGTCAAATATCAAATCATAGACTTAATTATAATATAATAAACACACAGAAATACGAGCGTTAGGTCATTAATATGGTCAAATCCGGAAACTATAATTTTGAAAACAAAACGTTTATTCTTTCAGTGAAATACAGAACAGTTCCATATTTTATCAAACGGGTGTTAACCCTAAGTCTAAATATGGCTGCTACATTGCACAACCTTCAATGTTATGTCAAAATTATGTAAGATTCTGACAAATTAATTACGGTCTTAGGAAGAAATGGTCTTCACACAGTTCGCAACGAGCCAGGCGGCGCAAACTGCTGCATATACCCTGACTCTGCTCGCAAGAGAAGTGACAATTTCCCTAGTTAATATTGCTTGCTAACATGAATTTATTTGAACTAAATATGCAGTTTAAAAAATATATACTTGTGTATTGATTTTAAGAAAGACATTGATGTTTATGGTTAGGTACATTGATGCACCGATTGTGCTTTTTTCACGAATGCGCTTTTGTTAAATCATCACCCGTTTGGCGAAGTTGAAGTAGGCTGTGATTCGATGACAAAATAACAGGCACCGCATTGATTATATGCAACGCAGTTAAACTAGTAATATCATCAACTATGTGTAGTTAACTAGTGATTATGTTAAGATTGATAGTTTTTTATAAGATAAGTTTAATGCTAGTTAGCAACTTACCTTGGCTCCCTGCTGCACTCGCGTAACAGGTGGTCAGCCTGCCACGCAGTCTCGTGTATTGCAATGTAATCGGCCATAATCGGCATCCAAAAATGGCGATTACCGATTGTTATGAAAACTTGAAATCGGCCCTAATTAATCGGGCATGCGGATTGATCGGTCGACCTCTAATACGAGTGTAAAGGGTTAAAGAGAAAAAAGGGAAATCTTAACTACCTTTGCTTAGGGCGTTACCAAGGAATCAGATATGCGCTACAGAATCACTGTCATATGAAATCAAGTTTGTGTATGTCACAGGGACGTTCCATTAATGCCAATTAAACATGGTTGGTTTATGGCTTAGATATACTGCCGTACTATTACTGTGTTTGAAAAGAACATCATGTGTCTGCATGTGACTTATTTTTGGGTGAGTGTATATTTGTGTTTGTGCATTGTCTTTGTGAGTATTTGTGTGTGTTTGCAAGCCTCTGAGGGTGTGGGCGAGTGTGTGTCCGGTTCTTTGTGACGGTGTGTACTGTCTTTTTTTGAGTGTGTATCTCTCTGTCAGTGTGTGTGTTCCCCGGGCCAGTGTTTACGAGCCATAAGGAGTGGGAGTGTGTTCCTGTGTTTACCCTGCATGTTCAGAGATAGTGACAGACCCCTGTAAACAGTTTACAGTAAACAGCTTTTTCCCAACAGTAATAATGGCCAGATGAGGCTGAACTCTGTCCCTGAACACAGCAGACCACATCAGTACTGCAGAAACTCCCAAATGACACCTTATTCCCATTGTAGTGCACTACTTTTGACCAGAGCCCTATGGAGCCTTGTCAAAAGTAGTGCACTATATAGGGTATATGGTGCCATTTGGGACACAGACAAGGCCCCTGGCCAATCAAAGCACGGCACGCCACTTCTTTATTTTATCTGCTGTGGAGGGACGGAGCATCCATCTGAATCTCTCCAGACTAACACGACACTGTGTGTGTGTGTGTGTGTGTGTGTGTGTGTGTGTGTGTGTGTGTGTGTGTGTGTGTGTGTGTGTGTGTGTGTGTGTGTGTGTGTGTGTGTGTGTGTGTGTGTGTGTGTGTGTGTAGACTAGCAGGGCAGTCAACTATCTGTATTAGTCCACGGATATGAGAAGAGGGTTTAGATGGAGAGAAAAAAAGAAACAAAGTGAACTTTAATTCGGTGGTGATTTGGAGACTGGAGACTACTGTTGAGTCTATATAACCTCCAATGCACACTGGAGAGTCTATATAACCAATGCACACTGGAGACCAGTGTTGAGTCTATATAACCTCCAATACACACAGGAGACTAGTGTTGAGTCTATATAACCTCCAATGCACACTGGAGACCAGTGTTGAGTCTATATAACCTCCAATGCACACTGGAGACTACTGTTGAGTCTATATAACCTCCAATGCACACTGGAGACCAGTGTTGTCCTCTTAAAGAAGAGACCTTTGTCTGAGTGGTTGGACTTGGGGTGAGCAGTGTAATGGAAGTCGGGGGTCCTGTTATGTTTATTCAAACACAATTTAGCCAGTAGTCAAACAACATGGTTAAAGGGTTAGCTGGTAGCTAGACAAACAGCATGAGCAGGGGGGGGTCACACAACTAACCAATATTTAGACAAACAACATGTGGAAGGGGGTCACAGAGTTCTATAGTAGCAAGCCTAACAACAGGACAGGGGGTCAGTTTAACATTTTAACAGGACCAGTGGGTCTTGGCTATGCTAACTCTACTCCTGTTATGCTTGTTCGAACACATTTAGCCAGCAGCCAAACAGCATGGGCCAGAGGTTACACAGATATCCAATAGCTAGTGGCTAGCCTAACAGCATGGATAGGGATTAGCCAGTAGCTAACATAACAACATGGGCATGGGTCCATTACATCCGAAAGCTAGCCAACCAGCATGGGCAGGGGGGGCAGTTCAACATTTTAACATTACCATCGGGCCTTGGCCTCAATTGAGCGTTCACTGGCACTGGGAGGCGGGCATCGCTGGTGTACTTTATCCCCCCTGTGAGGCACTTAACCCCTGGCATCCTGCTAGCCTCCTGCTGGGTAAATGGATGGTGGCTGATAGGATACGGATAAGTAGTGTTTCAGGTCTCAATGCAACAAGCCTGTACTGGATCTTGGGTTCAAATAACGCATGTTGTGCTGTTTCTTATTTCTTACAGTTCAATTTGGAGAGGGACACTGCTGGTCAATAGAGGAAATATAACTTAGTTAAAGTCATGCAGGCAGTCTGTTCCAGAGGGTTATGGTAATACGTGATGTCGATAGGTTGTCTGTTTCTGACATGCTAAATTCTTTTAAAAAACTGATAAAACTAGGCAAATAGTTCCCAAACGCACTAACAATATGATATAAAAGATTACAACACAAATTACATTTGATATACAGTATAGGTAGTGTCTTCCACAAGTACAGTTGAAGTCGGAAGTTTACATACACTTAGGTTGGAGTCATTAAAACTCGTTTTTCATCCACTCCACAAATTTCTTGTTAACAAACTATAGTTTTGGCAAGTCGGTTAGGACATCTACTTTGTGCATGACATAAGTCATTTTTCCAACAATTGTTTACAGACAGATTATTTCACTTATAATTCACTGTATCACAATTCCAGTGGGTCAGAAGTTTACATACACTAAGTTGACTGTGCCTTTAAACAGCTAGGAAAATTCGAGAAATTATGTCATGGCTTTAGAAGCTTCTGATAGGCTAATTGACATAATTTGAGTCAATAGGAGGTGTACCTGCGGATGTATTTCAAGGCCTACCTTCAAACTCAGTGCCTCTTTGCTTGACATCATGGGAAAATCAAAAGAAATCAGCCAAGACCTCAGAAAAATTGGAGACCTCCACAAGTCTGGTTCATCCTTGGGAGCAATTTCCAAACGCCTGAAGGTACCACGTTCATCTGTACAAACAATAGTACGCAAGTATAAACACCATGGGACCACGCAGCTGTCATACCGCTCAGGAAGGAGACGTGTTCTGTCTCCTAGAGATGAACGTACTTTGGTGCAAAAAGTGCAAATCAATCCCAGAACAACAGCAAAGGACCTTGTGAAGATGCTGGAGGAGACAGGTTCAAAAGTATCTATATCCACAGTAAAACAAGGCCAATATCAACATAACCTGAAAGGCCACTCAGCAAGGAAGAAGCCACTGCTCCAAAACCGGCATAAAAAAGCCAGACTACGGTTTGCAACTGCACATGGGGACAAAGATCGTACTTTTTGGAGAAATGTCCTCTGGTCTGATGAAACAAAAATAACTGTTTGGCCTTAATGACCATTGTTATGTTTGGAGGAAAAAGGGGGACGCTTGCAAGCCGAAGAACACCATCCCAACCGTGAAGCACAGGGGTGGCAGCATCATGTTCCGGGGGTGCTTTGCTGCAGGAGGGACTGGTGCACTTCACAACATAGATGGCATCATGAGGATGGAAAATTGCGTGGATATATTGAAGCAACATCTCAAGACATCAGTCAGGAAGTTAAAGCTTGGTCACAAATGGGTCTTCCAAATTAACAATGACCCCAAGCATACTAGTTGTGGCAAAATGGCTTAAGGACAACAAAGTCAAGGTATTGGAGTGGCCATCACAAAGCCCTGACCTCAATCCTATAGAGAATTTGTGGGCAGAACTGAAAAAGCATGTGCGAGTGTTACACCCCTGAAAAAGGGTAGAAAGAATCACGAGAGCGTGATACGGAATGTTTACTCATGGAACGTTTAGTGCAATGAGAAAAAGACCGCGAATTCTCCGTGAACTTGAGTGGAGACCAGAGCAATCGATCTCAGGCTCATAGATTAAGAGCATTTAGTAGATCACAGATTAACACTTTATCCACGACAACATAAAGTAATCAACATAACGTTTACACATTCCTCTCACAATTCGTACCCTTTGTATGCTTGATGGATTTTAACAGAATTATATAAATGTTATCAATCTATCAACTAATACTGAATGCATGATCTTCTTAACCTTAGATGTTTTAAGATCCTCACATACTATGAATTTACTAATACTTTTTAATGTATAACAGCCTATTAGTATTTCCTTTAACCTGTCACACGAGCAAGGAGGCCTAAAAACCTGACTCAGTTACACCAGCTCTGTCAGGAGGAATGGGCCAAAATTCACCCAACTTATTGTGGGAAGCTTGTGGAAGGCTACCCGAAATGTTTGACTCAAGTTAAACAATTTCAAGGCAATGCTACCAAGTACTAATTGAGTGTATGTAAACTTCTGACCCACTGGGAATTGATAAATCTAGCTGAGGAAAGTATATTTTGGTGTGCTCTGGTACATTCTAATGCACTGATTCCATCTGAAATACACAATGAAATTATTGAAGACCTTACCTCCCAGATCGGAAGAATTTGTTGTGGTATTGTCTAGAAAGACATGACTTTACAATTTGAATGACTGAAAATGTATGAACTCAGATTATTGTTAGTTGTTCTGGATATTGTCTAGGTCTAGGCCTACAGTATATGATCAGGACTACTTTCTTATACAACTTTCATACCAAGATGTTGTCACGCCAACTTTAGCATCCCGCCAACTTTTTCCACCTTTTATTTATATCTGAAAGGTGTTGCCGGGATCAAAGCCTAAACTTTTATTTCTGCAAACCGACATAGTCATGATTGCTGTAAAGTTCTGCCTACAGCTTAGTATGAAACGTAGCCGTATTGCTGAGGCAGAACTGGCATGCACCACGCTTTTAAGCTCTTGATGGTTGCTAGGCAGCGGCTGTTACTACCAGCTTGTTATCATCTTCCTGGCAATTCTAAACTTTGCGAGGCATGTCACTTCACCCAACACTTTGCATAACCCTTCGAACAGTTTTCTTAACCACAACTAGATGGATACATAAAGAATTACTGTGGGAATAAATAGCACTGAAACACAAAAATATTGGAATAAAGTAGGTTAATGCAGTTGAAGGCATCACATTGTTTCTTAGTGCTGATTGAAACTCCCAAAAAGTCATCCAATTGTTAAATCTACATTTGAAGCAATAGCGTGTCTTCAACTATTTCAGCAGCGTGTCGTGCTGCTTTTAGACAAGTTTGAGGACTCCGTTTGGATATTGGTTAGACTACACTTAGGCTGTGGAAATGTTAGCTAAGTTGAGGTGAGTGCTGCTCATCATCTATTCATTTGCTCAATCTATCACAGAGCAGAAACATTTAGCATGTAGCCTAAATCAAGTGTACGCCTATTATTTTGCTAAATCGCGTGTAGGTAACTCCAAAAGCCCGTGGAGGTTGTGAAATATGAACATGAAACTCACACGCTTTTGAAAATATAGATTGCTATTATTTTCTATTGGTATCACAATGAAGATACTCTCAATGTAAGACCCTATTCATCCTCTCAATGTAAGACCTTATACCCTCCCACACCTCCGTGTAAAGAAATTTGACTGCAACCAGAGATCTGTATATAATGACGAGATGCTCAGGTCTCCGCCCTAACATTGTCCCAAAGGCAGGAAGGCACGCGACAATATTCAGTCCAATATGCCCATAGAAACACACTGGGCTTATTTTGGACAGATTCACCTCTTCCTCTCTGCTGTGTCTCCCTGTCATCGCTCGCTTTGTGACTGACAGGCACCTATCCTATCAATAGATCGCTAGAAGAGATGCATATCATTCATTCTAGCAGGAAAGGGCTCGACGGTCTAGCGAATTTAAAAACAATTTACTGAAAAGTAGCCTTGTTAATATGAAGTGGAAAATATAGCTGGCTGAAAATGAGTCTGTAACCGGCCGCGCGCTAATGGAAAACACTGTAAAGGCCCTACTTACAGTATATAAAAAGTTTGTCTCCAAACGTGCTAGCTAATGCTCGCATTACGATTCTGTTGAGAACACACAGAAACACCAAGAAAAGCAGGCGGATGGTTGATAGGGAGGAAGAGGGGATGAGGGGATAGAGAGCAATAGAGAAAGTGATAAATCGACCTGGGAGGTTGACGACCCCACTCCCGTGGAGTAATCGTTCACACATTCAACTCTTAACCCATGGGCCTTAATGCTGCTCCGCCAGGGCCATTAAAGGGAGGAGAGGGTGATTTGTGCAAACGGTTTAGCATGTGACACGTTCCATACGCAGTGCTGTGTGTGCTGGAGGCCTGGCGCTACAGGGCTCGCTAGCTGCTTTTAGGCTCTTAAAACCCATCTCCTCTCAGTGCTTTTCTCATTAGAGCTCTATGAGACAATGGGTTGGCAGGCGGCTAGTTGCTCCTACTGTACAAAAGTATTATAGTAATCTGTTCTGCCCATCTGTGGAAGGTCAGGAGGGCCCACTCTCTGTCTCCCTCGCTCTCTCCATCTCCCTCGCTCTCTCCATCTCTGTCTGCATTAGCGGAGAATACCCATCAGTGGGATTTACTCCAGGTCAGATTCCCTTGTTTTCCTTTTCATCTCCATCTCTAATTCATTGCCGTTTCATTTCAAACACGTGTCTCTCTGAGTACGTTTCAGAGTATACTTTGCTAGCAATTACAATCCAGGATTGAAGCAACCAAACACTAAAAAGTTAAAAAGCTCTCGAAGGCCTCAAATGATAGTGCTCATTTCTCTCTCTCTTTTACACTCTCTGTCTCTCCATCTCCGTCTCAGACTTCTGCCAAATATGGCTGACAGGAAACCAGAGGTCATGTGGGTGGTCACCTCCTCCATCATTCTCACTGTACTAAAGACCTGGGTTCAAAAGTACCCTGCCCATCTTGCACTCTAGCAATGCTCAATCAAAAACCAAATACTATTTGAACCCATGTATGTTGTACCCAGTGGGGAGAGAGCCCACATCTCTGTAGTGACTTTGAGGTGTCCCAGAGTCTTTGCTCCAGCTCTGTCTGCTCCCTTACCCTGGAACTCTGCCCTCGTCTGGTGGAGGTTATCGGGGCAGGATGCTGTGCATCACAGGGATACATCTCATCCCCTTCCTCCAAACACAGAGACAACTGGAACAACTCTGAAAGAAGGAGGGGGGACGGGGGGGGGGACGGTTCCTTTCATCTCCCTTACTCCTAATGGCTTGTTCTGAGAGAAGCAAACTGTTGAAAGTCTTCAGCTCCAATTCTGGCCTGTTAGCAATTAAGCCGATATATCGGGCCGATATTGGCCTTTTCTAGTCTATCGGCTATAGGCCCTTCTCTATCGGCTTTGCCGATAGTCCCTCTACATAGCAAAACTGATGCTATGCCAGCAGCCACTCACTGCCTGAGCCACGAGCACTGGACAACGCAGAGGAAGGTCTAGCTGGGAAAATCTGAAGCAGCAGCAAGCTAGCTCATTTACCAACAGAAAGGTGCAATATTGAGAAACTGACACAGTGATCAAAATCAAAACTCCTGTTGCAAATATTAGTTTACTTAATTCACTAATAACAAGGCTTGTGTCGACGTGCCCTGACATACATGCAATACGCAAGCTAGCTATGTGACTTGTTAGCAAAGATTATGATCTAACCCTTTCATCTGTGGTGTTAGCTAGCTACGAATATTAGCTACTATGCTAGCTAGCTGGCTAAATAAACATGGTGCTAAGATATCAGATAGGAGCCAATAGTGAACGTAGCTAACATTAGCTGGTTATCATTTTTCGGGAACGAGCCATCTGACTTGCGATGTAACGTTAGCTATTTTATGGCGCTGATCTGACCAGACACAATCATATCTGTAAATTGACAATTGATAGTCGGATTAGATGATTGTTGTAATAGGGAAAGAAAGAAGTGTTTTAAAATGTTTTAGAGATGCGTCCTGACATCTGAAGATAAAATATTTTTTCCCTATCATGGAAAATGACAAAAAAATCCAACTTTCATAAGCCTCTGTGATCACAAATCATTAGGTTGGACACATTTGCAATGAATAGATTTTCTTCATATTCTCAAACTAATAACTGTGCCTATATGATGTCCTTCCATACAGGAATGACATGCTGGAGTGATGCTTCTATACAAATGTTGTTGATCAGTAGGCTAATATAAGTCCCATATGTCAACTGTAGCATTATTGAGTTTGTTTTGATCAACCAAAACAAGCTCAATAACGCAATGCATGCAGACAGTCCTATTGAATATGCATTCACCTGTATTGTGAGTAGGCCTATGCCATCTTGATTTACCCAGATTATCAAGACATTTTTTTTAATTTTTTTTAATTTCACCTTTATTTAACCAGGTAGGCTAGTTGAGAACAAGTTCTCATTTGCAACTGCGACCTGGCCAAGATAAAGCATAGCAGTGTGAACAGACAACACAGAGTTACACATGGAGTAAACAATAAACAAGTCAATAACATGGTAGAAAAAAAAGAGAATCTATATACAATGTGTGCAAAAGGCATGAGGTAGGCAATACATCGAATAATTACAATTTAGCAGATTAACACTGGAGTGATAAATCATCAGATGATCATGTGCAAGAAGAGATACTGGTGTGCAAAAGAGCAGAAAAGTAAATAAATAAAAGCAGTATGGGGGGTGAGGTAGGTAAATTGGGTGGGTAGTTTACAGATGGACTATGTACAGCTGCAGCGATCGGTTAGCTGCTCGGATAGCAGATTTTTAAAGTTGTTGAGGGAGATAAAAGTCTCCAACTTCAGAGATTTTTGCAATTCGTTCCAGTCGCAGGCAGCAGAGAACTGGAAGGAAAGGCGTCCAAATGAGGTTTTAGCTTTAGGGATGATCAGTGAGATACACCTGCTGGAGCGCGTGCTGCGGGTGGGTGTAGCCATCGTGACCAGTGAACTGAGATAAGGCGGCACTTTACCTAGCATAGCCTTGTAGATGACCTGGAGCCAGTGGGTCTGACGACGAACATGTAGCGAGGGCCAGCCGACTAGGGCATACAGGTCGCAGTGGTGGGTCGTATAAGGTGCTTTAGTAACAAAACGAATGGCACTGTGATAAACTGCATCCAGTTTGCTGAGTAGAGTGTTGGAAGCTATTTTGTAGATGACATCGCCGAAGTCGAGGATCGGTAGGATAGTCAGTTTTACTAGGGTAAGTTTGGCGGCGTGAGTGAAGGAGGCTTTGTTGCGGAATAGAAAGCCGATTCTTGATTTGATTTTGGATTGGAGATGTTTGATATGAGTCTGGAAGGAGAGTTTGCAGTCTAGCCAGACACCTAGGTACTTATAGATGTCCACATATTCTAGGTCGGAACCGTCCAGGGTGGTGATGCTAGTCGGGCGTGCGGGTGCAGGCAGCGAACGGTTGAAAAGCATGCATTTGGTTTTACTAGCGTTTAAGAGCAGTTGGAGGCCACGGAAGGAGTGTTGTATGGCATTGAAGCTCGTTTGGAGGTTAGATAGCACAGTGTCCAAGGAAGGGCCGGAAGTATATAGAATGGTGTCGTCTGCGTAGAGGTGGATCAGGGAATCGCCCGCAGCAAGAGCAACATCATTGATGTATACAGAGAAAAGATTCGGCCCGAGAATTGAACCCTGTGGTACCCCCATAGAGACTGCCAGAGGACCGGACAACATGCCCTCCGATTTGACACACTGAACTCTGTCTGCAAAGTAGTTGGTGAACCAGGCAAGGCAGTCATTAGAAAAACCGAGGCTACTGAGTCTGCCGATAAGAATATGGTGATTGACAGAGTCGAAAGCCTTGGCCAGGTCGATGAAGACGGCTGCACAGTAATGTCTTTTATCGATGGCGGTTATGATATCGTTTAGTACCTTGAGCGTGGCTGAGGTGCACCCGTGACCGGCTCGGAAACCGGATTGCACAGCGGAGAAGGTACGGTGGGATTCGAGATGGTCAGTGATCTGTTTGTTGACTTGGCTTTCGAAGACCTTAGATAGGCAGGGCAGGATGGATATAGGTCTGTAACAGTTTGGGTCCAGGGTGTCTCCCCCTTTGAAGAGGGGGATGACCGCGGCAGCTTTCCAATCCTTGGGGATCTCAGATGATACGAAGGCGAGGTTGAACAGGCTGGTAATAGGGGGTGCGACAATGGCGGCGGACAGTTTCAGAAATAGGGGGTCCAGATTGTCAAGCCCAGCTGATTTGTATGGGTCCAGGTTTTCCAGCTCTTTCAGAACATCTGCTATCTGGATTTGGGTAAAGGAGAAGCTGGGGAGGCTTGGGCGAGTAGCAGCGGGGGGGGCGGCGCTGTTGGCCAAGGTTGGAGTCGCCAGGAGGAAGGCATGGCCAGCCATTGAGAAATGCTTGTTGAAGTCTTCGATTATCACGGATTTATCGGTGGTGACCGTGTTACCTAGCCTCAGTGCAGTGGGCAGCTGGGAGGAGGTGCTCTTGTTCTCCATGGACTTTACAGTATCCCAGAACTTTTTGGAGTTAGAGCTACAGGATGCGAATTTCTGCTTGAAAAAGCTGGCCTTTGCTTTCCTGACTGACTGCGTGTATTGGTTCCTGACTTCCCTGAACAGTTGCATATCGCGGGGGCTCTTCGATGCTATTGCAGTTCGCCACAGGATGTTTTTGTGCTGGTCGAGGGCAGTCAGGTCTGGAGTGAACCAAGGGCTATATCTGTTCTTGGTTCTGCATTTTTTGAACGGAGCATGCTTGTCTAATATGGTGAGGAAGTAACATTTAAAGAATGACCAGGCATCCTCAACTGACGGGATGAGGTCAATATCCTTCCAGGGTACCCGGGCCAGGTCGATTAGAAAGGCCTGCTCGCAGAAGTGTTTTAGGGAGCGTTTGACAGTGATGAGGGGTGGTCGTTTGACCGCGGACCCGTGGCGGATACAGGCAATGAGGCAGTGATCGCTGAGATCTTGATTGAAGACAGCAGAGGTGTATTTGGAGGGCAGGTTGGTCAGGATAATGTCTATTAGGGTGCCCATGTTTACGGATTTAGGGTTGTACCTGGTGGGTTCCTTGATGATTTGTGTGAGATTGAGGGCATCAAGCTTGGATTGTAGGACTGCCGGGGTGTTAAGCATATCCCAGTTTAGGTCACCTAACAGAACAAACTCTGAAGCTAGATGGGGAGCGATCAATTCACAGATGGTGTCCAGGGCACAGCTGGGAGCTGAGGGGGGTCGGTAGCAGGCGGCAACAGTGAGAGACTTATTTCTGGAGAGATTAATTTTTAAAATTAGAAGTTCGAACTCTTTGGGCGTAGACCTGGAAAGTATGACAGAACTTTGCAGGCTATCTCTGCAGTAGATTGCAACTCCTCCCCCTTTGGCAGTTCTATCTTGATTTACCATTCAAATAAAAGTTTTGCCGTTATGTAGTTAGTTTTTATCAATCTAAGTCAAATGTTTTGTTTGATTTTAAAATTGATGCATACATGGCTATCTCTGGGATATTTTGTCATCAAAATCTTCAAATGTAATGATATTGAATATCGGCTATCGGCCTACTTGACCCCCCAAAAAACGGTTTCGGCCCGAAAAAAATCCATATAAGTCTTTCTCTAATAGCAACGGCTAGTCCGGTCCCATTGGAGATCATAAAGGAAGTTGGAATAGGACGGGAGGAAACCTTCAGACGGGTGCCCTGTGTGGAACAACGACTGTGGTGGCTTCCTCCAGGAGCGGTCTGTGGGGCAATGGAGTGTGTGTGTTTGAAATGCACTAGAGTAGGCTGCAGACAGACGGGCCATGAGAGAATGTAGGTTAACCACCTGGTGTGTTCCTCTCCCACTCTGCCAACGGGTATCTGCTCACACAGGTGTAAATACAGCTACCGGATGGCCCGTTTGCGCGCACACACACACACACACACACACACACACACACACACACACACACACACACACACACACACACACACACACACACACACACACACACACACACACACACACACACACACACACACACACACACACACACACACACACACACACACACACACACACACACAGCCGGCTACGCAAACAAACAGATGGTGCCTAGATACTCCTGTGCAAGTCTGCGTGAACACACTTGATATCACCCCGCACTTCATGGGCACAACATGCCGCCTACGTGCGTGTGTATGTGTGTGAGTGTGTATGTATGTATGCAGGGGGTCTGGTGCAGGGCAGGAGAGGGATGCACAGCTGCCTGTCTAGCTTCATTAGCCTGCCCTGACGCCTTCTCTCCTGAAGCGGACAGACGAATGGAAAGATGAGAGTTATCTTTAATGTACTTGAGATTTTTCTGTGACTTTGCTGTGGCAACTAATACAGTCCTATTGTATTGACTTGAATTGATACAGTAGAGAGGAGACCTGGTGAGAAGGTTGTGCTTGTCAATTTGAGAGTGAAAGGATACTGGCAAACTGGCTGGCTGGCTGGCACAGGCAGACAGACAGACAGACAGACAGAGACAGACAGACAGACAGACAGACAGACAGGCAGACAGGCAGACAGACAGACAGACAGACAGGCAGGCAGACAGACAGGCAGACTAAAGCAGCCGATCTGAAAAAAAAGAAATAATAATCAACTAGCCAGTTCAGGAGTTTCCTCCAGAAGGATGACCTGCCAGTTATACTCTCAAATCTCTCCTCTCTACCTACTGTGTTTTGCTCAGTAGGGCACGAAAAAAAAAGGGTTTCCTTTCACCATAAAACAAATCCCTTGTAATAATCATGCAGATGAATCAAACTAATGATGGTGTGTTTCTAACCACCAGTCTCAGATGTCTAGTGTCTTTATACAGAACTGAAGTGATCTAATATCATTGGGAAGAAACCCCAGTAGCCTGCTGCTTCCATCATTACAACATGTCCCATTCAAACATGACAGGAAAATGACATTTAAATGAAAATATTAAAATCCAGACATAATTGTGATGCCACCTGTATGTAAATGAAGTTCACAAGGTGCAGTCTCTCTCCTCTGACTCACCGCCTCTTAAAACTACAGACTTAGTCATAGCGTGACTGACCAAGAGAGAGGAGAGGGAGAGGACACACTGACACGCACAGATACTGCCTGATAGAGAGACTCACTGGTAAATGTTTACATAGAGACATGTAGCTTTACTGTAGTGTAGCTGTACATAGAGACAGACTGGCAACAGATTCCAAACCAGGCTGGATATAATATCATGTGGATGTTTCTCGCAAATCCAATGGATTCATAACAAATACAGATGAAAAACTAAAAATTCAACATGATCAATGGCTTTGTCTGTGACCAAAGGAGGACAGGCTGAGTTGTAAAGGCTACTTCGGGTTAATACTAGTGAATAGCTAGATGGACAGAGTGTGATGGACAGAGTGTGATGGACAGAGTGTGACAACAACACATGGCTGGATGCTGTGCAGGAAGACTCACCCGGAGCGCTTGGTCATGGTGCCCAGGGTCATGGGCTGTTTGATCTGTGCCAGGGGCAGCACTATGGTGAGGCTGGGCAGAGGGGACAGACGAGGGTTACCCATGTTGTTGTTGGTGAAGATGTTGTATGACTCCTGGCTGGTGAGTTTAGCTGCACAAAGAGAGAGAGAAAATATGTAATACAAGTCCAAGTCCAACAGTAACAATGCAACAGTTCATGTAGTCCTATGTTTCATCAACGTTTGAACACACGCATACCTGGGGTCCAAGGCCTTGGATGAGCCGTGGCCCTGATTGGAGGTAACCAGCTCAAGATGCGGCGCCTCAGAGCCACTAGTACCCAGCAGTCAGTTAATCAGACCTAATCAACAGGAGTCGCACACACACACCTCTCTCATCTGAGTGGAGCCCAAGCTAAACACAATCAGGCCATGTCAAAGGGCACCACATCGAATGGCCTTAAAGAGCTACATCAGAGAGGTGCATGATGTTTGAGTATGGCATGAACACACAAACATGCACTCACACACAAACATGCACTCACACACACAAAGATGTTTGCTCACTGCAGGCTTAGTAGACTTAGAGAATGTGCCCCTTTCTCTAACTGTGCAAATACATTACATTTAAGCACTAATTGTAAATACCAAAGCAGTAATGTAGAATCCATTCATTACTATGAGTACAACTGTTGCATGTAAAACAGCAGCAGTAAGTCAAAGTCAGGTCACTTCTAGGAGTTCAACATCTATTGCGTGTACGTTAAATATCACGAGACGTTTTTACAGTGAAAACCAACGGCAGCTTCTTATGTCCACCACATCATACCTGGTTTCAGCAAGTTAGAACTATTTGATGAGACACTATTTCATGATCTATGGAATATATCCCTTGGAAGTTGTACAGTGAATATAATATGAAGAGCTTAATTAAATATGCAGGTCATCGGAGGAGAGCGGTAAACTCTTCGCATGATGGTTGACCTGATCATAGCCCTCAACATTAGTTCCATATAATTCCTAAATCACAATAACCTGTTCAATATAAATAACTCATTCATTAAAGACAACATGGGAAACAGGATTTACCAATTTCAACATAAGCTCTACTCTCCATCACGACACAATACACTTCAACCTAGAATGTACTATGATGTATTTTACAATACAATATGTGTCCTTAGAAAGATTCAAGTTTAAGTACTCTCGCAGAAAAACAGCATAACCTTCAGGACCAAAACTCAATGATCTTTCTCTGAATGTTTTCCTTTCTCCATTGTTGCATTTGAAAGGCGACAGCCATCGAGTTTAAAAGGGGGGTACCCAGGGACAAAGAGACAAAAGAAAACATGCTACAAAAACAACACAATGAAGGAGAGGGTTGTGATTATTATTGGAATCAAAGCAGTGATGGGGAGAGGAGGAGGAAGGGGGGACAGGGTGAGGAAGGGGGGGGGGGGGGGGGTTTAGATCATTAAAGTGTTTCTCTGTGTTTCATTAGTGCGGCCAAATAATGTCTTTGTGTTAATCCAAAAAGAGACCATTTAGATGTGGAGGCCCAACAAAACAGCAGGGCCTTCAGAGAGGAGGACGTTATACAAACTTTGTTTGTATCCCAAATGGAGCCCAATTCCCTATATAGTGCACTACTTTTGACCAGGGCTCATAGGGCTCTGGTCAAAGGTAGCGCACTATGTAGGGAAAAAGGTACCATTTGGAATGCAGCCCTCCTTCCCACTTGGCCTCTAAGCCTCTCCGTCTCTCCAACCCGACAGAGAGAGAGAGACAGTTGCCCTGGGCTCTCGAGGGCCCTTCACATTTCAAAAGCACTACACCCCCAACGCAGCCACCTTTTGTGTGGAAGAGCAGGAGAAAAAAGGAGGAATTTGAACAGGAAGCAGCCTGTAAAGCCATAATGGTGCTACAGCTGGCCTAAACGTAGGACAGGAGGAAGAAAAAATCTTAATGAATTTAGCATCCTTCCAGCAGGACACTTCAACCCGCCGCTCTCTCTCTCCGTCTCTCTTTTTCTTTTCTCTCAGTCTCTCTCCCCATCTCAATCTTTCTCTCTGTGTCTGCATGCACCACATTAACCCCCTCACCCTTGACAACCCAAAGAGGAACAGGTGTAGTTGACTTTGGTGGAGCTATTGTGGCTATTGGGCTGTTGACTGGACCGCTACACCCCCCTACGTTATTCCAAGGGGCCCAACTCATCAGAGGCCAGTCAGTGAGGAGAGGACAGGGAAAAGTGGCGAAAACCACGCACAGGCAGAAGACGATATCTAAAACACATCTTGGATGTCTGCTTGTCTGAGGGGGAGAGAGAGGAGCAGGAGTGTCTGGCAGAGAGATCGCTAGCCTAGCGAGGGAGCGAGATGGGGCCATGATTTGATTAATGACTGGGGCGTGATGTGCCTGAGCACTGATACATGACAGCCCCATGGAAAGAAGATCCATCAATGCAAATCCACCCGACCCAGTCCAGCCAAGGCTCCCGCCAGAGGTCAGCATGTCACCTGACCCAGCCTGATCTCTCCATCCCTCCCTCCATTTCCCTTGATCCTAAACTTTGCTCCCCCTATCCCATCCATCCATCCCTCCATCTCTACCTCTTTCCCTCCGTTCTTTTCTACATCCCTCACTCTCTCTACCTCTATCCCTCCATCTCCATCCCTTCATCCTTCTCTACATCCCTCCCTCACTCCCTTCTGCTCCGAACCAATTTGCATCCTCATCTAAACAGCGTCTCTCCGTCTCTCGGTTTCCCTCTCAGCCCGGTCATGGATATCTCGCTTTTGCTGCCCGATTTGCATCCGATGCACACAAGAAATGAGCTCGGCCGTTTCCGAGAAGAAAAAAAAGTGTCTAGACTTTGCAGCTGTTGACAAATATTTTCATGTTGAATTTGAATTGTGTTTTGTTTGCACGTGGACTTGGGACTTGGCCGTGAAAAAGCAAGTAAGGTAAAGAGGAGCACTCTGGTAGAGAGAGAGAGGTAGAGAGAGTGAGGTACGTATAGAGAAAGGTAGAGAGAGAGAGAAGTAGAACGAGAGAAGTAGAGCGAGACAGACAGAAAGAAAGCAAGCAGCGGATGCAAAGCTAGGGAATACTGATGTACACTGAGTGAAAAAAACATTAGGAACAGCTGCTCTATCCATGGCAGACTGACCAGGTGAATCCAGGTGAAAGCTCTGATCACTTATTGATGACACATGTTAAATCCACTTTAATCAGTGTAGATGAAGGGGAGAAGACAGGTTAAAGAAGGATGTTTAAGGCTTGCGACATGGATTGTGAATGTGAAAGGTTGAATGGGCAAGACAAAAGATATAAGTCCCTTTGAACAGGGTATGGTAGTATGAGCCAGGCGCACCAGTTTGAGTGTGTCAAGAACTGCAACGCTGCTGGGTTTTTCATGCTCAACAGTTTCCAGTGTGTATCAAGAATGGTTCACCACCCAAAGTACATTCAGCCAACTTGGCACAACTGTGGGAAGCATTGGAGTCAACATGGGCCAGCATCCCTGTGGAAAGCTTTTGACACATTGTAGAGTCCATGCACCGACTAATTGAGGCTGTTGTGAAAGCAAAAGGGGCTGCAACTCCATATTAGGAAGGTATTCCAAATGTTTTGTACATTCAGTGTATACCGTTTCATCCATTCATGCCTTTCTTGCTTGTCCAAGTTTCCCAGACATGTTATAGTGAAGAGAGAAGGAGGGAGGGAGAGAGGGAGGGGTGGGGGCACATGAAGTAGGGATTAAGGTGAAGGAAATGAGGGGGTATAAGAGGAGAAAGGAACTTTAGCTACTCTGCTGAGCTGAAGTTTCGCTGTCATGCCAAACCAGCCCTGCGATCGCAATTCCCCAAACTATTATTATTAAAATACTCACTTCCAGGGAAGAGAGAAAAAGAGAGAGAGAGGAGTGGACGAGAGAGAGAGAGAGAGAGAGAGAGAGAGAGAGACTTTAACCATTTGCACATTGTTACAACACTTCTGTATATAGAAATATGACATTTGAAATGTCTTTATTCTTTTGGAACTCTTGTGAGTGTAATGTTTACTGTTAATTTTGTATTGTTTATTATCTATTTCACTTGCCTTGGCAATGTAAACATATGCCAACATGCCATGCCAGTAAAGCCCCTTCAACTGGGAGAGAGAGAGAGAAAGAGAGAAAGAGAGAAAGAGAGAAAGAGAAAGAGAGAAAGAGAGAGAGAGAGAGAGAGAGAGAGAGAGGAGAGAGAGAGAGAAAAGAGAGAGAGAGAAGAGAGAGAAGAGAGAGAGAGAAGAGAGAGAAGAGAGAGAGAGAGAGAGAGCGCGCGAGAGAGAGAGAGAGAGAGAGAGCGTGAGAGAGAGAGGAGAGAGAGAGCGAGGAGAGAGAGAGAGAGGAGAGAGAGAGCGCGAGAGAGAGAGGAGAGCGAGAAGAGCGAGAGAGAGGAGAGAGAGAGAGAGAGAAAGACACAAAACCAAATGTCTATCTGGCCCAACACTTCACCCTGGACAGCCTTTACGACCAGGTCCACCTATACAAGGCAGCAGTGCCCACCTTCGTCCGGAACCTAAAGGAACTTGCCCTCAGCCTCAACACCTCACACAGGAACTACAGATCAATAGACACCCCGCCCAGACCAGCGAGACACTCTCCCAGACCTGCGGGACCCACCCACCCCCCCGGACCTACACATGGAGGACCACGCCGAGAGGACCTACACCCAGACCACAGCACCACCAGACACATCCACAACCCAACCAATCTACACCCCCCCAAGTCAACCATGCCCACACCCCATTTAGGCCCCCTCAGACCAGACCTATGGAGATGGACCCACTGGTTGCCCTAGGTTAAAGAGAGCTGGTAGTCCTATCCACCAAACTACGAGGTGTGAAACAGGAAAGGGACTCAGGGGGTATGCTCATTTGGTATAGAGCAGACCTAACTCACTCTATTAAATTAATCAAAACAGGAACATTTTACATTTGGCTGGAAATTCAAAATGAAATTCTCAACAGAGAATTTTTTTTATCCTGTGTGCTACCTATATCCCCCCACTAGAATCCCCATACTTTAATGAAGACAGCTTCTCCATCCTGGAGGGGGAAATCAATCATTTCCAGGCCCATGGACATGTACTAGTCTGTGGCGACCTAAATACGAGAACTGGACAAGAACCTGACACCCTCAGCACACAGGGGGACAAACAACTACCTGGAGGTGAAGCATTCCCTCCCCCATATGCCCCCCTAGACACAACTCCTGCAGCTCTGTCGAATGCTGGGTATGTACATAGTCAATGGTAGGCTTTGAGGGGACTCCTATGGTAGGTACACCTATAGCTCATCTCTTGGCAGTAGTACTGTAGACTACTTTATCACTGACCTCAACCCAGATTCTCTCAGAGCGTTTACAGTCAGCCCACTGACACACCTATCAGACCACAGCAAAATCACAGTCTACTTGAACAGAGCAATACTCAAATCATGAGGCATCAAAGCCAAAGGAACTGAATAATATTAGGAAAAGCTATAGATGGAAGGAAAGTAGTGTGGAAACCTACCAAAAAACAATTAGGCAACAACAAATTCAATCCCTTTTAGACAACTTCCTGGATGAAACGTTTCACTGTAATAATGAAGGTGTAAACTTGGCAGTAGAAAACCTAAACAGTATATTTGACCTCTCAGCTTCCCTATCAAATCTAAACATTTAAAACAGAAAACAGAAGAAAATTAACAACAACGACAAATGGTTTGATGAAGAATGCAAAAAGAAAGAAATTCAGAAACCTATCCAACCAAAAACAGAGACCCAGAAAACCTGAGCGTACGCCTTCACTATGGTGAATCACTAAAACAATACAGAAAAAATAAGGAATAGCACGTCAGAAATCAGTTCAATGTAATTAAAGAATCCATAGAATCTAACCTCTTCTGAGAAAATTGGAAAACTCTAAACAAACAACACGAAGAGTTATCTATCTAAAACAGAGATGTATAGGTAAAGCACTTCTCCAATCTTTTTGGACCTATAAAAAAAGAACAAACAGCAAAAACATACATGATCAAATACAAATCTTAGAATCAACTATTAAAGACTACCAGAACACACTTGGACTCTCCAATTACATTGAATGAACTACAGGACAAAATACAAACCCTCCAACCCAAAAAGACTTGTGGTGTTGATGGTATCCTCAATGAAATGATAAAATATACAGACCACAAATTCCAATTGGCTAAACTCTTTAACCTCATCCTCAGCTCTGGCATCCTCCGCAATATTTGGAGGACCGATCGCCCCAATCCACAAAAGTGGAGACAAATTTGACCTCAATAACTACCGTGGGACAGGCATCAACAGCAACCTTGGGAAAATTACTCTGAACTATGATTAACAGCAGACTCTTACATTTCCTCAGTGAAAACAATGTACTGAGCAAATGTCAAATTGGCTTTTTACCAAATTACCGTACGACAGACCACGTATTCACCCTGCACACCCTAATTGACAGACAAACAAACAAACAAACAAAACAAAGGCAAAGTCTTCTCATGCTTTGTTGATTTCAAAAAAGTTTTTGACTCAATTTGGCATGAGGGTCGGCTATACAAATTGCTGGAAAGTGGTGTTGGGGGAAAAACATCCAACATTATAAAATCCATGTACACAAACAACAAGTGTGCGGTTAAAATTGGCAAAAAACACACAATTATTTTCACAGGGTCGTGGGCTGAGACAGGGATGCAGTTTAAGCCCCACCATCTTCAACATATATATCAACAAATTGGCATGGGCACTAGCACAGTCTGCAGCACCCGGCCTCACCCTACTAGAATCTGAAATCAAATGTCTACTGTTTGCTGATGATCTGGTGCTTCGGTCCCCAACCAAGGAGGGCCTACAGCGGGACCTATTTATTCTGCACAGACCTGGGCCCTGACAGTAAATCTCAGTAAGACAAAAATAATAGTGTTCCAAAAACGGTCCAGTTGCCAGGACCAAAAATACAAATTCCATCTAGACACCGTTGCCCTAGAGCACACAAAAAACGATACATACTTCGGCCTAAACATCAGCGCCACAGGTAACTTCCACAAAGCTGTGAACGATCTGAGAGACAAGGCAAGAAGGGCCTTGTATGCCATCAAAAGGAACATCAAATTCGACATACCAATTAGGATCAGGCTAAAAATACTTGAATCAGTTATTGAACCCATTGCCTTTTATGGTTGTGAGGTCTGGGGTCCGCTCACCAACCAGGAATTCACCAAAAATGGGACCAAATGGAGACTCTGCATGCAGAATTCTGCAAAAATATCATCAGTGTACAACGTAAAACATCAAATAATGCATGCAGAGCAGAATTAGGCCGACACCAGCTAATTTTCAAAATCCAGAAAAGAGCTGTTAGATTCTACAACTGCCTACAAGGAAGCGATTCCCGAATCTTCCATAACAAAGCCATCACTTACAGAGATGAACCTGGAGAGTCCCCTAAGCAAGCTGGTCCTGGGGCTCTGTTCACAAACCCAAACAGACCCCACAGTCCCAGGACAGCAACACAATTAGACCCACAACCCAACCAAATCATGAGAAAACAAAAATATAATTACTTGACACATTGGAAAGAATTTAGAAAAAAACTGAGCAAGCTAGACTGCTACATTAAACAGAGAGTACACAGTGGCAGAATACCTGACCACTGTGACTGACCCAAACTTAAGGAAAGCTTTGACTATGTACAGACTCAGTCAGCATAGCCTTACTATTGAGACAGGCTGCCATAGGCAGACCTGGCTCTCAAGAGAAGACAGGCTTTGTGCACACTGCCCACAAAATGAGGGGGAAACTCATTTGGTGAGTTTCCCCCTCAGGATGAGCTGCACTTCCTAACCTCCTGCAAAATGTATAATCACATTAGAGACACGTATTTCCCTCAGATTACACAGATCCACAAAGAATTCAAAAACAAACCCAATTTTGAGAAACTCCCATTTCTATTGGGTGAAATACCACAGTGTGCCATCACAGCACCAAGAGTTGTGACCTGTTGCCACAGGCAACCAGTGAGGGCAACCAGTGAAGAACAAACACCATTGTAAATACAACCCACATGTGTATTTTTGTACTTTAACTATTTACATATATTACATTTGAAGCTTCACTTGCTTTGGCAATGTTAACATATGTTTCCAATGCCACTAAAGTCCTTATATATATATATATATATCATTTTGTTTGTGAGTGAGAGAGTGAGAGAGCTAGAAAGTGCCAGACAAAAAGGGGATCCCAGTGGACAAAGTGAAAACAAATTAAAAGAACCCTTATATGCTGCAAAGAAAAAAAACATCACAAGATTTACAAGACATTTGTGGAAAAGCCATCGGACTGAGTCGCAGGTAAAGATGGCGTGCCGGAGCAGGGCCAAGGCATCTCCCATCACCACTCTCTTCTCCTCAGTTTCCCCGCCTGCCTGCTATATTAAGGCTGCTGTTTAGCTGAGGGGAGGTCAAGCCAGCCTGTGTGAAAATGGCTTTTCCCCAAACGACCCATGATGGGGGTTTGTTTTCGGAGACGTCATTTGGGACACTCAGGGGACTGTTTATAAAAATATAGTTGGTAGCAAACTTTACTGAAATTTCTCATGTGTCCAAATGCAAAGCCTACATTTCCCACATGTAGGCCCACTTTATTGATGTGTCAAAGAGCATACAAACGGACAACCTAGTTCACTAGCCCCAACAACCAAACACACACACCGCAATCAGATATATTAGTTTTCAGCAGTACATGTCAGCACGTCAGTATTTACAATGCCTCAGATGGTTGATATGGTGACAGAGAGGAGTATTTTTTAGAGAGTTAGAGATAACGCAAGAGAGAAAGCTATATGAGAGAGTGATGGAAGGAGAGATTGAGAGAACAATAGAGCCATGGTAGAGGGTCTGGATGTGAATGCCTATCTACAAGGCTGATCAATGGGCCCTCCAGAGCATGTCTGTGATCAGCAGGACCAGGCAGGCAATAATGTGATCATGTCCATGTAGTTCAGAGGTAAGCAGCCAGGTCTACACAGCTCAGCACAGCTCAGCATCAGAAAAAACCTCTCAAACATACGTACAGCTCAGAAGTCACTTAACTACCAACGGCATCCTGCAGCACTGCTAACAGGGGAACTGAAAAAGCTAGTACTAAAATGGTGTGTGCGTGTCAGTGTGTGTGATTGTAAACAGAGCGGTGGTACACCCCCCCCCCCCCCCCCAGATGGAGAGGAGAGGAACGAAACAGGACCGGTTGGCCTGGCAGATGCTCCCACATGACCCCTCAGCCAGCAGGAGAGGAAACAGTCAAGACCAGAGACAGCGAGAGAGACAGAGAGAGAGGGATGAGGAAGGGTGCATGAGTGCCTCAATACGCAGTATGTACCATCAACAATCTTTATATGGTGATATTTTGATGTAAGTGCAAATGTACTGGTTGTTCAGGTAACTAAGTTTCTAATGTAAAAAAAACCTAGCTATCCCCTTCCTAATCAGCCCACAATGTCTTACACACGACTGGCAAGACCATGCTTCCTTTAATCAAAGTTACCACTGTTCAACCACATGTTCTACAGCTAGCTAATTAATCAACATCTTTAGAGGCCCACAGTTCCCTGTTCAGCTTCCAAACACAGCCCAAAGTAAAGACTGGTATTTTTGTAACTATTTACAAATGTATTTGGTAAATCATTCCAGTCTTAAAAATATCCTCGATCGAAATGGAGCATAGTAACTTTATGATTATCGTCCAATAACAATGGTGGTTACATTTAAATAACTGGTAGCAACCTCAAGAGCACTTTCATCTAGATTTAACTGGCACAATTCAGCAGTCTCTAAATCAAGAGAATTACATTTTAAAAATCCCATTTTAAAAATCCCAAACAGACAATGCAGTTAAACACATTAAAATATATTAACAATTTACACTTTTCCAAAACACATAAGACAAATAACTTATTTTATTACAATAATTGCATATGCACAATAAAAAAAGACAGCAATTTTAAACAAATACTGTATCTATGTTTATGACAATAGGCTACAGAAACCACCATCTATATCCTTCTCATAAAACAAATACATCCTATATAATGACACATAACTTAATTTGTTCACTTTTCATTCAAGCTCTAAATGTATAAGGGTGATATATTATTGTTGCCTTAGTGGCCTGTGTTCCAGTGTAACTGGCGGTACAGTAGCAAGGCTGCTTGGCGCTCTGTTGGCGCTCTGTTGGCGCTCTGACTCAGGTCATGAGAAAAGTCACTAATTAATTTCCTCACCACGGTTAAACTATGGCAGGCTACGCGTGTCAGCCGAACCCTGAGCCTTCGCTGCCCTATACAGAGACAGCAGACGGGTTTACCAGAGGAGGACAACACACAGCAGAATACAGGGGCTTCCCAATACTAAGCCACACCAAACCTAGTCAGAGTTAAAGACAGTTGGCTACAGTTCCACATCATCACAACAGAGGTTCAACCAACAGTTAGCTAGAGCAACTCCCACTCAGGCTACAATAGAGGGAGTGAGAAACACACTGGGGGCTTGGTAACTATAATGGAGGCCTGTCTTTCTATGAAGTAACCCAGTGTAACGAGACAAGGTAACACGTTGTAAAAGTAAAAGCTGTTCTATTGAGAAACACAGAGTGGCCTATGTGGAGCACTACCGGTTGAAGTCACAAGAATTCTCTCAACCCATGTAGAACAGTGAAACTGAGTTCCTTTATTTTAACATTGTCATTTAGAAAATCCAATAACTATGAGTGGCAGTGAAATCCCAATGATAATGGGTATAGTGGACAGAGACTGAGCTATTAAGAGTTACATAAAAATGAGTCCCCACAGTGGAGTCAACCAACCACTGACACAGATACATATTCCTTCAACTTTTTGGATCCATAAAATACAGAGAGCACAAATTTGAGTAAATGTCTTGTTCGATTGCTGTGTGGTTTTACTCTGAGATCACCGTTATTGACTCAAGCAGAAGTCAGCAGCCGACTGGGCCTCGAACCACGAGGAGGAAAAACACACAACTACAGTACAGCCCTGGCCTGAATGCCACAAGACACACATTCAAAATAATACTAAAACTATATGTACAAGCTTATACCGTACTTCACACTTTTATTTGATTTTTTGGGGAGAGAGAATTTCCACTTGCACATCCTAAATTGTAGATGAATGTAAATTGTGGTTAAATGTTTCATGAGTATTTTGGGATTTGTAATTTTCAGAGGAAATGGTTTCTCTCCAACTGTGATATTTCTTAACCCAGTGTGATAATAAGTGTGATAATTTGAGAAACAAAAACATTTTACTCATATTTTCAAAGCTCCCCGTTTTAATTTCAGGAACATACATTTTGGTCCCAGTGAGACACCAGAATCATAAAAGAACACCTACTGTGAACGTATTCAGACAACCTAGGGGTCTAGGGGACATATGTACATTTATGGCAACAAAACATAAATCTTCCTTTAGGGCCTCTTCAGTTTCACCCAGTGTATTACATCTGAGACTAAATTGGACTAAAGCAAAATAATGCATTCATTACGGATTTCTACTCTTTTAACAATACTACAATAAGTCAAATATTTACACAGGGAAAAATGTGAGAAAAAATAAATTTTTGCTAGGCTGGTGTTACAAAACATTCAGTTTGGGTTAAACCCAAAACACAATTACCAAACTACCCTACATACTGTGAATTTAAAAGTGGAACTCATGAGGGGAATGTTTTTCAGTGGAAAGGAAGTGACCATTCACAAAAAGGAAGGCAGGAGGAATTACAGAGCCGTCCCAGCCCTTTCTGTTTCTGTTGGGCTAGATTCCTATCAAGGCAAAACTATGCTGCGCCAGTCAAGCTTTACACGTCTTCTCCTCGCTCTCTCAGTGGAGTGGAATAGGGACTGACTGGCACTACAGAGCCAGGCCAGCTTTCTGCCTAGAGTAACTCTGAGAACACAGCACCATACAGAGGATGACACCGGTACTACACGCTGAGAGAGCCCATGGAATATGTACTGCAAGTTTGTTTTTTGTTTTCTAATTTAACCTTTATTTATTAAACTAGGCAAGTCAGTTAAGAACAAATTCTAATTTACAATGACGGCCTAACCCGGCCAAACCCGGACAACGCTGAGCCAATCGTGCGCCACCTTATGGGACTCCAATCACGGCCGGATGTGATGCAGCCTGGAAGTCAGAAGTTTTTCCATTCAATGTCAAATACATATATAATAGGAACATTACATGATACAATAACTTAAAAGGGAAGTTATGATTTTCAGTTATGATTACAAACTGGTAAGATATCAAATAAAATTTTATTTGTAACATGCTTTGTAGACAACAGTTGATGACTAACTGTGAAATGCTTACTTACGGGTCCATTTCCAACAATGCAGAGTTAAATATAAGATACATAAAAATATATATATAAATAGTGACACAAGGAACACACAGTGAATAACAAATTAAAATAACGAGTAAAAATAACATGGCTATACTGTCTGTATATAAGGAGTATAAAATAACATGGCTATACTGTCTGTATATAAGGAGTATAAAATAACATGGCTATACTGTCTGTATATAAGGAGTATAAAATAACATGGCTATACTGTCTGTATATAAGGAGTATAAAATAACATGGCTATACTGTCTGTATATAAGGAGTATAAAATAACATGGCTATACTGTCTGTATATAAGGAGTATAAAATAACATGGCTACAGACGGAGTACAAGTTTGCTTACTTACAAGCCCTTAACCAACAATGCTTTAAGAAAATAAGTGTAAAAAATAGATAAGTAAAAAATGTAAAATAAAAGTAACAAATAATTATACAGCAGCAGTAAAATAACAATAGCGAGGTTATATACAGGGGGCACCGGTACAGTGTCAATGTGCGGGGGCACCGGTTAGTCGCGGTAATATGTACATGTAGGTGGAGTTAAAGTCACTATGCATAGATAATAAACAGAGTAGCAGCAGCGTAAAAGAGGGGTCTGGGTAGCCCTTTCATTAGCTGTTCAGGAGTCTTATGGCTTGGGGGTAGAAGCTGTTAAGAAGCCTTTTGGACCTAGACGTGGCGCTCCGGTACCGCTTGCCGTGCCCGGTAGTAGAGGGGGAATAGGCTTTCTCGTGCCCTATTCATGACTGCCTTAGTGTGTTTGGACCATTATAGTTTGTTGGTGATGTGGACACCAAGGAACTTGAAGCTCTTAACCTGCTCCACTGCAGCCCCGTCGATGAAAATGGGAGCGTGCTCGGCCCTTTTCCCTATAGTTCACAATCATCTCCTTTGTCTTGATCACGTTGAGGGAGCGGATGTTGTCCCGGCACCACAAGGCCAGGTCTCTGACCTCCTCCCTATAGGCTGTTTCATTGTTGTCGGTGATCAGGCCTACCTCTGTTGTGTCATCGGCAAACTTGATGACCGTGTTGGAGTCGTGCCTTTCCACGCAGTCATGAGTAAACAGGGAGTACAGGAGGAGACTGAGCACGCACCCCTGTGGGGCTTCAATGTTGAGAATCAGTGTGGCAGATGTGTTGTTACCTACCCCTACCACCTGGGGGCGGCCCGTCAGGAAGTCCAGGATCCAGTTGCAGAGGGAGGTGTTTAGTTCCAGGGTCCTTAGCTTAGTGATGAGCTTTGAGGGTACTATGGTGTTGACCGCGGAGCTGTAGTCAATGAATAGCATTCTCACATAGGTGTTCCTTTTATCCAGGTGGGAAAGGGAAGTGTGGAGTACAATAGAGATTGCATCATCTGTGGATCTGTTGGGTCTTGGGTTTCTGGAATAATGGTGTTGATGTGAGCCATGACCAGCATTTCAAAGCACTTCATGGCAACAGACGTGAGTGCTAAAGATCTGTAGTCATTTAGGCAGGTTACCTGAGAGTTCTTGGGCACAGGGACTATGGTGGTCCGCTTGAAACATGTTGGTATTACAGACTCCGACAGGGACAGGTTGAAAATGTCAGTGAAGACACTTGCCAGTTGGTCAGCGCTTGCTCGGAGTACACGTCCTGGTAATCTACCTGGCACTGCGGCCTTGTGAATGTTGACCTGTTTATGGCCGTATACAGCTCATTGAGTGGGGTCTTAATGCCAGCATCGGTTTGTGGTGGTATATAGACAGCTACGAAAAATACAGATGAAAACTCTTGGTAAATAGTGTGGTCTACAGCTTATCATTATGATACTCTACATCAGGTGAGCAAAACCTTGAGACTTCCTTAGATTTCGTGCACCAGATGTTAACAAATATACATAGACCGCCACCCCTTGTCTTACCAGAGGCTGCTGTTCTATCCTGCAGAAAAAGCTTAAAACCCACCAGCTGTATGTTATTGATTGTATGTTGGCTAATAGAACAGATGGTAATGGTAGATTACCCTCTCTGCGACGGATCCTTACAAGGCACGGTAACCCCGTCTCTTTCTGCGCGTGACGGGGACGAGGGCCTTGTTGGGTGTCTGAAGTAAATCCTTCCCCTCTGACTCGATGAAGAAAAAGTATTCTTCCAGTATGGGGTGAGTAATCGCTGTCCTGATATCTAGAAGCTCTTTTCGGTCATAACAGACAGTGGCAGAAACATTATGTACAAAATAAGTTACAAATAACGCGAAAAAACATACACAATAGAACAATTGGTTACGGATCGTAAAATGGCAGCCATCTCCTTTGGTGCCATGACAAAGTAAAAATAGGTTTTTAGACGTTTTTGCAAATTTATTAAATAAAAAAACTGAAATAACATTTACAAAAGTATTCAGACCCTTTACTCAGCACATTATTGAAGCACTTTTGGCAGCGATTACAGCATTGAGTCGTCTTGGGTATGACGCTACAAGCTTGGCACACCTCTATTTGGGGAGTTTCTCCCATTCTTCTCTGCAGATCCTCTCAAGCTCTTTCAGGTTGGATGGGGAGCGTTGCTGCAGAGCTATTTTCAGGTCCCTTCAGAGATGTTCGATCGAGTTCAAGTCCAGGCTCTGGGCCACTCAAGGACATTCAGGGACTTGTCCCGAAGCCACTCCTTAGTTGTCTTGGCTGTGTGCTTAGGTTAGTTGTCTTGTTGGAAGGGGAACCATCGCCACAGTCTGAGCACTCTGGAGCAGGTTTTCATCAAGGATCTCTGTTAATTGCTCCGTTCATCTTTGCCTTGATCCTGAATAGTCTCCCAGTCCCTGCCGCTAAAAAACATCCCCACAGCATGATGCTGCCACCATCATTCTTCACCGTAGGGATGGTGCCAGGTTTCCTCCAGACGTGACGCTAGGCCAAAGAGTTCAATCTTGATTTCATCAGACCAGAGAATCTTGTTTCTCATGGTCTGAGAGACGGTCTTTTGGCAAACACCAAGTGTGCTATTATGAGCCTTTTACTGAGGAATGGCTTCCGTCTGGCCACTCTACCACAAAGGCATGATTGGTGGAATGCTGCAGAGATGGTTGTTCTTCTGGAAGGTTCTCCCATCTACACAGAGAAACTCTAGAGCTCTGTCAAAGTGACCATCAGGTTCTTGGACACCTCCCTGATCAAGGCCCTTCTCCCCCGATTGCTCAGTTTGGCCAGGCGGCCAGCTCTAGGAAGAGTCTTGGTGGTTCCAAACTTCTTCCATTTAAGAATGATGGAGGCCACTGTGTTCTTGGGGACCTTCAATGTTGCAGATATTTTTTGGTACACTTCCCCAGATCTGTGCCTCAACACAATCCTGTCTTGGAGCTCTACAGACAATTCCTTCGACCTCATGGTTATGTTTTTGCTCTGACATGCACTGTCAACTGTGGGACCTTATATAGACAGGTGTGTGACTTTCCAAATCATTGCCAATCAATTGAATTTACCCCAGGTGGACTCCAATCAAGTTGTAGAAACATCTCAAGGATGATCAATGGAAACAGGATGCACCTGAGCTCAATTTCGAGACTCATAGCAAAGTGTCTGAATATTTATGTAAATAAGGTATCGTTTAAAAAAATATATATATACATTTGCAAAAATAAAATAAAAACCTGTTTCCGCTTTGTCATTATGGGGTATTGTGTGTAGATTGCTTTAATCCATTTTAGAATAAGGCTGTAAAGTAACAAAACGTGGAAAAAGTCAAGGGGTCTGAATACTTTCAAGGCACTTTCGGTAGGGGTAAATTGACTAGGCAACAGGATAGATAAGACAGTAGCAGCAGTGTATTTGGTGAGTGTAAAAGTGTTTGAATGTGTGGTCAGTTTGCATGTATGTGCATGTTATGTGTGGGTGTATGTAGGGTGTGTGTGTGTGTGTTAGTATATGTGAGTGTGTGGGTAGAGTCCTGTGTGTGTGCATAGAGTCAGTGCAAGAGAGTTAGTGCAAGAAAGGGTCAACGCAGGTTGTCCGGGTAGCCATTTGATTAGCTATTGTTTAGAAGTATTATGGCTTGTGGGTAAAAGCAGTTCAGGGTCTTGTTGGTTCCAGACTTGGTGCATTGGTACCGCTTGCCGTGCGGTAGCAGAGATTGGGTGGCTGGAATCTGAACATTTTTAAGGCCTTCCTGACACCGCCTGGTATAGAGGTCCTAGATGGCAGAGAGCTCGGCCCCAGTGATGTACTGGGCTGTACGCATTACTCTGTAGCACTTTGTGGTCCGATGCCAAGCAGTTGCCATACCAAGCGGTGATGCAGCCAGTTAAGATGCTCTCAATGGTGCAACTGTAGACATTTGAGGATCTTTTTTAGCCTCCTGAGGGGGAAGAGGTGTTGTTGTGCCCTCTTCACGACTGTGTTGGTGTGTTTGGACCATGATAGATCCTTAGTGATGTGTGCACCAAGGAACTTGAAGCTCTCGACCTGCTCCACTACAGCCCCATCAATGTGAATGGGGGCGTGCTCAGCTCTTAGTTTGCTGTAGTTGACGATCAGCTCCTTTGTCTTACTGAAGGTTAAGGAGGTTGTTGTCCTGGCACCACACTGCCAGGTCCCTTATCTCCTCCCTACAGACTGTCTCATCGTTGTCGGTGATCAGACCTACTACCTCCGTGTCGTCGGCAAATTGAATGATAGTGTTTGAGTCGTGCGCGGCCACGCAGTTGTGGGTAAACAGGGATTCCAGGAGGGGACTGAGCACGCACCCCTGAGGGGCCCCAATGTTGAGGCTCAGAGTGGCAGATGTGTTATTGGCTACCCTCACCGCCTGTGGGGCGGCCCGTCAGGAAGTCCAGGATCCAGGTGCAGAGGGAGGTGTTCAGTCCCAGGAACCTTAGCTTAGTGATGAGCTTGGAGGGGACTATGGTGTTGAACATTGAGTTGTAGTCAATGAACAGCATTCTCACATAGGTGTGAATAGAGTGGGTCCAGGGTGTCTGGGATGATGGCGAAGTGAGCCTTCAATGCATTTCATGGCTATAGATGTGAGTGGTACAGGGCGAAAGCCATTTAGACAGGTTGATTTGGTGTTCATGGGCACAGGGACTATGGTGGTCTGCTTGAAACATGTAGGTATTACAGACGTCAGGGAGAGGTTGAAAATGTAGGTGAAGACTAACTACACTGCCTTCGCTTTTCAGTAAGGGACAGATTCATCTGTCACAAGAGAAAAATAAAAATGTGTAGAAGCAACTGTATGACCATCACATACGCTGTAAACCACATCTTCCTTCATCTTTCACTATACAACGTTACTATGCTGAGGTGATTGATACTCATTTCCAGTGTGTGTGTGTGTGTGTGTGTGTGTGTGTGTGTGTGTGTGTGTGTGTGTGTGTGTGTGTGTGTGTGTGTGTGTGTGTGTGTGTGTGTGTGTGTGTGTGTGTGTGTGTGTGTGTGTTACAGAGGTCATCTACAGTAGGCCACTGTGGAGCACACAGCAAGCAAACAACATCAAACCTCATGTTTTACGAAGGGTGACAAAATCAGTGTGTTCTGCACTTCAAAGTGAGCGTTTAAAAAGCTCTAATTATAGAACTTCACAGACAAGCCCTAGGTCAGAGGGTCAAGTCGTAAACGTGTCACGCCTCGCTAGCTTAACGTTAGTTAGTTAGTTATCAACCACTCCGAGGTAATGCTTGCATCCAAAATGGCACGATATTTCCTTTATAGTGCACTACATTTGACCAGGGCCCATAGAGCTCTGGTCAAAAGTAGTGTACTATATAGGGAATAGGGTGTCATTTGGGACATACAGCAAATGCCATCATCGTACGACCGGCGTCCGTTACACTGACTATGTTTTGGCCGGAGGACGATGACTGACAGAAAAGGGCGGTGTGAAGGATTAAAGAACCCTGAAAACCAAAACAAGCTCTGTGTTGGCTTGTAATGGCACAGAGGAAGTATCCCTTTATCAACAGTGAATTAACAGTTTCCCTTTGCACCTTGTTTTGCCCTTTGCTGCAGCCTCTGAACGTGGGCCAGAAACCAGATGGCTGGATGACTGTTGGATCCACAATGAACCACCAAGCACTCTATTTCAGGCCACCAGGAGAAATCAGCACCCTCACTAACAGACTAACACTCATCTGTTGATGTGTCATTGTTTGACCCCAGCTGAAAACACATACGGGCTCATGCAAAAAACACACACACACACACACACAGATGCGAGTGGACACACGGCGGACCAGACTTCACTGACCTCTATTTTCTCTTTTCTTTCTGCATTTTGCTCCTGTTGAATGGAATAGCAGTAGAGTCAGTACAGCATAACTTTTCTCTTTCAATCACAGGAGTGTTTGGACTGAACTCTGTCGGACAGTGACAGAAGCACAGCAGAGCCAGCCCAGTCTTGTCTATAGTCAAACACTGACCCCAAATCAGCCAGACTCAACTACCACAGACAATTAGTCTGATAAAACCATACATAAGACAGTTTAAAACAAACACATTGGTTTAAAGTACATGAAACATCCACTTCCATATCAACAATCAAATATGTACAGTGTATCTATGATGTCTAAGCAGTTGACCAACAGAGCACTCATCCAAGTTCGGTTTGTGTAATCTACTTTAGAAACTAGATCAAAAGCTAAGCTATATGATTGACTTGTGAATAGAAGTTAAAAAAGATTGTCAAATAGTCATTCATATTGTTACATGGACATTATTAGGGACATTGGGTCAATAGAATCAGAGCTCTACTACCCGACGAGCCCCAAAATGATACACGGGGTTGGGCCCGGGTAGGGCTCAGGTATCATTACAATTGATCACTAACATTCTGAAGCTGAGCCTTTTGTTCGTGCTCTGAAGCGCAGTACAGTCATATCTTACTAAGATCATAACATGTTGTCAGAAGTTCTTCAACCTCATCAAATTTGGCAGAAGCAAATCGGGCCTGGGTAGCGCCCTGGGTAGTGCTCCTGCCCGTGCAGGGCTCTAAATTGAATACACTGGCTCAATTAAATAAAATAATTAGAGACATCAGGTTAGCCATTCCTTTGAGGATGCATGGGTGAAGATCATAGGACAAGGGGTTAAAACAGGACTTGAGGAGAATAACTAGCACGACTCCATATTTAAACAGAGAGAGGGGGAAAAAACTGTAGATTTCTATTTTTAAAGCGGCCTGGCAGCTCTGAAGAATGTGAACTTTTCTTAGTTCCTTCCCCAAAATCAATGTGTTGTCAGAGGGGACAATCAGAGGGCAGCTGTTGTGGCTTTTCTGACTGATTCATCATCCCAGATTCAAGCCCGAGAAACAACCTGTTCACAAAACAGACAGAAGATAAACAAAGCAAATAGTGATCAACTTTTAGGGGGAGGGTTTTTTGGGGGGCCGCGCAAACAATTTATGAAAAAAATATAAATATACAGTACCAGTCAAAAGTTTGGACACACCTACTCATTCCAGGGTTTTTCTATATTTCTACATTGTAGAATAAAAGTGATGACATCAAAACTATTAAATAACACAGCTTTGCACACTCTTGGCATTCTCTCAACCAGCTTCATGAGGTTGTCACCTGGAAAGCATTTCAATGAACAGGTGTGCCTTGTTAAAAGTTAATTTGTGGAATTTCTTTCCTTCTTAATGCGTTTCAGACAATCAGTTGTGTTGTGACAAGGTAGGGGTGGTATACAGAAGATAGCCCTATTTGGTAAAAGACCAAGTCCATATAATGGCAAGAACAGCTCAAATAAGCAAAGAGAAACGACAGTCCATCATTACTTTAAGACATGAAGGTCAGTCAACACGGAACATTTCAAGAATTCTGAAAGTTTCTTCAAGTGCAGTCACAAAAACCATCAAGCTCTATGATGTAACTGGCTCTCATGAGGACCGCCACAGGAAAGGAAGACCCAGAGTTACCTCTGCTGCAGAGGATAAGTTCATACTAGCCTCAGAAATTGCAGCCCAAATAAATGCATCACAGAGATCAACTAACAGAAACATCTCAACATCAACTGTTCAGAGGAGACTGTGTGAATCAGGCCTTCATGGTCGAATTTCTGCAAAGAAACCACCACTAAAGGACACCAATAAGAAGAAGAAACTTGCTTGGGCCAAGAAACACGAGCAATGGACATTAGATCGGTGGAAATATATCCTTTGGTCTGATGAGTCCAAATGTAAGATTTTTGGTTCCAACCGCCATGTCTTTGTGAGACGCAGTGAAGTAAAATTATGATCTCCACATGTGTGGTTCCCACTGAGAAGCATGGAGGATGAGGTGTGAAGGTGCTTTGCTGGTGACACTGTCTGTGATTTATTTAGAATTCAAGGCACACTTAATCAGTATGGCTACCACAGCATTCTGCAGCAATACGCCATCCCATCTCGTTTGCACTTAGTGGGACTATCATTTGTTTTTCAACAGAACAATGACCCAAAACACACCTCCAGGCTGTGTAAGGGCTATTTGACCAAGAAGGAGAGTGATGGAGTGCTGCAACAGACGACCTGGCCTCCACAATCACTTGACCTCAAACCAATTGAGATGGTTTGGGATGAGTTGGACCACAGAGTGAAGAAAAAGCAGCCAACAAGTGCTCAGCATATATGTGGGAACTCGTTCAAGACTTCTGGAAAAGCATTCCAGGTGAAGCTGGTTGAGAGAATGCCAAAAGCGTGCAAAGCTGTCATCAAGGCAGAGGGTGGCTACTTTGAAGAATCTAAAATATATTTTGATTTAACACTTTTTTGGTTACTACATGATTCCATATGTGTTATTTCATAGTTTTGATGTCTTCACTATTATTCTACTAGGTAGAAAATAGTAAAATAGAGAAAAACTCTTGAATGAGTAGGTGTGTCCAAACATTTGACTGGTACTGTATATTTATACTTATTTAATAAATTAGCAACAATTTATAAAAACCAACACCACCATTCAAAAGTTTGGGGTCACTTAGAAATGTCCTTGGATTTTGAAAGAAAAGCTAATTTTTTGTCAATTTAAAATAACATAAAAATGATCAGAAATACAGTGTAGACATTGTTGATGTTGTAAATGACTATTGTAGCTGGAAACAGACTTTTAATGGAGTATCTACATAGGCGTACACAGGCCCATTATTAGCAACCATCACTCCTGTGTTCCAATGGCACGTTGTGTTACCTAATCCAAGTTTATCATTTTAAAAGGCTAATTGATCATTAGAAAACCCTTTTGCAATTATGTTAGCACAGCTGAAAACTGTTGTTCTGGTTAAAGAAGCAATAAAACTGGCCTTCTTTAGACTACTTGAGTATCTGGAGCATCAGCATTTGTGGGTACGATTAAAGGCTCAAAATGGCCAGAAACTAAGAACATTCTTCTGAAACTCGTCAGTCTATTCTTGTTCTGAGAAATGAAGGCTATTCCATGCGAGAAATTGCCAAGGAAATTAAGATATTGTTCAACACTGTAAAGTCGTGGCCAAAAGTTGAGAATGACACAAATATAAATGTTCAAAGTTTGCTGCTTCAGTGTCTCTAGATATTTTTGTCAGATGTTACTATGGAATACTGAAGTATAATTACAAGCATTCCATAAGTGTCAAAGGCTTTTATTGACAATTACATGAAGTTGATGCAAAGAGTCAATATTTGCAGTGTTGACACTTCTTTTTCAAGACCTCTGCAATCCGCCCTGGCATGCTGTCAATTAACTTCTGGGCCACATCCTGACTGATGGCAGTCCATTGTTGCATAATCAATGCTTGGAGTTTGTCAGAATTTGTGGGTTTTTGTTTGTCCACCCGCCTCTTGAGGATTGACCACAAGTTCTCAATGGGATTAAGGTCTGGGGAGTTTCCTGGCCATGGACCCAAAATATTGATGTTTTGTTCATCGAGCCACTTAGTTATCACTTTTGCCTTATGGCAAGGTGCTTCATCATGCTGGAAAAGGCATTGTTCGTCACCAAACTGTTCCTGGATGGTTGGGAGAAGTTGCTCTCGGAGGATGTGCCATTCTTCTTTATTCATGGCTGTATTCTTAGGCAAAATTGTGAGTGAGCCCACTCCCTTGGCTGAGAAGAAACCCCACACATTAATGGTCTCAGGATGCTTTACTGTTGGCATGACACAGGACTGATGGTAGCGCTCACCTTGTCTTCTCCGGACAAGCTTTTTCCGGATGCCCCAAACAATCGGAAAGGGGATTCATCAGAGAAATGACTTTATCCCAGTCCTCAGGAGTCCAATCCCTGTACCTTTTGCAGAATATCAGTCTGTCCCTGATGTTTTTCCTGGAGAGAAGTGGCTTCTTTGCTGCCCTTCTTGACACCAGGCCATCCTCCAAAAGTCTTCGCCTCACTGTGCGTGCAGATGCACTCACACCTGCCTGCTGCCATTCCTGAGAAAGCTCTGTACTGGTGGTGCCCGATCCCGCAGCTGAATCAACTTTAGGAGACGGTCCTGGCGCTTGCTGGACTTTCTTGGGCGCCCTGAAGCCTTCTTCACAACAATTGAACCACTCTCCTTGAAGTTCTTGATGATCCGATAAATTGTTGATTTAGGTGCAATCTTACTGGCAGCAATATCCTTGCCTATGAAGCCCTTTTGTGCAAAGCAATGATGACGGCACGTGTTTCCTTGCAGGTAACCATGGTTGACAGAGGAAGAACAATGATTCCAAGCACCGCCCTCCTTTTGAAGCTTCTAGTCTGTTATTCGAACTCAATCAGCATGACAGAGTGATCTCCAGCCTTGTCCTCGTCAACACCCACACCTGTGGTAACGAGACATTCACTGACATGATGTCAGCTGGTTCTTTTGTGGCAGGGCTGAAATGCAGTGGAAATGTTTTTTGGGGATTCAGTTCCTTTGCATGGCAAAGAGGGACAGTGCAATTAATTGTAATTCATCTGATCACTCTTCATAACATTCTGGAGTATATGCAAATTGCCATCATACAAACTGAGGCAGCAGACTTTGTGAAAATTTATATTTGTGTCATTCTCAAAACTTTAGGCCAAGACTGTATACTACTCCCTTCACAGAACAGTGCAAACTGGCTCTAACCAGAAAGAGGAGTGAGCGGCCCCAGTGCACAACTGAGCAAGAGGACAAGTACATTAGTGTGTCTAAATTGAGAAACAGACGACTCACAAGTCCTCAACTGGCAGCTTCATTAAATAGTACCAGCAAAACACCAGTCTCAACAGTGAAGAGGCGACTTCCGGATGCTGGCCTTCTAGGCAGAGTTCCTCTGTCCAGTGTTTGTGTTCTTTTGCCCATCTTAATCTTTTCTTTTTATTGGCCAGTCTGACATGGGTTTTTCTTTGCAACTCTGCCTAGAAGGCAAGCATCCCGGAGTCGCCTCTTCACTGTTGACGTTGAGACTGGTGTTTTGCGGGTACTATTTAATGAAGCTGCCAGTTGAGGACTTGTGAGGCGTCTGTTTCTCAAACTAATGTATTTGTCCTCTTGCTCAGTTGTGCACTGGGGCCTCCCACTCCTCTTTCTATTCTGGTTAGAGCCAGTTTGCACTGTTCAACAGCGTTTTATGAGATCTTCAGTTTCTTGGCAATTTCTCGCATGGAATAGCCTTCATTTCTCAGAACAAGAATAGTACAGAATACATTAACACCTAAAGCAGAGTTCCCCAACTGGTGGTCGAATTTGGCCCCTGGGTGGTTTTATTTGTCCCCCCATGTTTTCTGAGCAAAAAAATTTATATACACTGCTCAAAAAAATAAAGGGAACACTTAAACAACACAATGTAACTCCAAGTCAATCCCACTTCTGTGAAATCAAACTGTCCACTTAGGAAGCAACACTGATTGACAATAAATTTCACATGCTGTTGTGCAAATGGAATAGACAAAAGGTGGAAATTATAGGCAATTAGCAAGACACCCCCAATAAAGGAATGGTTCTGCAGGTGGTGACCGCAGACCACTTCTCAGTTCCTATGCTTCCTGGCTGATGTTTTGGTCACTTTTGAATGCTGGCGGTGCTCTCACTCTAGTGGTAGCATGAGACGGAGTCTACAACCCACACAAGTGGCTCAGGTAGTGCAGTTCATCCAGGATGGCACATCAATGCGAGCTGTGGCAAAAAGGTTTGCTGTGTCTGTCAGCGTAGTGTCCAGAGCATGGAGGCGCTACCAGGAGACAGGCCAGTACATCAGGAGACGTGGAGGAGGCCGTAGGAGCGCAACAACCCAGCAGCAGGACCGCTACCTCCGCCTTTGTGCAAGGAGGTGCACTGCCAGAGCCCTGCAAAATGACCTCCAGCAGGCCACAAATGTGCATGTGTCAGCATATGGTCTCACAAGGGGTCTGAGGATCTCATCTCGGTACCTAATGGCAGTCAGGCTACCTCTAGCGAGCACATGGAGGGCTGTGCGGCCCCACAAAGAAATGCCACCCCACACCATGACTGACCCACTGCCAAACCGGTCATGCTGGAGGATGTTGCAGGCAGCAGAACGTTCTCCACGGCGTCTCCAGACTCTGTCACGTGCTCATGTGCTCAGTGTGAACCTGCTTTAATCTGTGAAGAGCACAGGGCGCCAGTGGCGAATTTGCCAATCTTGGTGTTCTCTGGCAAATGCCAAACGTCCTGCACGGTGTTGGGCTGTAAGCACAACCCCCACCTGTGGACGTCGGGCCCTCATACCACCCTCATGGAGTCTGTTTCTGACCGTTTGAGCAGACACATGCACATTGACTTGGAGTTACATTGTGTTGTTTAAGTGTTCCCTTTATTTTTTTGAGCAGTGTATTTTGCTTGCTTGTTGAATTGTTATTGTTGGGCATAAAAGACTGTAAACACACCAGGAAATCAGCTCCAAGTGATTCACATTTTGGAAATCTGTTCCGAAGTATTCCACTTATAATAGAGAGACATATGTGATCGTATACAAATAATAATAAATGAATAATAATTGATAATAATGGAATGGATTTATATAGCACTTTTCTACCAACTGAGGTACTCAAAGCTCTTTACATAGTAGGGGGAAACTCACCTCATCCACTATCAATGAGATGCACCCATCTCAGTGATGCGCGGCAACCTTTTTTTGTGACAACTCTCATCACCCATCAGCTATCAGGTGGAGAGGTGAGGAGTCATATATGCCAATTAGGAATGAGGGGGATGATTAGGCGGCCATGACGTAATGTGGCCAGGTTGGGAATTTAGCCAGGACACCGGGGTGAACACCCCTACTCTTACAATAAGAGGCATGGAATTTTGAATGACCACAGAGTGTCAGGACACCCACTTTAATGTCCCATCCGAAAGACAGCACCCTACACAAGACAATGTACCCACATGTAATCAAGGTTTGAAATTATTATGTTTTAGTCAAATATTATCTGTTTAGGCTTCTTGCGGTCAATTTGGAGTCTAAAGAAAATAAAAACATATGTTCTGGCCCCCTGACCATCCGCTCAAGAAAGAATTGGCCCGTGGCTGAATCTAGTTGATGATCCCTGACCTAGAGAATAGTCAGTTCTCAGGGTGAGAAACCTGTCAACAATTTACCGAAAGAAGACGTGTTGAACAACGTCATACTGGACACACAATTTTTCTCCTCTATGGCTGTGTGTACACAGGCAGTCCAATTCGGATCTTTTTTCCACTAGTTGGCCTTTTGACCAATCACATCAGATCTTTTCACATCAGATATTTTTCAGAGGTGATCTGATTGGTCAAAAGACCAATTAGTGAAAAAAAAATCATAATTGGGTTGCCTGCCTATAAGAAACATTAACTGAACCAACGTGACACATCAGGGAGTGTGTGGATCCAGTGGCGGCCGGTCACTCAGGGCAGTTTGGGCTGAAAACCACCTGTTTTAAGCCCAACCTGTTTAGCAAAATAACAACAACAACAACAAAAAAATGCCTGTTTGGCATGTTATTTTGGCATTAATACATGTCACATATTAGTTTGAAAACAATGTAAAAAAATCTTTGAGTTTTAAAGCCACATACAAACATGGTCTCTTTTTTGCTTTCTTGAGTAAGGCAGCTCCAAAATGATGGTGTTTCAGCCTAGCTCAGTGCTTTCTGTGGTGGTGGGGCAGCCTGAGGAAAACACGGAGCGTAGCGGTTGGTAATGTTCTCTAGTTGCCTCGTGATTGGCTGAGTATTTTGTCACTCATGAGGACACTACGTCACCGCAAAATCTACGGTGAGAGCTCAAATTCAAGCCCCTTGGGTGCTGCTATAGAGTTACATTAGAAATGCCCATCCAAGAAGGCTCAAGGTCATTGGCCTTAGATAAAGTGACGTCAAATCACGTTATATCTACCGTAGCCTTGATTGGACTGATCATGTCAACATCGTACTTTCAAAATCTTAGCTAGAAAGCAGTCATCATGAATCAAGTCGACAATCTACTGGCAAATCCTTTTCAATCCTTGTCATATGAAGAGAAATTACAGATAACGTATCAGTGCTCATCGGCCATTGGATATAAACATGACACAACAAGTTGGAAATCGGAAGGAATCAGTGGCTAACTGCAAGCACTACAAAGCAATCACCAGACTGCTATTCAGTGGAGTGGGTGTGTGTTCCAAATCTGGGTTTAAGGGACTCTTTTCCAAGCTTAAAAGGATAAACATTCAACACCATGGGCCAGAAATGATTGACTACATTGGCCATGCTGTCAATCCAGCATGACTTCTGCCGCGTTCAAAACAACTGGAACTCGGAAATCTCCGAATTCAATGAGTTCAAGACAACTGGGAACATTAAAAAAACGAGCTCGGACTGCTGAAAATAAGTTTCGAACGGTCATCCAACTCGTAATTCCAAGTCGGGAACTCAGGCCTCTTTCTAGAACTCCGACCTGAAGATCACTGATGTCATGATTCAACCTTGTTTTTTTTCACAGTTGTCTTGAAAGCACCATAAATCCAGAGAATGCCAGACTTTGATGACAAAGTTTGATAATAAAATTTGCCCACGAAGGACTGCCATGCCACCTTCCTGTTCAAGTAAGAACAGCACAACAAGGTCCAAAAATGTATTGTATGCTGCTGCAAAAATGATGGATTTTGCCAGGGAGATATGTATACTTGTTGATGGAATTTATATGTTTAAATGAATGATTAGAATATTCCACCCCGAAACTATATAATTGTATGTAATTGATTAGAATCATCAATGAAATACATTAGAATCATCAAATTATTATTAATGATGTGTGTAGTCTTAGTCAGTAAAATTATAATAAATGATGTGTGTAGTTTTAGTCGGAAAACAATATATCTGTACAATATGTCTCTATATTATCTTAAACACAGACTGTCTGAGCAAGATTCGGTGCCGACCTTGGCTAGGGGCCACAGAGATTTGAGGGAGGACAGGGAGTGCTTCTCACGGTCCCTAATCTTTATCGGCTGGGTATTGATACAGTATGTGCGTAGGATACCTACTGTTTGTGTGCAAATGTATGTGCGTATGAATTTTGTTTGTGTGCAAAAGTATGTGCGTAAGGAGCTAGCATAAAATGAATGGTTTTGTACAACGAACTAGCGCTCTTGTAAATAAACTTTCTGACTATCGTAGCTGGGCCTCCGTCTGTTTCGTTCAACCAGTATCTTACAGATTCTGGGTTGCAGACTGAGTAGTTTAATTGAATTGGGTTATGAACATTGAGAACATAATTCTCGTGACAATACTGTAGCTGAGAAAGTAATACTAAGTGTATGTTGTGTAGTAAGCTGTTAGTAGCCCATGTGCTTCACCCTAATAATTTGGTCCCTTTCCCACTCCTAAAGCCTAATGTTCCGACTTGGCGGTGCACATGTAGCCTATAGCCTGTTTTAGAGAAACGTAATCATAAAATATTTAAAGAGATTTCATTGTCTGCTTATATGCCCCCTTATTTATCCTACGGTTCTGACTTGGTGTACAGGGAGAATACTGTAAGAACTGCCCATGTTCTAAATTCTGTGGCTGTACATTTCAAAAGTGCTGAACAGTCATATTGACTACATCATTCCTAGCTCATTCATTAATGTCTTAATCGAAATTGTACATCTAAATTGTCATTAGAAACCACATTTGTTTAAGCAAGTCAGCCATATCAGCTATGTTTTTTTGAAGGCAGTAATTTACATTTACATTTACATTTAAGTCATTTAGCAGACGCTCTTATCCAGAGCGACTTACAAATTGGTGCATTCACCTTATGATATCCAGTGGAACAACCACTTTACAATAGTGCATCTAACTCTTTTAAGGGGGGGGGGGGGTTAGAAGGATTACTTTATCCTATCCTAGGTATTCCTTAAAGAGGTGGGGTTTCAGGTGTCTCCGGAAGGTGGTGATTGACTCCGCTGACCTGGCGTCGTGAGGGAGTTTGTTCCACCATTGGGGTGCCAGAGCAGCGAACAGTTTTGACTGGGCTGAGCGGGAACTGTACTTCCTCAGAGGTAGGGAGGCGAGCAGGCCAGAGGTGGATGAACGCAGTGCCCTTGTTTGGGTGTAGGGCCTGATCAGAGCCTGAAGGTACGGAGGTGCCGTTCCCCTCACAGCTCCGTAGGCAAGCACCATGGTCTTGTAGCGGATGCGAGCTTCAACTGGAAGCCAGTGGAGAGAGCGGAGGAGCGGGGTGACGTGAGAGAACTTGGGAAAGTTGAACACCAGACGGGCTGCGGCGTTCTGGATGAGTTGTAGGGGTTTAATGGCACAGGCAGGGAGCCCAGCCAACAGCGAGTTGCAGTAATCCAGACGGGAGATGACAAGTGCCTGGATTAGGACCTGCGCCGCTTCCTGCGTGAGGCAGGGTCGTACTTAAGGCTGTAATTGAGGCTGTATGAACTGCTTCACTGCCAGACAAGGCTCCGCTAATAGCCAGGTGTAGCGGTGGTAAGGATTCAATCTATGGTGCTGAAAAGAAAGCTCTGCTGTTGGGACATCTTTATGTAGGCCGTAACAGTTTGCGGGGACCGTTTGTCACCGTTATAGTGCAATTAATGTATTGTTTAGTGTTGAGTAGTGGCTTTGCTGGCATGCGTAAAAAAAAATTGGGGGAGTTTGTCCCACCAAGATTTACATGTTAAACTGGCCACTGTGTGTGTGTCGTAGTTGAAGATTTAGACTCTCCCCCTACAAACTCACACACCATCTCCAACACCATGCAGAGAATGACATCTCCAAAACCCAGCCCCCAGATTCCTGGCTAACTTTATCACAGACTCCCTAATAAAAAGAAACAGATACGCTGTAAATATCAAAGTCCTGAAAACGTAAAAACCTATTGCCTCAGACAGTGGTATTTTAGTCTTTCTTTACGCTGTAACATTTATATAGCCGTCTGCCATCCCTGGGGGCCTACACACACACACACACACACACACACACACACACACACACACACACACACACACACACACACACACACACACACACACACACACACACACACACACACACACACACACACACACACACACACACACACACACGCATACATACATACACACACACACAAACACACGTATCAGTGAAGAGACTAATTGTTGACAGGTGGCTCTAATGCCCTCCTTTGAAAATGGAGTGTGATTTATGAGTCTCTTGCTCCCCTCTCCCTCCATTCACTGCCGCTACAAAAGCTGAACTCTTTCGCTCTCCCTCCATGTTTTTTTCTCCTTCTCTTTCATAATTTATTTCTCCCTCTTTCACTCCTCTTTCTCCTCCCTCCCTTTCCATTTCCTTCTCTCCACTTTTTCTCTCTAGATCCAGAACGAGACAAGCCGCGGCGGCAGTACATTCCCTGGGCTTGACGTCACTCTGGCTTGGCTTGAACGTCCTTCTGACATTGTTTTAATTGTTGGGGAAGTGATCTGACAGTGGTCATTAATACAGAGCCTGGGGGAGAGAAGTCACACAAACTGAGTAGTGGGGGGGGGGGGGGGGGGGGTCTGGGGCTAACAATAGGCGAGGAAGCGAGAGGGGAAGTCAGGGCGCCACGGCTGCAGAGAGTGGGAGAGAGATGGATGACTGATGCCCTGACAGTGAGAGGGAGGGAGGGAGGGCAAACTGAGAAGATCTGCAAACAGCCTCGACCCTGAACTGTGATTTTTCTCTGTGAACTTGCTGATGAGTATATGTCAACAGGTGTTTGTTTGTGTATGAGTGGGTGTGTGTGCCCACGCGTCGGTGGTAGTGTGTATAGTGTGTGTGTGTGTGTGCCAGCCAGGCCAGGCGGCTTTAGGGGTATTTGACCAACAGGACCAAGGCTGTAACAGACGGGTCATAGTCCCCAGCAGAACAAGGTCTACTCAGGTGACAGCCAGTCAGCGGTTGTTGTCACTTACTGGAACTGGAGCCGCTGCTGTCTGAAGAGCTGTGTGCTGCCACAACCACCATATCAGCTATAGCCATGTCACAACACATGCTGCGTATTGTGGGGTTTTATGTACTGCGCAATAGTAAGAGGATTAGTTCTGTGCTTGGTGCCTGTGCATCTGTGTGCACGAGTGTGTGTCCTCTATCCTTACCGTGTAGTGGGGACCCCGATGGGCTGCTGGAGAGCCCAGGGATGGGGCTGCATCTCCCTCCTCCAGCCTGCTTGCTGTTCAGTTCATTCTCTATCTCCTCCAGCCCTGCACTCTTCTGGAAGCGGGACATGCGGTTGACCACGCGGGGGGACATGTGAGTGCGGGCGCAAGGCGCACCACCGTAGGGGTTGATGGGAAAGACGTGGGAGGTGCCACGCAGTGTGCTGATCACCACCCAGCGACTGTCCTGGCTGAAACAGATGTCCTGGACCTGGGGAAGGGGCACAGACAGAGAGACACAGACAGGCAGAGAGAGATAAATAAAGAGAGAAGAAGCTGATCAGCTTGTCATACGTTGACAGTAACACAGCGTATAAGTAGTAAGGCAGTTGACCTTACAGCAAAACCAAACCAATGTTCCCCTTAACATTCTCAAATAGATGTTGAACTGACCACTGAATAGAGAATATAAGATGACCATTTGAAAGGAGGTATCTGGAGGGTTGTTGAGGGTTTGGTGGGAATGTATTTTTAAGTCTTTGGTAAAGACAGCCCAACAGTCTGTCTGCAGAAGACAATTAAGGTATTTCTCTCCTGTGGTCTCAAGAGCTACACACACAGTCAGCTCACAGAGGACACACTCCAACAGATCACATCTACACAACTATGTCAGACACGAGAGAGACAGAGAGAGAGACAGACAGAGACAGACAGAGACAGAGAGAGACAGAGAGAGACAGAGACTGAGAGAGATAAAGACCGAGCGAGATAAAGACAGAGCGAGATAAAGACAGAGAGAGATAAAGACAGAGAGAGATAAAGACAGAGGTGGCGAGAGGGACGGACAGACAGAAAATAAAGTGTAAAAGAGAGTCAACAGTATTCATCCTCAGAAAAAGAGAGGTTTATCTTTTCCACTGTGAGATCTGTCTACCTGTGTCTGTGTGTTTCATCTGTGGCCATGGCACAGGTTGGCTGGGTAATTGTCCTCAGCAATGACAGTTAATGGGGCATCCTTCACATACCAAACACATACCAGTTTTTATGCACAGACAAGGATAGGGGGTAGTTTCAGCTGAGCTCTGCCTAGCCGTGATTAAAGTCAATATGGGGAGGGGGTACATTCTTGATCAGGATAACATTGTCCTCTCCCCATATTTTGTAGGATACAAACTCTCCAACAACAGCAGAAGTTGGGTGAAGTCTCTTACTTAATCAGACTGTGATTTGACCCAGAACATTCAGAACAGAAGTGTGTATGGGTGAGATGAGCAGACATGTTGTGGTAGAGGAGACAGTAGAGATGTCACACACAGACAGACATAGAAGTGTTCAAAGTGTCTCGGTCTCTATCAGTAACACTGATAAGTTAGAGTTACTGTCACTTAGCAGGAACTACAATGGAATGACAGGAATCCTGAGAGACAGAGACAGAGTAAAAGGACAACAGACCAAAATGAAAGGGAAAAGGTACAAAAAACAATGGAAAACTAAAAACAAAAACAGACACACAGAGCAAGAAAAAGACTGACCATACAAAACACCCTGACCTGCCTGGTCACTGAGTGTACTCCCCTTTAAACTGGTTTCAAACCACCTAGGGCCCTATTACTGAGAAACCCTTCTGTCGCTATCAGAGCCATGCCTGTTTACCTGGGTTGACTGTGTCAGTGAATCAGTGTGTGTGTGTCAGTGTGTGTGTGTCAGTGTGTGTGGTGAGTCGGAGCGAGCCCAGCCAGTCAGTCCAGCTAGATAAGAGTTGTCCACCCACCTTGCTACATCACCATTTGCACTTCCGGCATTGTATGCTGTGTAGGAGATAACCTCTGTGCCCTACAGCCTGCTCTCTCGCTCTGTTGTAGTCTCTACAGTGTTTACAACAGCAGGATCAAAGCTAGTAACACACAGCCAGGCAGCAGGACCTGCCGTTATAAGTCACACATTAACCAGCCCATTACAATCCTGTGTGTGTCCGTGGAGGAGCGCCGCACACAAGGTCGAAGCAAAGCCTAGATCAGTGCTCTGGTCCAAACATGACACTAGCGGGACAGGCAGCTAGGGTCCAAGCTCTCCACAGATAAATATTAGTTCTGCTAAAGTAAATAGAACACCACAAGTTGCCAACTAAAAATATACTTTTTGCCCTGGAACGGCTGCAAAGCTAAACATATGAGAGTACATTAATAAGAGAAGAAATATCCATAGAAATAGACTAAATGGGGCAAAAATACCAACAGAAATACAAGTATCTTACAAACCAATATAAGTACATATTAAATAGTTTAGCCTACAAACTCCACTGAGCAAATCAAACTTTATTTGTCACATGCGCCGAATACAACAGGTGTAGACCTTACCGTGAAATGCTTACTTACAAGCCCTTAACCAACAGTGCAGTTCAAGAAGATTTAAGAAAATATTTACCAAATAAACGAAAAAATAAAAGCATCACAGTAATGAGGCTATATACAGGGGGTACCGGTACCGAGTCAGCGTGCGGGGGTACAGGTTTGAGGTAATTTGTACATGTAGGAAGGGGTGAAGTGACTATGTATAGATAATAAACAGCGAGTAGCAGCAGTGTACAAAACAAATGGAGAGGCGGGGGGGGGGATCAATGTAAATAGTCCAGTAGCCATTTGATTAATTGTTCAGCAGTCTTATGACTTGGAGGTAGAAGCAGCCTATAGGGAGGAGGTCAGAGAACTGGCAGTCTGGTGCCAGGACAACAACCTCTCCCTCAATGTGAACAAGACTAAGGAGCTGATCGTGGACTACAGGAAAAGGCGGGCCGAGCAGGCCCCCATTAACATCGACGGGGCTGTAGTGGAGCGGGTCAAGAGTTTCAAGTTCCTTGGTGTCCACATCACCAACGATCTATAGTGATGTGGACACCAAGGTCCAAACACACTAAGACGGTCGTGAAGAGGGCACGACAAAACCTTTTCCCCCTCAGGAGATTGAAAAGATTTGGCATGGGTCCCCAGATCCTTAAAAAGTTCTACAGCTGCACCATCGAGAGCATTCTGACGGGTTGCATCACCGCCTGGTATGGCAACTGCTCGGCATCTGACTGTAAGGCACTGCAGAGGGTAGTGCGTACGGCCCAGTACATCACCGAAGCCAAGCTTCCTGCAATCAAGGACCTACACTACTGTTCTAAAGGTTGGGGTCACTTAGAAATGTCCTTGTTTTTTAAAGAAAATCTAAAAATGTTGTCCATTAAAGTAACATCAAATTGATCAGCAATACAGTGTAGACATTGTTAATGTTGTAAATGAACCCGCAAAACACCAGTCTCAACGTCAACAGTGAAGAGGCGACTCCGGGATGCTTGCCTTCTAGGCAGAGTTGCAAAGAAAAACCCATCTCAGACTGGCCAATAAAAAGAAAAGATTAAGATGGGCAAAATAACACAAACACTGGACAGAGGAACTCTGCCTAGAAGGCCAGCATCCCGGAGTCACCTCTTCACTGTTGAGACTGGTGTTTTGCGGGTACTATTTAATGAAGCTGCCAGTTGAGGACTTGTGAGGCGTCTGTTTCTCAAACTAGACACTCTAATGTACTTGTCCTCTTGCTCAGTTGTGCACCGGGGCCTCCCACTCCTCTTTCTATTCTGGTTAGAGACAGTTTGCGCTGTTCTATGAAGGGAGTAGTACACAGCGTTGTACGAGATTTTCAGTTTCTTGGCAATTTCTCTCATGGAATAGCCTTCATTTCTCAGAACAAGAATAGACTGACGAGTTTCAGAAGAAAGTTATTTGTTTCTGGCCATTTTAAGTGATGGTTGCTGATAATGGGCCTCTGTACGCCTATGTAGATATTCCAAAAAGAATATATTCCGTGTCCAGCTACAATTGTAATTTACAACGTTAACAATGTCTACACTGTATTGCTGATCAATTAGATGTTATTTTAATGGACAAAAAATGGCTACCGAGAGCATTATCACACAGAACAGCTGGTGCTCTCGTGCATGCTTCAGTGTTGCTTGCCTCGAAGCGAGCATAAAAGGCATTTAGCTCGTCTGGTAGGCTTGCGTCACTGGGCAACCCGCGTCTGGGTTTCCCTTTGTAATCAGTAATAGTTTTCAAGCCCTGCCAAATCCGACGAGCGTCAGAGCCGGTGTAGTAGGATTCAATCTTAATCCTCTAATTTGGAGTGATGGCCCGATAGGAGAGAACACTAGGGTAACTTTTATCTCATGGGACTAAACCTACAATTTGGATTGCCAGAAGTGCTGCATAAACTGTGATTCTATATAACAGGCCTGCATGCTGTAAAGGGAGAATACAGGATGCTGCGTCCCTTGACTTGGATCAAATAAATCTCCTTATATGCCACTGAGGCTGTGTGTGTGTGTGTGTGTGTGTTCCATAAGCAAGGCCTCAGCTGACATTCAGCGGCAGCAGCAGCCACAACTACAGAGGGAGAGCTTTAATGGTGGCCATTCCTCAAAAGAGGCTCTGCACAGCCTCACAATGTGATTAGTCGGGGAAGAAAGTGTCATGTCAAAGGGGGTCATCTCTCCTTCTACCAACTCAAAATATTAGATTTTCAGCAGAGCGAGAGAGACAGAGACAGAGAGAGAGAGAGAGCACTGTTAGCTAGGGACAAGAAGAAAACATGCAGCAGACTTTTTTATTGAATGAGCCATAGTGAATGTTGTTTGAAACTCGCCATGCCCTATTTGTCTTACAAATTGTTTCAGCTTTTGAAAATGTGTTTGCTTTGGACGCTGATTAATTGATTGGCTGGAAGGCTGTGATTCCACAGCTGTGAGGAATCTGGTGCTGCAGTCAAGTGAGAGGCAATGAGGCCTTGCTTGTTTCTAAATCATCCTTCACATCAATTACAGAGCTGCCGGGGTCACACCCCGCCCTGTTTGGGTTCTTATCCGCTCACACACACGCACACAAACACTCAACTCAGATCCTCCAGCCTAATAGTGTTTTACCCTTCCTAACAATGTCTTGAGGAAATGACGTTGAAGCTGTAGTGGTCACACACATGCACACCGTTTCCCCCCATGTACTTCTGGAACCAGTGAGGCCATGCTACAGAACTGTGTCTGATCAGAGGCATAAAACGGCTCTTCCTTTCAGCTGTACAGTCTGATGAAGCCCAGTGTTGTCTATCTGACAGTGTTTAGACACAACACAGGCAAACATACACTACAGAGGATCAAAGGCTTGGTTTAGATGCTGCGGCCAGAGCACACTCAGTAAACAGCTCTGGGTGGCCCTGTTCAGAAACCACCTCAGTGCTGAATTACTAAAATGCGTATTATTTACAGGGGATAAGTAGGCGTCAGTGAGTGTATGATGAATATTACGTGCGTTACCTTGGCCTCAGTCTCTCCACGGTGCAGTGTGTAGAGGTGGTGGACAGCAGACTGGTTGGAGGCCCAGGGGTGTGTGAGGACCTGGAACACATGGAAGTCATGGCCCAGGGTGTCTGCAGTCACCAGCAGCATACCTGGAGACAGAGACAACATGTACATTAACACACACACACACCGTAATACATAACCATTGGCAGAGCCCTATTCTTCATATCCAAGAGTTATTCAGGAGGATTTAGTATATTGGCAAAACTGTTTAATTTCCAACAGTCATAAAAATCAACTCCAAACCCCATATGAAATATTTCAGAATATTATCCAGACCAGTAGTGTACTGGCCAGTACAGAGATTAAATGTACTGTAGAAATGACAAATGTCAGTCTTTGATTAAAATTTGTGTGCATACAAACCAGTACCAAAAACAACTATTTGATTCACTGTAGAACAAGAGACATTTCAGTCAAAAACTGAAGACTTATTTAGCTGTTAATAAAACCTTTGAACCGTGCAGAACTCGACAATCCCTTCAAAGCGGGACATATCGGCCCCACCATGCCGGTACACAAACAAACCACCCAATAAAAACACACCAGCTATCGTTTGTCACTGCCGTAAAACGCTTGCTTATCCCTCACATTATAATTTGTTCTCCAGTCGCAACCATACCCTTATAACTATATCTTCGTTCTAGGGACTGGGAGGTGTGTGTGTGTGTTTGTCCTAACACACAACCACAGCGTAGCTCGTGTGTAACCTCCGATGACAGGCCCATTCATTTCTAGCCGTTTGATTTGAAGTTTGTCAAACTGCTGAAAGTATAGGCCTTTACTGTAAACAACACACTCAACAAACCACACCAGAACAAACCCAGATCTAAACGCAGATCGCAGTCAGCCCAGGACAGAGCCTCACAGAGCCTTTATATTTCTACCAAAAACATAAAAGTGCCATAACTCAAAACGTCAGCCCTTTAGCTCAAACTGAAAAGTGTGTGACCAGAGAAATGGCGCAGAATTTTCTACGTCGAAGCCTACGAACCCAAAGCCTCACAGCCATAATTTGACAGGAGAATAACTAGTGATTTTCCTTCGCTGGGTCTTTTCTGTGGAGGTTGCAATAAGTTGGCAATTAGTAGGCAGTCTTTATTGGGTGGCATGTCAAATGTAAAAGAGGAGGATGGAATGGCATGAGATGAAAAGAATCCAGCAACACATGCAAGAGGGATGAAGAAGAAAGACACCACCAAAAAGGAATGTAGGCTAGATGAAGGGGAAAGGGACAGGGGGATACCTAGTCAGTTGTCCAACTGAATGTATTCAACTGAAATGTGTCTTCCGCATTTAACCCAACCCCTCAATCAGAGGTGCAGAGGGCTGCCTTTATCCACGTCTTCGGGACACTGCTTTCAGACCTCACAGATTGCTTTCCAAATGGCATCCTATTTCCTATATAGTGCCCAACTGACTAGGGCCCAGTGAATAGGGGGCCATTTAGGATGCAGCCAGTTTCCACCTTTATCCAACAGCAGCCATGTAACAGGGTGAGGTACAGAGGTGAGTAGAAGAAGGGACGTAGAGTAAGACTGATGGAGGGAGTCGAAAAGAAGGAGTCAAAGAGGGGGACATTGGAAGGAAAGAAAAGAAAAACAGAAAACTAGAGCAGGCAAGGCATTAGACGGTGGTTTAGCTATTCATGCTGTATCAGAAGTGAAGACCAAACCAAAGCTGGAAGCTCAGGGCCCTGGCCATAAACTAAACCCACGCCCCAAATGAGGTGCCAAGCCACAAGAACCCTTTGCGTCAACTGGGAATACATGGAAAAGAAGGACCCTTCTAATTATAGAGTCTGCAAACGGAAGCGTAGGGTGATTAGGAGTTAAGGCGCTGTGCTCTGTTTATCTGGGAGCTTCCCCTCTCCCTTAGCCAGCCACCCTCTACTCCCTCCCCCCTTTCTTTCTTCTTCTCACTCCATGGCCCAAGCCGCCCAGCGCGTCTCCCTCCCTCCCTCCCTCCCTGGCTCGCCACGGGCTTCGACAGATGAGGCTTGGCGAGGCTGACCAGGACATGACTTCTTGCTGATGGTACACTCTGCACTCCAAAAGGCACCCGGCCGGAGTGGAAGGGCCCAGGGTTGGGGCTTTTGTGGCCTTGTTGAAATACAGGCCCTCGCCGAGAGGCGTCAGTCGGTTAGGCCACGGGAAGCACAAATTAAAAAGCAGCGTTCCTGGTCGGCGGTGTGAGAGCCGCCTGCTGCAGCTGCAAACCTGAAGCTGTCGGAGCTCCGTTTGACACGTCCTATTTATAAACACCTCAGCCTCCCCATTCTCTGGGGCATCAGTGTTATTTACAACGTTCTTTATGAAAATGGGTTTGCTTTCCTGGAACACCCAAACCGACTGGTTGGAGAGAGAACCTCTAATTTGCCATGTGTGAGACGTGAGTCTGCGTGAAGGCCCGCTGCCTGGCTGTGAGTGAACGAGCGAGCGGGTGATAAAATAATTCACATAAATATAATCTCTCTTCCTTCGCTCTCTCTCTCTCTCTCTCTCGCTCTTCACTGGAAAGAAGGACTGTGCCACAAAACTTCTCCTTGTTGTGTTTTGCTGCAGCCTTTGTCACGTCTCAAAACGTATAAACAGAAAACATCTGCTCAATCCCATTAATAGTGCAAGGATATTTCATTTCCAAAGTGGCTGGGACTTTTTTTTCTGGACAAAAGCAGATGAGGAGAGAGACGAAGGGAGGGCAGTCAGTGATGAGGTCTCCCACTTGGGAGTGCCGCAACAAAACTAGTCCCCTCTCTAATTAACAACACTTGGCTCCAAAACCTTTGAAAAAGGGGAAATGTCGAATTCTAACCATGTGTAGTTAGAAAACGTTAAGAGGACACTGGGGAATTTGCTGTAGGAGACGCATACACTTATGAGCAAATGAGCACAACATGCATCATACAGAGTCTTTGTCTTCAGGGCTGGCTGTGGGGCTGGTGATGAGAGACTGCCAGGCAGTGTGTGTGTGGATGTGAGCGTTTCTCTGTGTACAGTGTGTGTGTACTGTATGTGTGTGAGACTAAGTGCGTAATACTGGATGCGTGTGGTGTGTCAGTTAATGACCGTGTGTGGGTTTTTCGGTGTACTGTATGTGTGTACTGTGTGCCCGTGTGTACGAGTGTGTGGCGGTCTCTCTCGGCTGCGTCCGTGCTGGGTTTTTCAAGGTGTTTATGATAGCGGTGGAAAACACACAGGGGTGCAGTAAAAACTAAAGTGGGCCCCGGCATGACAGACTGACATCAAAGCTGCACACTCAGACCAGACCGGCCAGAACTCACTGGGTCCTGAGGCCAGCCTCCCTACAGCCCTCCCTCCATTTCTGTCTCTCCCTCTCTCTCCCTCACCGCCCCACATCAAGATAACCAGGATAGGGGGTGGAGCGGGGTGGGAGGCTAATACTCACCCAATGGGTCGCCATGCGGTCAATAAGTTGTTGATGTTATGCAGGCGAAAAGTAAGATCTTTTGAAGCTTAAGTCAAGTGGCTCCTTATTTTATGAACTCTTTCACTGAGCCTGTTGCTGTTCATGTTGTAGTGAGTGGCACAGGGCCTAGCATCGTGACTGGGCTATGAACCACACTAAAGCTGGATGGAGGGATGAAGAAAAAAAGGGTTGGAGGGATTGGCTGAAAGTGTCTCCAAATGAAACGTTGTCTATGCCCTCCCTGACCACTGGCCGCTGGAATGACCAGTGCAGATTCCATCAGGCCGACGGGCAAGGTGGAGGGAGGAACATACCCTGGCTTAGCCCTGGCTCTCACTACCACCACTGGCGATTCCTCACAATATTATGTGGTCGGGTAAGGAGCGTTATTTGTGCTGAGTACCAGGAAGGGGCATGGGTTGTGTTCCAGATGGCACCCAACGTAGTGCAATACTCTGACCAGAGCCCAGGGAACCAAATTGGAAAAAGGGGAGGAGAAGGTATTGTTTGCTGATTTTAAAGCTCTGATAGAAGATAATATTGTTGACCATTGTGACTGTTTTTAATGTAGCTATTGTATCGTGTTCGTGTTGTTTTTACCCGCTGACTACTTCCTGCCGACCTCTTGCAAAGTCCTCCTGGCAAAAGAGGTTTCTAACCTTATGGGTCCTTTCCTGGTTAAATAAAGGTTAAATCAAGAATAAAAGAAAAATATAGTGCACTATAATAGGGAATAGGGTGCCATTTGAGATGCACCCATAGAGTGTAGCACTATGCCATAGAGCCACAGAACAGACCAGAGTAGAGCAGACCAGACCAGAGTAGACCAGAGTAGAGCAGACCAGAGTAGAGCAGACCAGAGTAGAGCAGACCAGACCAGAGTAGAGCAGACCAGAGTAGAGCAGACCAGAGTAGACCAGAGCAGACCAGAGTAGAGCAGACCAGAGTAGAGTAGAGTAGACCAGACTAGACCAGACCAGAGTAGACCAGAGTAGAGCAGACCAGAGTAGAGTAGACCAGAGTAGACCAGACCAGAGTAGACCAGAGCAGACCAGAGTAGACCAGAGCAGACCAGGGTAGAACAGACCAGACCAGAGTAGAGCAGACCAGAGTAGACCAGAGTAGAGTAGACCAGAGTAGAGCAGACCAGAGTAGAGCAGACCAGAGTAGACCAGAGCAGAGCAGACCAGAGTAGACCAGAGCAGACCAGAGTAGACCAGAGCAGACCAGAGTAGAGCAGACCAGAGTAGACCAGAGCAGAGCAGACCAGAGTAGACCAGAGCAGACCAGAGTAGAGCAGACCAGAGTGCTACACTGCTGCGGCAGCTCTGGCTTGGACTGGATTCTCCAACACTCTTAACTCCATAAACCACATCCACAATCCAACCGAGGGGCGAAGGAGTGAGGGAGAGATGGAGGGGGAGAGAGAGAGAGAGAAGGAGAAAAAAAGTTATGGTTCATTTGATCTACAGTGGAGTGAAACTGAGGAGTGTTTTTCTATCTGCTTCCCAGCCAGACCACCAGTGAGCTGAGCAGCTCTCCCTCTCTCTCAGATATTAATAGATTGAAAATGGCTGACTAACCATCGCCAACAGGCAGCAATTAGCTTAATATTAAGATGGTTGACTCTTTCTTTCTTTACAAGGTGAAACCTGCCGCTTTCAAGTAATGCTGACTCACTTACAGAGGGAGGAGTGTTCCACACGCAGTCAAGTTCATGAAGCGTGGCGGGGGCAGAAGTGAGATGTTGGAGTTAGTCTGCATCCCAATGGGCCCTAGTCAAAAGTAGGGCACTATATAGGGAGCCATTGGAGCAGAATCCTTATACAGCACCTTTAGTCCACCTGTTCAACTAAGAGAACTCAATCCAAATCCACCGCCACTATTATGGAACATTTATACATCTCACATCTCACGAAACATATATATATATATGTATATCACACTTTATATCACACTTTCCTCCACAAAGGAAGAGAAGTTAGCGCCTTCTGTTAGTCAATGCGCTGAATGTACAGTAAATCCAAACATTCTAAAACCATGGTCAGTGTATGGAACATTTACATCTATGTACTTCCCTTCTCCAAATGAAGAGAAGTTAGCGCATTCTTTCTACCGCAAACACGAAACATTCCTAAATCCATTGTGACTAAACCTCACTTCATGGTGCATTAATAACCCTATGGGCCCTGGTCAAAAGTAGTGCACTATATAGGGAATAGGGTGTCATTCAGGACACAGGCTTGTTATTGTATTGCTGCCTCTGTCTGAGTTTTCCGTCATAACAGGCAGACAGATAAAACACATTCTCCCAGCAGCTTAGAGGCCAGGCTATAACAGCAGCCTTTTGTTGTCATGTTTAAAAGCCCCCAAACAAATTGGTCGGACTCAGAGCACAATCTGCAGATAAAGAAAGGGGGACTGTGGAGGGAGGGAAGGAGAGAGGACTGATGAAAAGCTTTAATCAGTTTCTCTGAAAACAGAGAGTGGGCTGTAATCTCTAACCTCCATTTAAAAGTTGTCTTTTAGTGTTTCTGTTAACTAATGAATCCCCTCAAACATTCGCCGCCGCAGATAAGATTTCACGCTACTCTGTGCTGCCTGCCGTTGACGGAAGGGGGATTGGAGGGGAGGTACAAGGATAGGCTTTTTGAACAATGTGTGTGTGTTTAATGGATCTTGTGAACACAGTACCAAATACAGTATGTCTACAAAGTGGACTTCAATTCTGTGAAAAATAAAGCCCCAAATCAAATCAGGGGAACAGATCAGAACCCGCCCCACACTATAAAAACTTACACACAGGGTTGCGTGTTGTCGTGTGTGTGGGTTGTGGATGACTCAACAGCAGAGCCTGAGGTGTCTGGATTGTGTGGGGTGGGGGGTTGGAGTGGAGGCGTGGTCTGATTTGGGCTTAAGTTTCCACTGAGACCTTGCTAACAGTCGATCAGTCTCGGGCCTAGCCAGCCCTCGCTCTCTTCCTCTCCCTCTCTTCCGCTCTCTCTCTCTATTCCTCCTCCTTCTCTTCCTATCTCTATTTCTCTCCTCCTTCCCTCACTGCCCCTTTCTTTCGCTCTCCCTCTTTCCTCTGATCTCCTTGTGGTTTTACAGCCCAGGTCTGAGGCCTTGACTTCCCAAGACGGTGCCGCTGCTTTTTACCACCTAGTATGGAAACACCATAAAAACAACCGCAGTCAGACAGTGGTGGCTTTACAGTGTCTTGGACAAACAGTAGGAGAGCGTCAGCGAGAACGACGTCCAACTGGCCATAGAGATGACTGCACTAAAGGGAGACCTAGCATAGGTCTGGTAGCTCTGCAAATTCATCAGGCACTTAAGACTACACTGTAAACACACACACTAGACACTGACCACTGCACACACCGTACAGACATACTACATAAACTCTGTACGCGAGAGCAGAGCACAATTCATCGTTACAGCTATGTATCCAATTTCAGTAGCCTTTCATTACAGTACTGTGGAAGACCTCTTCAAAACAAAACTGACCCAGGAAGGAGTGTGCAGCTATATCATTTTTTTTATGAGCCAAAAGCTGAAAGCACAAAACCTTGCTAGCAGGCTGTCTGCAGTTGGACAGACGGTGGACAGTCACAGTGGGAAATCCACAATAGATCTCTAGAATAGACAAAATCATTATCCGGGGAAATTTTAACAGCTAAAAACTGAGTAAGGGATATAAAAGTAGAGGAAAAAATAAAGAGAAAGGGAGAGTGATGAGAGAGAGAGAGAAAGGAAGAGAATTACATAGATTATGACAGAGCTCGCTGGGGAAAAATATATAGATCATCAGCTTTACCTAAGGAGGACAGCGGCGCTTTACTAAAGCTATGATTCCCAGGGCGTGGCATGGACAGGTGTGTGTGTGGGGCAGGAAAGGTCCCAACGACTGGCAGACCCCATGGGGGTTTAATCCTCTGTGATTGGCCAATGGTGGATGGACAGCCCTGCTACTGGGTAAAACAAGGGATTCTGAGAACTCTGTGACATGGTGCTAAAAAGCACAAACACGGATATGGTTGGCACACACACACAAATGTCACATGTACACGCATGCACACGCACTCACACACAGCTGCACATCTTGCTAAATGAGTGTGAAAATAAAGTGAAAGCACCACTTCACATAACACGAAGATACAACCACGAGGGGAGTGGTAATTGCTTGCTGTGTGTGAAGACAGCTCGTTGCAGGCTAAATGAGTCAGCTGGGGGTGTGGAGGTTGTATCTTCGGGGTGTCTCCCTCGTGTTCAACATGTGTGGTGTGGGTTAGCTGGGAGTTGGGGTGAAGGCCTGACTCTCTCTCACACATCAAGGAGTTATGACACCACAGTGACCCTTCTTCATCATGACACAGCTGCTTGGCACTTTCCATGTTTCGATCATCAATTCACCAGGCTATTCATTATGATGCTGTGTTACTAAACATGGGCTGGGCTTTAGTGGGCTAAGGCAGTGTGGCTGGAGATTAGTTCTAGCCTCGTTTACCAAGACTTTGTAGATATTTAAGAGGTGTGAGGTTAGTTAGGCGAGTGAATGTTTGTAGAATAGTAACATTGTTTTTTTATTAAACAAGATGTTTAGGTTCAGTGTGTGTCGTCGTGTGTGTGTCTCTTTAAGAGCGGTTGTGAGGTTGAGTTCCTGTAAATGAGCGAGCAACGCTGAACTAATCTTCCATGGAGGAACAGATTCCAAGATTCTTATCAGTGGCGTGATTGAGAGGAATTACAAACAGCGAGAGAGAGAGCGAGTGTCTCTCCTGTCCAACCACCTAATCATACACTGCATACAGCCTTACACACTTTAATCAAACCACCCTCCACACAAACTGTTTCACAGGCCCTACCGTTAAAACAATGTGTCTTTGACCTTGGGCATCTCAGTTAATAATCAAGTCAAGATGATGTGAAGTGCGAGGGTAAGAGGTGAAGGAGAGACAGATTGTAGTGAAGGAGTGAAGGAGATGAGGTAAATAAAACAGCTTACAGCTGTTAAAGGGTGTGTGTGCGTGTAGCTTCACAACTGCCTTCAACAGAGCAGCATCCTATCCTCTAATTACACCACTAGGAATAGAACCTCTGAACGCCACACAGCCAGGACAGGGTGCCAGACCAGTCACCCCATAACCACTCCGCTGTCTGTGTAGTCACTCCAACATACACAAGCAGTTCTATGGGGTTTGTTGCGTCATGCTTCTTGGGTTGGACTTGTTGGGCTTTCCAGGACCAGTCACTGAGCTGTCGAGTCATAGCATTGTTTCATACTGGCTCTGGTGGTTTTTGGGGTTGACTTGACCACTGTTAGAAGGAGGACATGGTACTGAAGGCCCTACGGTAGATTGAGACAATTTTCGTCCTTTTCTTCTCTCTTCATTTTGCTCTCTCTGTGCAGTTAATTCAGGACAAACAGACTGCGAGTCACCCAATCAAGACCAAGGGACTCGCCTCGCTCTCTGTTACTCTACAGCAGGCGGCTTCAGAGACCAACGTGGCAGTTGTTTTGATCATGAGGCTTAATGATGAAAGGCATCGAAGTGGGGAGGACTATGCAGCTACTCCGCACACACTAACACACTCACCCTTACCTTGCTAAGGGGAAAAAAGAGAAAGAAACGTGGCTCTTGGGGTACTTTTCGGGGTGCCCCGACACCGTCGTAATTCAAAACTCTTAAGGTCTTTCAGACTTGGGCAGGCATAAATGAGGTGGCAACGCACCCATGTGGTGATTTGGCAGTAAAGTTAACAGGAGTAGGGAGGTGGGGGGTGCTTGAAGTGGACATTTGGGACACAAACATTGTGTATACTCAGTGTGTTACACTTCACAGTACAATGAAAAGGTGGTCACGGTTGCCGGCTGGACGCTGTGCGGATGGCCAGAGCGGCGGCACCCCTGCTCCTGGTAAATTCGGCTCCACACACACACAAACACGCACACACATATAGGGTAAAGGTCGACTGAGTCAACTCTAGGTCGTCAAGGTGAACCAAGGGCGCCCCCTACAGACTGGACCGGTCATACAGGCCAGGGAAAGAAGATTTGAAGAGGGGGCGGAGTTGTTCTGTAATTGCCAAACAACAGCTCTGCTAAACCTCCAAGTAACAATCCTTCTAGATTAAATGTTGCATTTACCTGCTTGGAGAGCACGCTATGTATGTGAAGGTGATTACTGTGTGTGCCGTGTCAGAGTGATCGTGCGCTTTGTGTGAGTGTATCTGTGACTCGAGTGCATGTGAAGGCGTAAAACATAATCTGTACAAGGGTGTGTGTTGGGGATTTATTGTCACACATATTGTCAATGGGTGCATGGGTTAGTCTATGTGTTTGTAAGCAAATGATTGAGGATGTGTATGTGTACAAAGGTATACATTTAGTTCATGTATAAAGGCGGTGAATGTTTGTTACAAAAAAGTGTGTGTGTTATAAATCTGAATTTTTTTTCCTGGGAGGTGCATTCTAGTCTGGTCAGAAGCAGAGGCATGTGAAGGATTCCTACCAAAGACTGGAGGTCACAGTAAGCACCATCACTCAGCAGCTACTTTATTAGCTGCTCTTTTACACACACACCACACACACATGCAGACACACTGCACTGTGTGGTGCCTTTATTTCCGAGGGGGAACAATCCATAAAAGGGGGAAGACGCCAGTGCAAAATCATTTGGTGTAGAGTGAGGCCAGGAAGCATCCACGGCACTCTGGGTAAAACTGAACCACACACACACAGTCTCTCTCCTTAAAGGGATACTACGGGATTTTGGCAATGAAGCCAAAGTCACATGAACTCATGGATACCACTTGTAAGTCTCTGCATCTAGTATTAAAGAAGTTAGAGGTAGTTTTGTGAGCCAATGCCAACTAGCATTAGCGCAATGACTGGAAGTCTATGGTATCTGCTAGCATACTAGCAGTTAAAAGAATTCCAGTTAGCAATTGCGTTAATGCTTGTTAGCAACTTCCTTCACACTGCATGAAGAGACTTAAAAATGGTATCCACGAGTTCATCTGACTCTGGGGAAGAACAGCCTCAATTCGTTGGGGCATGGACAGGACAAAATGTCTAAAGTGTTCCACAGGGATGCTGGCCCATGTTGACTCCAATGTGTCCCACAGTTGTGTCAAGTCGGCTGGATGTTCTTTGGTTGGTGGACCATTCTTGATACATATGGGAAACTGTTGAGCGTGAAAAACCCAGCAGCGCTACAGTTCTTGACACACTCAAACCGGTGCGCCCTAGGAGGACCATCCTCCTCAGTGAATTTCATAAAAATATATATTTTTTAACATTTTAAAAGTTGTCATTTTTAGATTAAAACATTTTCTCAGGTTTTCGCCTGCCATGTCAGTTCTGTTATACTCACATACATTATTTTAACAGTTTTGGAAACTTTAGAGTGTTTTCTATCCAATTATATGCATATCCTAGCTTCTGGGCCTGAGAAACAGGCAGTTTACTTTGGGCACGCTTTTCATCCGGAGGTGAAAATAGTGCCCCCTACCCTAGTGAGGTTAAAACACACTGTTTTGCAATTAATGTCTACACTAGCCACAACAGCACTCTGTAGGGTAGCACCATGGTGTAGCTGAAGGACAGCTAGCTTCTGTCCTTCTTGGGTACATTAACTAAAATACAAAACCTAGGAGGCTCATAGTTCTCATCCCCTTCAATAGACTTACACAGTAATTATGACAACTTCCGGAGTACATCCTCCAACCTATCAGAGCTCTTGCAGCATGAACTGACATGTTGTCCACTCAATCAAAGGATCAGAGAGTTAATCTAGCACTGAAAGCATAAACTACAGCTAGCTAGCACTGCAGTGCATAAAATGTGGTGAGTAGTTGACTCAAAGACAATAGTTGAACAGTTTAGAACAATTTAATTTCTTCCAAAATGAAGGAGACGCAAGAGAGATAGAGTAATTTTTTTCACTTTCAGTTTCAAATACTTAGCTAGAAAATCCAGCTAGCTAGTTTAGCTTACTTAAACAACCTGCTCAAACAGAGGGACGCCACGTTAGCTAGCTGGCTATGACTTTCCAACACAACACTGGAACTCTTCCAAGTCAAGGTAAGCTTTTGGTTTGACTAATTCATTGCCACCGGGGCCCACCGATGTAAGTGCTAAACTGCTTACTGATTTAACACTGTAACGTTACTGCATAATTATAGCGGGTTTACTAATGCGTTAGTTCTATGAGTTATGATGACTATGATGTTACTTTAGCTAATATGGTGACAACAATGTAGGCTGTGTGGAGTGGTTATGATATGGTTTGTAAAGGTTTTTTCACCTGGTCACATACAGCTGATGTGTTGTGCATTGAAGTCCACAAGCAAAGGGAAAAGGTGAGAGGAGGAGAGAGCATAGATGCAAGTAGGAATACAACATGGCTGCAATGAAAGTGAACTGTGATTAGGAGTGCATTTAAAAAAACAGAGGCAAACTAAACAGGGATAAACATATCCGAAGTTGTCCAATTGAAACTCGTTTGCAAATGTTGGACTAATGATTACATACTAGATCAGCTAGATGCAATCAAGAGTGTGCAACTCAAATGTATCTCTCGACCTGTGTGCACCTACGTTGTAAACTTTAATTCATAGGTTGTAGCAACTAGTGGCGCTGCAGGTCAACGGTTTGTTCACCCGCACCCGCCAGCAATTGCTAACAACTCATTAGCAAACCGCCCGACTATATGTTGCCTATATTTGGTGTATAATTTTACTGCAAGAAATGCTTAATTCTGTAGGACTTATTATTAAGGCTATAGCCCTATTCGCAAGGGACTGGTATTACTAGAGAACGATGATTATGTATTTATTACCCCAGAAAGTACATTATTCCAGAGGACGTTTTTACAATCTGCCCCCTGTAATTCTCAGTTATGACGGATGTCTGGAGTTTATTTCTTCTAAGTGTTGAGATATTTCCAGGCGATAACATGCTACATTGATAACGCGAGCTTCGTTCGCAGGTTTCTAAACCATACCAAACCATCGTTGGTATGGTGTCGCCATAATATTTGATTTGAGGATATTTTAATGATCCACAGCAGACATCCTAAATGCCACCAGCCTTCAGATGTAAGCTAAACAGCTAACTTGCAATTGATATGCGTTTTTAGGCTATGGATGAGAAAGTGAACTTGTTCCAAACGTTTAGCTCAGTTGAATGCAGCTTTGCGATCTATTATTAACAGCAAGGGTTGCATTAAATCGGCGCAATATTGTTTTATGATGCATTTGGTGATGTTCAATTAATTCGCACAACGTATAAACAAAAGCATTCACTGAAGGTTGATACATGTAGGCCCTTCATATAGGCTATGCGCAGCACTTTGTTCAATTTATCGAATCAGTTATTGTTTTCTTGCTCAAACCGCAAGCACTTTTATCTCAAAACACAGGGATGTCGATTCGCACAGGACTAGTATTATCAGAGGACTTTGGAATTCGCCAAAAAAAACAGTAGGTTATTCTAGTTAGTCAATGTCCAGATTTCAGTTTCCATTTAACCCATCTAAACAGTAGGCTACACAGTTCCTTGACATGCCATAGGCCTATTTGAAGTTCTGTCTTGTGACTGTCGAATTTGCATAGCGCCTCACAATCAATTGTTTATTTATTTTATTTAACCTTTATTTAACTAGGCAAGTCAGTTAAGAACAAATTCTTATTTTCAATGACGGCCTAGGAACAGTGGGTTAACTGCCTTGTTCAGGGGCAGAAAGACAGATTTATATATATATATTTTTTTTTTACCTTGTCAGCTCGTGGGATTCGAACTTGCAACCTTTCGGTTACTAGTCCATCGCTCTAACCACTAGGCTACCTGCCGCCAAACATAGCCAGCACTGCCATCATCCTCTTTTACCACTTCTCTATATTTTCAACTCTCCTTTCTCAGCTTTTGTCTTATTGAATTTAACTTCGACAATGGCCTTTTGCCTCTGTAGATTGATGTTAACTTTCTTTGCCATTCCCAAAAGCATTATCTGGCAATTGGCGCATGTATAGTTAAACCCTAAAGTTTAGCCTTATGCACAAATACCAGATAGCCTAAAATAATGAAAGTAATGATTACCTGTCTCCTCCCCTTCATCTACACTGATTGAAGTGGATTTAACAAGTGACATCAATAAGGGATCTTAGCTTTCACCTGGATTCACTTAGTCTTTGGCATTCAAGCCAGTTCAATCTTGATTTCATCAGACCAGAGCATCTTGTTTCTCATGGTCTGAGAGTCCTTTAGGTGCCTCATGGCAAACTCCAAGCGGGCTGTCGTGTGCCTTATACTGAGGAGTGGCTTCCGTCTGGCCACTCTACCATAAAGGCCTGATTGGTGGAGTGCTGCAGAGATGGTTGTCCTTCTGGAAGTTTATCCCATCTCCACAGAGGAACTCTGGAGCTCTGTCAGAGGGACCATTGGTTTCTTGGTCACCTCCCTGACCAAGGCCCTTCTCCCCCGATTGCTCAGTTTGGCCGGGCGGCCAGCTCTAGGAAGAGTCTGGGTGGTTCCAAACTTCTTCCATTTAAGAATGATGGAGGCCACTGTGTTCTTGGGGACCTTCAATGCTTTAGAAATGTCTGAATACTTATATAAATAAGGTATCTGTTTTAATACATTTGCAAACACTTAAAAAAAACAGTTTTTGCTTTGACATTATGGGGTAGTGTGTGTGTAGATTGCTGAAGATTTAAAAAAAAAAAAAAATATTTAAATCAATTTTAGAATAAGGTTGTAACGTAACAAAATGTGCAAAAGTTCAAGGGGTCTAAATACTTTCCAAAGGCACTGTATGTCATGGAAAGACAGGTTGGAATAATACCCTTTTATAGTGTAAGAGCTGTTTGAAAAGACCGCCTTAAATTTCAGCCCGTTTTGGTGGGATGGAGTTTTGGTTTGTATGGTGACATCACAATGTGGTAAATTAGTTAATAGACCAATAAGAAAGAGTTCCAAACCTCTCTGCCAATAACAGCTAATTTTCAGTCTCCCAGACATTCATAGCAAAATTCTTGCTTTACAAATTGCCCTTTGCTAAGAAGCTATTTATGTTTATTTTTGGCCATTTTAATTGAAAACAATCACAGTAAGGTTTAAATTGTTACCCAAAAATGATTTGTATTGAGAAAAAACAAATGCGTTGGACCTTTAAGGCTGCATTGTGTTTTCAACGTCTGAAAGCCCTTGTGACACGGGTGAGTGTGTTAGATGAATTTTTGGTCCATGATCCCAGTGACTACTGACACGCCAAACTCTCTAACGCCTCTTAACTAACCTCTCTTCCGTTGTGAGGAGAGCAACGTAACTCATCTGTTGTGAGGTGAGCTACGTAACTCAACACCTCACACACCTAAGGCTGTCTACCGGGTGTCGGACCGACATCAAGGCCTGACTGAGTGAGTGTGATCACAGAAACACAAAGGGAGTGCCCCGGTGTGTGACTTCACATATCAATGCATGGTTGTTGTCACTCTCCCACAGTGGGATGAAGTGCCATTGTCACTGCAGGGCCTGCTTGATCAAGCCACTTCCATTGTGTGTTGACTGCAGGTGAGTGCATGCACCCTCAGGCACAGGCCCCACTGACTACCGTTGTAACACGTACGCATACATCCCCACTTCATAGGCCCTTTCTGACACACCCTGGAGTCCCACAGAAGAGGTTAAGACTGGGACACACCCTGGAGTCCCACAGAAGAGGTTAAGACTGGGACACACCCTGGAGCCCCACAGAAGAGGTTAAGACTGGGACACACTCTGGAGTCCCACAGAAGAGGTTAAGACTGGGACACACCCTGGAGTCCCACAGAAGAGGTTAATACTGGGACACACCCTGGAACCCCACAGAAGAGGTTAAGACTGGGACACACCCTGGAGCCCCACAGAAGAGGTTAAGACTGGGACACACCCTGGAGTCCCACAGAAGAGGTTAAGACTGGGACACACCCTGGAGTCCCACAGAAGAGGTTAAGACTGGGACACACCCTGGAGCCCCACAGAAGAGGTTAAGACTGGGACACACCCTGGAGCCCCACAGAAGAGGTTAAGACTGGGACACACCCTGGAGTCCCACAGAAGAGGTTAAGACTGGGACACACCCTGGAGTCCCACAGAAGAGGTTAAGACTGAGACACACCCTGGAGTCCCACAGAAGAGGTTAAGACTGGGACACACCCTGGAACCCCACAGAAGAGGTTAAGACTGGGACACACCCTGGAGTCCCACAGAAGGGGTAAGACTGAGACAACCTCTTCTGTGGGGCTCCAGGGTGTGTCTCAGTCTTAACCTCTTCTGTGGGACTCCAGGGTGTGTCCCAGTCTTAACCTCTTCTGTGGGGCTCCAGGGTGTAAGACTGGGACACACCCTGGAGTCCCACAGAAGAGGTTAAGACTGGGACACACCCTGGAGTCCCACAGAAGAGGTTAAGACTGGGACACACCCTGGAGTCCCACAGAAGGGGTAAGACTGAGACAACCTCTTCTGTGGGGCTCCAGGGTGTGTCTCAGTCTTAACCTCTTCTGTGGGATTCTAGGGTGTGTCCCAGTCTTAACCTCTTCTGTGGGGCTCCAGGGTGTAAGACTGGGACACACCCTGGAGTCCCACAGAAGAGGTTAAGACTGGGACACACCCTGGAGTCCCACAGAAGAGGTTAAGACTGGGACACACCCTGGAGTCCCGCAGAAGAGGTTAAGACTGGGACACACCCTGGAGTCCCACAGAAGAGGTTAAGACTGGGACACACCCTGGAGTCCCACAGAAGAGGTTAAGACTGGGACACACCCTGGAGTCCCACAGAAGAGGTTAAGACTGGGACACACCCTGGAGTCCCACAGAAGAGGTTAAGACTGGGACACACCCTGGAGTCCCACAGAAGAGGTTAAGACTGGGACACACCCTGGAGTCCCACGGAAGAGGTTAAGACTGGGACACACCCTGGAGCCCCACGGAAGAGGTTAAGACTGGGACACACCCTGGAGTCCCACAGAAGAGGTTAAGACTGGGACACACCCTGGAGCCCCACAGAAGAGGTTAAGACTGGGACACACTCTGGAGCCCCACAGAAGAGGTTAAGACTGGGACTCACCCTGGAGCCCCACAGAAGAGGTTAAGACTGGGACACACCCTGGAGTCCCACAGAAGAGGTTAAGACTGGGACACACCCTGGAGTCCCACAGAAGAGGTTAAGACTGGGACACACCCTGGAGCCCCACAGAAGAGGTTAAGACTGGGACACACCCTGGAGTCCCACAGAAGAGGTTAAGACTGGGACACACCCTGGAGTCCCACAGAAGAGGTTAAGACTGAGACACACCCTGGAGTCCCACAGAAGAGGTTAAGACTGGGACACACCCTGGAACCCCACAGAAGAGGTTAAGACTGGGACACACCCTGGAGTCCCACAGAAGGGGTAAGACTGAGACACACCCTGGAGCCCCACAGAAGAGGTTAAGACTGGGACACACCTTGGAGTCCCACAGAAGAGGTTAAGACTGGGACACACCCTGGAGTCCCACAGAAGAGGTTAAGACTGGGACACACCCTGGAGTCCCACAGAAGAGGTTAAGACTGGGACACACCCTGGAGTCCCACAGAAGAGGTTAAGACTGGGACACACCCTGGAGTCCCACAGAAGAGGTTAAGACTGGGACACACCCTGGAGTCCCACAGAAGAGGTTAAGACTGGGACACACCCTGGAGTCCCACAGAAGAGGTTAAGACTGGGACACACCCTGGAGTCCCACAGAAGAGGTTAAGACTGGGACACACCCTGGAGTCCCACAGAAGAGGTTAAGACTGGGACACACCCTGGAGTCCCACAGAAGAGGTTAAGACTGGGACACATCCTGGAGTACCACAGAAGAGGTTAAGACTGGGACACACCCTGGAGTCCCACAGAAGAGGTTTTTAAGACCTGGACAGTGAGGTTGTGTTCCCTTCATCTGGGTTCACACTCAACAACAAATAACTCCTCATCCCTCAACTCACTTTCTTCACTATGGATTGATTGCCAAAACCTGCCCTCAAATTCAGGTTAGCGTTCTTTACATCCAAAATAAATACTTTTGGTGTGTATGCCTGTGTGTGTGTGTGTTGCAGTGAGCCATCTCCTTACCGCTGGGGTTGAATTCCATGCAGGATATGGGTTTGTCATGGGCTGGGAAGTGGGCCACCACTCCCTCTCCATCTGAGTCCTCACTCACCAGGACCTGGAACACACACACACACAACAGAATTTACACAGAGCGGGACCAAATTCCAACACATGGACTTCTTTTGCATCTTGCTGTAAAATAATGGAAAATTAATATGTTACAATCCCATTGGTAAAGACCATTGCCCCCTTGTGGATGTAATTAGCAATAATGCCAATAAACACCAGAAAGAGGCTTGGAATGGCAAGACATTCAGCAGCAAAAGAGAGAACACACTCTCTCACTCTTTCTATACTGTCACCGCAGCACTATGCCCGTCATCTGTCTCCATGTGCTGCATGAAAACTAAGACGCCTGACAAGAGGCTGATCTCAGACCAGTAGCTAAGCTATAAGTCCTCCGACTGTGCAACAAAAAAAATCACAGTGATGCTGAGTATGAGTCTGTTCTCAGGCCAGAGACATTGTGTGTGTAAACGTTTCTGGTCTTGAACAGATTATAACTAAGCTCAGACATAAGGCCAGAGAAAGAGTGAGAGAGAGAGAAAGGAGATGGGGGGGAGAGAGAAAGAGCAAGCAAAAGGGAGCGAGAAAGAGCAGGTCGGTCTCAAAGTGATAAATCTGGTCTAGTGTTGCATTAAGGAGCTGGGAGCATTGCTGCATTCGTATTAATATGAGCCAGTCCAAACACAAAAACAACCACTGAGCTCAACTGAGCCCTTTATTTCAGACTGGACTGGAGGGAGAGAAGGAGAGAGGAAAGGAGGGAAAGAGAAGAACAAGGAAAAGGGGAGACATAAGCCAGACCCCTTTTATTACATCAGAGGCACAATGTTGTTCTGTGAGGGAATCCTGCTGAAGCCCTTTGAAAAGGAGAATTAGTGTCGGGGGCTACCTCTGGAGAGTAAACCTATTATACAGGAGGAATGTGTGTGTGTAAAGAAGGGTCACCACTTCCAATGAAAGAGTCAACAAACTAATAGTGTGAGTTGAGAGATGTGGCAAGAAAGCAACGCAAAACCTATATAACACACAGCTATACGCTGAAGTCACACAGAAATCCCCCTTCTTTCCCTCCCTCCTCTCTCTCGCCCCCTCCTCTCTCCCTCTTTCTCCTAACTGTGTTTATGTGCAGTGTAGGGTTACTGTAAAATTGCTGGTGACACAGTGCAGACCTGCATCTGAGGAACTTAGCCCCGGTCTGGAGGAGCCCTCAGGAGACTGGGATGCCCACGCACGTGCGCGCACACACACACACACACACACACACACACACACACACACACACACACACACACACACACACACACACACACACACACACACACACACACACACACACACACACACACACACACACTGTTGTGTGGTCATAGTTTAGGAATTCAATGATTCTTCCACTGCACTACAATAAAAGGCATGGTATGGATTTATAGTAACCTTATGCCCCTTATACATAGCGGCTATAACCAACAATACGGTGAGCATTACACAGACACCCTTTCACTAAGGGAGCTAGGAAGAGAGGAATGTGCCAAAAATAGAGGATGGCGTTCAAGCATCTTGTGAGGTTACTGGTGATGATTAGCAGTGCATTCATTAAGTCTCCCCACGGCTTAAAAAAGCTGGCGCTGTGGCGAAGGCCGAGCTGGGAAAATATGAGTGAGCAAGCAAAATAAATCCCACCTTAGGCCCCGAGGTACTGTCAGGTACGTGTGTGGGGTGTGGGGTTGGTTGGTGGGCTCCTGTGTTCGCTCTAGCAGAGGATTTAAAAAAGTTTAACCTGGGAGGTTTCTCACCACAAAACCCAAAAGGTGTGTTTATGGAGGTCAGAAAGTACAAGAAAAAGGAGGGAAGAGAGGATAGAGAATCTGTTCTGATTTAAACGTTGTGTGTGTAAAAGGGCCTTGTATGTGAGAAGTGTAAACATGTAAGGCTGTAGCTCAGTAAATGTGACACTCTATTAAAGATACTGTACAAGGAAACGGACACCTGGGAACGTTTTCTGGTTACCCACAACGCATCAGTAAAAAACACTTCTAACTCTGATGAGAGAATGTCTAGAGACAGAGTTCAGTTTGATGCAAACAAAGAACAGCTGTGCTGGTGGGAGATTATAATACCTCAATGGATCGTAAAGGAAATCATACTACAAACTATCACCCTCATGCTCTAAAGGAAATCACAAATGTCATGGATATATTGGAACTAGTGGATATATGGAGGGTTAAATATCCTGACCTAGTGAGATATACATGGCGGAGGCTCAATCAAGCTAGTCGTCTTGACTACTTTCTTATGTCATTCTCGTTGGCACCAAAAGTTTAAAAAGTGTTGATAGGGGACAGAACACGGTCGGACCATTAGATAATTGGCATATACATTACGCTTAATGAATTTCCACATGGGCAAGGATATTGGAAATTGAATCAAACCCTAACGGATGATAAAAACAACTAGAACAGAGGAATTTTTCCGACATAACATAGGTACAGCAGATCCCCTTATTGTATGGAACACTTAAATGTTTAGGTCAAAATAGTCCATATTAACAACAGAACAGAGATACTAACAGAACAGAGATACCAATAAAACTGTACCAAAGGCTCAGAATAAATTACAGGAAAAACAAAAAGAAACGGAGGAACTTATTCAACAAAGATACTCGCCCATGTTTTTCACAGTACGACTGGAGTTCATAAATAAATGCCTGGAACATTTGAATTTTGGAGAATCTCTTATGAAATGGGTTAAAGTCATGTATAGTAACCCTAGGTGTAAAATAGTAAACAATGGCTACTTCTCAGAAAGTGTTAAACTGTCAAGAGGAGGAAAACGTGTATAATATTACATATTGGATCTCTAAAAATACAACATTTACATTACCATGTAGTTTACCAATAAAATGGTTTGATGGTGATGTGGACATACTCGGTATACATATCCTGAAAGAAATACTTGATCTCACTCCAATAAATGTAAATAGAAACTTAGAAAAATAGAGAAGATCTTGCTACAATGGAAAGAAAAATACCTGTCTATTTGTGGAAAAATGACCCTGATTAACTCTTCAGTCTCATCCCAGTTGACCTATTTGCTTATGGTCTTGCCTGCACCTAGCGAACCGTTATTTAAATTATAATAAAAAATACATTCCATTTTAGTTGGAACTGCAAGCCAGAAAAAATTAAACAGGCCTATTTATATAATGAATATGAATTCAGACGGAAGAAATCATTAAATATTAAAGCATTAGACCTCTCACTACAGGCTTCAACAACATGTAACAAAAGTTACTTAAATCCAAACTAGTTCTCTAGCAAATTAAAAAGAATGTCTCCCCCCATTTTCAAGAAGAGCCTTTTTCCCTTTATTCAGATTACAACCTCGCACTTTTAATATTTGAAAAGGAAAACTCCCAAAATATCACTATTGTTAAAAACAAGCCATAGAAAGTTGGTTGCAATTTCAATTTAATCCACAAGAAAAAAACAGAACAAACAGTGGTTAAACTCAAAAATACTAATAGATAAAAATAAAAAAAATAAAAATGTATTAAAAAACGAAATAGTCGTGTTTATTATATAATTTACAAATATTATACTGGTGCAGTTATGTCACACATGCAGCTAAGAAAAATATATGGAAATGTCTGCTCTACTCAAAATTACAACCAACTAATTGCAGCATTACTGCAAAAATGGAAGAGCAAAGTGGAAGAGGGAAAAAGTAGGGAACTTGTCTGTCGGCCCTGCATTAAAGACCATAGTTGGTTAAAGAAAATTCTGATAAATAAAAAAGTTTAACAGTTTCATTTATTGGACCCAAAAAATTGACAGCTGTGCCATATAGATTGCGAAATAGCTGGGAAGAGATTTTCGATGTACCGATTCCATAGCACATGGTTTATGAACTGATACGCAAAATGACGGCGGATTTCAAAACGTAGAATATTTCAATTGAATTATTATACGAAATTCTTAAACCAATACAATGTTATAAATATGGGGGATACAACCTCGGCAGATTTTGCTGCGAAGAGACAGAATAATTCAATAATTTGTTTTGGTACTGTCCATATGTAGCTTGTGGTCACAGGTCCAGGAATGGCTGAAGAATTGCAACATTTACCTGGAGCTAACGCGGCAGATAGCAATACTGGGTGATTTTAAAAGTCATAGTCAATAATCAATAATATAATAATAGTTTTAGCAAAAAATATATATATTTATTTTACAATCTGTAGAAATTATGAGAATAGAAAAGATTCAGAACTTCTGTGAAACATAACAGCACAGTTAAAATATATGGCAAATAGAAATCCAATATGGATAGTGTTAAGAGATAGATGGGAGGGGTTGAATGGAGCTGAAGGTTGGGAATAATAACAACTAATAACAAGATAACTAATGTAAAACATACTGTGTCTGTAAAACATATATACAGTTGAAGTTGGGAGTTTACATACACCTTAGCCAAATACATTTAAACTCAGTTTTTCACAATTCCTGACATTTAATCCTAGTAAAAACTCCCTGTCTTAGGTCAGTCAGAATCACCACTTTATTCTAAGAATGTGAATTCTCAGAATAATAGTGGAGAGAATGATTTATTTCAGCTTATATTTCTTTCATCACATTCCCAGTTGGTCAGAAGTTTACATACACTCAATTAGTATTTGACAGCGTTGCCTTTAAATGATTTAACTTCAGTCAAACGTGTTGGGTAGCCTTCCACAAGCTTCCCACAATAAGTTGGGTGAATTTTGGCCCATTCCTCCTGATAGAGCTGGTGTAACTGAGCCAGGTTTTTAGGCCTCCTTGCTCGCACACACTTTTTTAGTTCTGCCCACAAATTTTCTATGGGATTGAGGTCAGGGCTTTGTGATGGCCACTCCAATACCTTGACCCTGTTGTCCTTAAGCCATTTTGCCACAACTTTGGAAGTATGCCTGGTGTCATTGTCCATTTTGAAGACCCATTTGCGACCAAGCTTTAACTTCCTGACTGATGTCTTGAGATGTTGCTTCAATATATCCACATCATTTTCCTTTCTCATGATGCCATCTATTTTGTGAAGTGCACCAGTCCCTCCTGCAGCAAAGCACCCCCACAACATGATGCTGCCACCCCCGTGCTTCATGGTTGGGATGGTGTTCTTTGGCTTGGCTCTTTGGTTCTTTGGCGTCTTTTCTTTAGTTGCGGATCAGACCTGCACAACGGTCAGGAGGAATTTTTTACCATTCCTCTTCACAAAACTGTTTCAGTTCAGCAATATTCTTGGGATGTCTGGTGTGAACTGCTCTCGAGGTCATGCCACAGCATCTCAATCAGGTTGAGGTCAGGACTCAAAGAAAAACCCTTGAATGAGTAAGAGCTGCAATATTAAAGCTGATCTACCCCCTAAACAAATACATGTATGTAACTGAAAGAAAAATGATTCATGTGGTTCTTTATTTTGTGTTAAATCATTCCATTTCTATGGCCTGGTCTTCACTTGGGACCTGTGCCAAAAGCAGGAAGAGACACATTCCCATTATGTATCGAGCAGCCAGTGGCAGTCTACTGAGATACAGTAGGTTGGGACAGTTTATAAAAAGGTAGTGATGACACATTATTATCAGGTGAGAATTATTGTTCAAACAACCCCAAAAGGATTACTACATACACAAAAACCAACCAAGATGTATGTTTCGCTTTGTACACTTTTTCAACATTACTTCAGAGCAATGGTCCATAACACAGACGGTAAGACACAGTAATACATGTACCTCTCCAACAACATCTTTTAAACTCCACATTGTGTGAAAACAATTTTTTTGCAGTATTCCTTCTTCTTCCATTTCTGGTTGCAGAACATGTATATTTTCTTACCATTACATCAAAAGGTGATTTAACACGGTTGGAGAGCCAGGGTCTATAACTTAGTGATCACACATACCTGTCCCTCTCCCACATTGTGTGTGTCAATGACGGTGATTACTCCGGGGGCATGGGGGCTTCGGCGGGTGGTGCTGTGGGGGGTAGCACCCTCCTCGTCGGGGGCGCCAGTGGGTAGAGTACCAGCTAGCTGGGTCACCACCTTCCCCACCATGGTGAGACCAGTCTTTAGGGTCTAACCAGAACGACAGGGGGAAGGGGGAGGGAGAGCAGCGCATATATAGAGGGGGGAGAATAGGGGAGAGAGGGGGGAGGAGAAGGGAGAGAGGGGGGAGGTGGAGAATAGCAGGAAACAAACATCAGATTGGGCTCATCGTCATAAACCAACTAGACACTTCCAATAAAGACACCAGTATGTCTGTTTGACTAAGGGGATCTGGGAGAGAAGTGTTGATCAATATAGAACGACTGTGTCTACGCATGCCTATAAGCGTGTGTGCGTGTGTGTCTGTGAGAGAGAGACTGGCTATTTACTCAATGCTATCAGCTGCTGCTGATGATGTGGAGTGCTGAAACAGCAGGAGCCAAGTGTCTGCCACCAGTCTCTCCTCCCCAGACTCCCCCCTTCTCAGCCCTACAAAGATCAATGGCTCCTGTTTGGATTAGCACTAAAACGTCACACTGCAGTGATTAGAAAACACATTAGTGTTGATCAATTAGGAGCCAAACGCACTGTTTCATTATTGATGGGGCTCTGAGCAATTTACACACGCCAGTCTGTTAGTGGGCTAGGTGGAGTCACCAAGTGAGGGAGTGTGTGTGGGTGGGTGAGTGTGTGTGTGATGCATAGACCCAACAAACGAGAGGCGCCACATGGTATTGACAGTGCTGCCTGGCCTGAATACCTGATTAGGTTCTCCGGGGCCCCTTTGCGCTGACACACACACAGTATACGGACTCCATTAGCTCAGGAAAGTGTAGCGGTGAGATAGTGGTGCTTAAGTGGAGTCTATCCATTTCCTTGAGCCTGGCCTGGCCCAGGCCACAGAGGTGTTTGAGTCAGACACCCTGGCTAGGCCCGGAGAGGACATGGAGGAGCCTCCACACTGATGCAGAGCATCACACACGCAGTTTTGCTTTATGTTTACATTCCAGTGATTAGTATGAGGAACAATACAGCTGGAATTATGCACTGTTAGAAAATATTATTTCCTACAAAATGCTTGGAAATACTCCCCAAAATCTTCCCCTTAGCGCTCTCTCCACGCCCCCTCTCGCCTTCCAAGTCTCTGGACAGCAGCACTCAGTCGGAGTGTGGCGTTGTAGACCGGAGGAGGGGGGAAGCAGTGAAAATATTGAGATGATAATATATAGTCTAAACGGCGGCTGCAGACCGGGACCTCGTTTCCCCCTCCCTCCGTTAGCCAGGCTAACACTTCAGCGCTGCTGCCGCTGCTCTTTTTGATGTACAGTGCCTTGCAAAAGTATTCACCCCCCCCCCTTGGTGTTCTTCCTGTTTTGTTGCATTACAACCTTTAATTTAAAAGGCTTTTTATTTGGATTTCATGTAATGGACATACACAAAAAAAATACTTGTTTAAAAAAATGTATTTAAAAAACGGAAAAGTGGTGCGTGCATATGTATTCACCCCCTTTGCTATGAAGCCCCTAAATAAGATCAGGTGCAACCAATTACCTTCAGAAGTCACATAATTAGTTAAATAAATAAAGTCCACCTGTATGCAATCTAAGTGTCACATGATCTGTCACATGATCTCAGTATGTATACACCTGTTCTGAAAGGCCCCAGAGTCTGCAACACCACTAAGGGGCACCACCAAGTAAGCGGCACCATGAAGACCAAGGAGCTCTCCAAACAGGTCAGGGACAAAGTTGTGGAGAAGTACAGATCAGGGTTGGGTTATATAAGAATATCCTAAACTTTAAAACACCCCACGGAGCACCATTAAATCCATAAAATTCTTTAAAGAATATGGCACAACAACAAACCTGCCAAGAGATGGCCGCCCACCAAAACTCACAGACCAGGCATGGAGGGCATTAATCAGAGGCAACAAAGAGACCAAAGATAACCCTGAAGGAGCTGCAAAGCTCCACAGCGGAGATTGGAGTATCTCTCCATAGGACCACTTTAAGCCGTACACACCACAGAGCTGGGCTTTACGGAAGAGTGGCCAGAAAGAAATAAGCAGACATGTTTGGTGTTCGCCGAAAGGCATGTGGGACGCCGAAACGCATTGTTTTACGCTGCTGCTACTGTCTGTTAATCATATATGCATAGTCACTTTAACTATACATTCATGTACATATGTACAGTCGTGGCCAAAAGATTTTAGAATGACACAAATATTTATTTCCACAAAGTTTGCTGCTTCATTGTCTCTAGATATTTTTGTCAGATGTTACTATGGAATACTGAAGTATAATTAATTACATAATTACAAGCATTCCATAAGTGTCAAAGTCTTTTATTGACAATTACATGAAGTTGATGCAGAGTCAATATTTGCAGTGTTGACCCTTCTTTTTCAAGACCTCTGCAATCCGCATTGGCATGCTGTCAATTAACTTCGGTGCCACATCCTGACTGATGGCAGCCCATTCTTGCATAATCAATGCTTGGAGTTTGTCAGAATTTGTGGGGTTTTGTTTGTCCACCCGCCTCTTGACGATTGACCACAAGTTCTCAATGGGATTAAGTTCTGACGAGTTTCCAGGCCATGGACCCAAAATATCAATGTTTTGTTCCCCGAGCCACTTCGTTATCCCTTCTGCGTTATGCAAGGTGCTCCATCATGTTGGAAAAGGCATTGTTCGTCACCAAACTGTTCCTGGATGGCTGGGAGAAGTTGCTCTCGGAGGATGTGTTGGTACCATTCTTTATTCATGGCTGTGTTCTTAGGCAAAATTGTGAGTGAGCCCACTCCTTTGGCTGAGAAGCAACCCCACACATGAATGGTCTCAGGATGCTTTACTGTTGGCATGACACAGGACTGATGGTAGCGCTCACCTTGTCTTCTCCGGACAAGCTTTTTTCCGGATGCCCCAAACAATCGGAAAGGGGATTCATCAGAGAAAATGACTTTACCCCAGTCCTCAGCAGTCCAATCCCTGTACCTTTTGCAGAATATCAGTCTGTCCCTGATGTTTTTCCTAGAGAGAAGTGGCTTCTTTGCTGCCCTTCTTGACACCAGGCCATCCTCCAAAAGTCTTCACCTCACTGTGCGTGCAGATGCACTCACACCTGCCTGCTGCCATTCCTGAGCAAGCTCTGTACTGGTGGTGCCCCGATCCCGCAGCTGAATCAACTTTAGGAGACGGTCCTGGCGCTTGCTGGACTTTCTTGGGCACCCTGAAGCCTTCTTCACAACAATTGAACCGCTCTCCTTGAAGTTCTTGATGATCCGATAAATGGTTGATTTAGGTTTAATCTTTCTGGCAGCAATATCCTTGCCTGTGAAGCCCTTTTTGTGCAAAGCAATGATGACGGCATGTGTTTCCTTGCAGGAAACCATGGTTGACAGAGGAAGAACAATGATTCCAAGCACCACCCTCCTTTTGAAGCTTCCAGTCTGTTATTCGAACTCAATCAGCATGACAGAGTGATCTCCAGCCTTATTCTCGTCAACACTCACACCTGTGTTAACGAGAGAATCACTGACATGATGTCAGCTGGTCCTTTTGTGGCAGGGCTGAAATGCAGTGGAAATGTTTTTGGGGGATTCAGTTCATTTGCATGGCAAAGAGGGACTTTGCAATTAATTGCAATTAAGCTGATCACTCTTCATAACATTCTGGAGTATATTCAAATTGCCCTCATACAAACTGAGACAGCAGACTTTGTGAAAATGAATATTTGTGTCATTCTCAAAATGTTTGGCCACGACTGTACATACTACCTCAATTGGCCCGACCAACCAGTGCTCCCGCACATTGGCTAACCGGGCTATCTGCATTGTGTCCTGCCACCCACCAACGGCTCTTTTACGCTACAGCTACTCTCTGTTCATCATTTATGCATAGTCACTTTAACCATAGCTACATGTACATACCACCTCAATCAGCCTGACTAACCAGTGTCTGTATGTAGCCTCGCTACTGTATATAGCCTCACTACTGTTTATCAGTCTTTTTACTGTTGTTTTCTTTACTTACCTATTGTTCACCTAATACATTTTTTGCATTATTGGTTAGAGCCTGTAAGTAAGCATTTCACTGTAAGGTCTACCTACACCAGTTGTATTCGGCGCACGTGACAAATAAACTTCGATTTGAGACTCCCCAAACATATGGAAGAAGGTACTCTGGTCAGATGAGACAAAAATTTAGCTTTTTGGCCATCAAGGAAAACGCTATGTCTGGCGCAAACCCAACACCTCGAGAACACCATCCCTACAGTGAAGCATGGTGGTGGCAGCATCATGTTGTGGGGATGTTTTTCATCGGCAGGGACTGGGAAACTGGTCAGAATTGAAGGAATGATGGATGGCGCTAAATACAGGGAAATTATTGAGGGAAACCTGTTTCAGTCGTCCAGAGATTTGAGACAGGAACGGAGGCTCACCTTCCAGCAGGACAATGACCCTAAGCATACTGCTAAAGCAACACTCGAGTGGTTTAAGGGGAAACATTTAAATGTCTTTGAATGGCCTAGTCAAAGCCCAGACCTCAATCCAACTGAGAATTTGTGGTATGACCAGCAGGAACCCATCCAACTTGAAGGAGCTGGAGCAGTTTTGCCTTGAAGAATGGGCAAAAATCCGAGTGGCTAGATGTGCCAAGCGTATAGAAACATACCCCCAGAGGACTTGCAGCTGTAATTGCTGCAAAAGGTGGCTCTACAAAGTATTGTCTTTTGGGGGGGTGAATAGTTATGCATGCTCAAGTTGTCTGTTTTTCTTGTCCTATTTCTTGTTTGTTTCACCCCAAAAAATATTTAGCATCTTCAAAGTGGTAGGCATGTTGTGTAAATCAAATGATACAAACCCTCCAAAAATCTATTTTAATTCCAGGTTGTAAGGCAACAAAATAGGAAAAATGCCAAGGGAGTGAATACTTTCGCAAGCCGCCATTAGCGGCTAATGGGACTGCTATCACGCTAGCCGTTAGCGCTCATTAAGGAGAAAGGGAGGGAGAGACCATGGGAATAACCCGAGGGGGCTTCATAAATCAATTAGAGTTCCCCTTTGCAGGCTTGGAAAAGACAGGAGACTGGAACCATATGAGGAAATTGCTGTGCTAGGCTAGTAGCGTGGGATAGCTTAGCCGCTACATCAACAGAGCGGAGGGGTATAAATTCAGTTTGGTATCAAAGGGCTTAGCAGTTAGCGTAGCCTGGCGGTGCTCTCCAGCTGAGAGGAGTATTACAGGGGCCATATGTCCCATATTGCAGGACAGTACAGGATGGAACCCCCTACAGACAAATACAGGGACCATAGAATTGAGTTAAGATGCTCATTGACTCTCAAGGCCTGTGTCTGGGTTATGATATAGATTCTCAGAATGGTGTCTGACTCACAGGGGAAAGCCTAGGTGGATCCTATATCACTTCTCAGAAATGTACAGATGTAAATGATTTTATTACAACCACTGAGATGGAGGGAAGTGTGTGTGAGAGAGTGTATGTGTTTGACTTACTTTAGCAGCGCTGATGACTGTAGCTGTGTAAGACTGGGCATTGTCCCCGCAGGCACCGCCTCGAGACTGGTGACACCGGATCAACTGGAGGGAGAGAGAGAGAGAGAGAGAGAGACACACACACACACACACACAGACAGACAGACAGACAGACAGAGAGACACAGAGACACAGAGAGAGACAGGGAGAGAGAGACACAGAGAGAGAGAGAGAGAGAGAGAGAGAGAGAGAGAGAGAGAGAGAGAGAGACACACACAGAGAGAGAAAAACACAGAGAGAGAAAAACAGATAAGAAATACATAACCATCGTCCTCCTGCACCTGATGCCAACCAGAAACAGAATATGGAGGAGCTGCACATTAAAAACACTCCTACTCCTATCCCACTGTCCATTTCCTTGGATCCAGCCATCCATCCCAGACCTACTCTATACTTCACGAACAGAGTAGCTTATACGTTTCCCAACATTACTCGGTCTACTGCCCAATGCCATAGTAACAAGTAGTCACTGACCCATCTGTCAATTGCTTGAGTGGCCGGTCGTAATCAGAAAACTACCAGACACAATTATCCATTAAACCTATTGCGTAGAGTGGACTTGCTTTTGGAAAATACCACAATCCTATTAAATAGACATTAAAAAAACCTACATCTGTTGGTTTTCAGATGTTATCATTTCTAGTGGCATCTTCTTGGAATGAGTTGTACTGAGAGATTAAAGAGCTCAAATAAAAAATGCTTTTGAGGACTGTAAATATGCTGTTGTGATAAGTACATCTGTGACGGATGGGTGTGTGTGTGTGTGTGCCTGTGTCCTACCTTATTCTCAGCGTAGGCTAGCCAGCGTCCTCCCAGTGCTATGGGGTTTAGGTTGGGGCCCGGACATGGAAAGCAGCCTGAAAACACACGGGAGGAAACATACAGTTATTGAAGGTGAACTCCATACTTTCTCCATACCCTTCAGCCACGGGACAAATTGGATGCACAATTGAGGCTGACACAACACAGTCACACCAATTTATATACACCAATCAAGGCGTAAAATCATGACTGCGTATCTCAAATGGACTGCCCTGGGATTACCTAACTTCAACATGTTCCCTTTTAGAAGTTGCAGAAACAGTGAATGCTGATAATGCTGCTGTAGATATTCGCTTTAGAAGTCAGAGTTCCTCTCCTCCGAGTGTGTCTCGGTTTCTCTTAAAGCCCTAATGTGTTTGAGAGGGGAAAGTGGATCACTGTGTGTGTGCTTTAGTAGTCCCCATAGGGATCAGTGTGTCTGCCAGTCAATCTAGACAGGAGCCGTCCCCACTTTATTGTGTGCCACAGAACGCATTAGGTCATAATGTGGCTCTAAGTAAAAAGAAACACACACACACTGAAAAGCTCAGCATAAATACAAATGGACGTCAACATACATACAGAAGAAGAGGACAAACAGCCCATAAATTCACACACGGATCAAGCTATCAGTATACAGTGCATTCGGAAAGTCTTCAGACCCCTTGACTTCTTCCACATTTTGTTACGTTACAGCCTTATTCTAAAATAGATATAACAATACCCCATAATGCCCAAGCGAAAACAAGGTTTTAGAAATGTTTGCAAATGTATTAAAAACAACGACAGAAACAGCTTATTCACATAAGTATTCAGACCCTTGGCTATGAGACTCGAAATTAAGTTCAGGTGCATCCTGTTTCCATTGATCATACTTGAGATGTTTCTATAACTTGATTAGAGTCCACCTGTGGTCAATTCAATTGATTGGACATGATTTGGAAAGGCACACACCTGTTTATATAAGGTCCCACAGTTGACAGTCCATGTCAGAGCAAGAACCAAGCCATGAGGTCAAAGGAATTGTCCGTAGAGCTCCGAGACAGGATTGTGTCGAGGCACAGATCTAGGAAAGGGTACTAAAAAATTTCTGCAACATTGAAGGTCCCCAAGAACACAGTGGCCTCCATCATTCTTAAATGGAAGAAGTTTGGAACCAGCAAGACTCTTCCTAGATCTGGCCGCCCGGCCAAACTGAGCAATCGGGGGAGAAGGTGCCTTGATCAGGGAGGTGTCCAAGAACCTGATGGTCACTCTGACAGAGCTCCAGAGTTCCTCTGTGGAGATGAGAGAACCTTCCAGAAGGCCAACAATCTCTGCAGCACTCCACCAATCAGGCCTTTATGGTAGAGTAGCCAGATGGAAGCCACTCCTCAGTAAAAAAGCACATGTCAGCTCGCTTAGAGTTTGCCAAAGGGCACCTAAAGGACTCTCAGAACATGAGAAGCAAGATTCTCTGGTCTGATGAAACCAAGATTGAACTATTTGGCCTGAATGCCAAGCATCACATCTGGAGGAAAACTGGCAACATCCCTACGTTGAAATATGGTGGTGGCAGTATCATGCTGTGGGGATGTTTTTCAGCATCGGGGACTGGGAGACTAGAAAGGATCAAGGGAAAGATGAACGGAGCAAAGTACAGAGAAATCCTTGATGAAAAGCTGCTCCAGAGCACTCAGGACCTCAGACTGGGGTGAAGGTTCACCTTCCAACAGGACAACGACCCTAAGCACACACCCAAGCCAATGCAGGAGTGGCTTCGGGACAAGTTTCTGAATGTCCTTGAGTGGCCCAGCCAGAGCCTGGACTTGAACTCGATCAAACATCTCTGGAGAGACCTGAAAATAGCTCTGCAGCAACGCTTCCCATCCAACCTGATAGAGCTTGAGGATCTGCAGAGAAGAATGGGAGAAACTCTCTAAATACAGGTGTGCCAAGCTTGTAACATCATACCCAAGAAGACTCAAGGCTGTAATCGCTGCCAAAGGTGCTTCAACAAAGTACTGAGTAAAGGGTCTGAATACTTATGTAAATGTGATAATTCAGTTTTACCTTTTTAATACATTAGCAAAAATGTCTAAAAACCTGTTTTTGCTTTGTCATTATGGGGTATTGTGTGTAGATTGAGTGGATAATAATTTTTTTAATCCATTTTAGAACAAGGCTGTAACGTAACAAAATGTGGGAAAAGTCAACGTGTCTGAATACTTTCTGAATGCACTGTATACTGGAACAAATGTGTCCACCCACTCACACAGATGTTGATGTAAACAGTCATCTCACAGTAGACATGAGTAATAATTAACTAAATACAACCACACACACTGGAGTCAATGGCCAGACAGCACCAGACATGGGTTCAAATACTATTTGAAATGATTTCAAAAACGTTATCTGTGCTTGATTAAGCTTGTCTGGCTTAATAGACCAATATATTAGTTCCAAAACACTCAAGGTATTTGAGCACACCATCAGGATTCACCACTACTCCCAAACATATCTGTAAACAGAGAAGGAGTCATGATGGAACCTGCCATAAATGCACGCAGAGAGTAACGGGGACAAATACGCTTGTTTGTGCACACACATACACACAGATATACAAACACATACCCCCACAAACGTACATACCAGTACACACACACCAATATGAGGTCATGTGAGTGCAAAGGGAGAGAGCCAAAGGGAGAGGGGTTTGGCTGACAGTAATGTAGTGCTCAGGGTGCAGATGAGATGGAGTCAGACAGTAATTTAGTGTTCAGAAGAGTCAAGGCTGGGAGGCGCGGGGTGAATAGGACTTGAGGTAAGCCACAATGCTATGGCCTTTTGTTGGCTCTCCACGGCTGGGGGAGAATGACCCACTCAGCCCAGGCAGTGAGATAACATGTGTCTGACACATCCTGTGTGGATAGGGGGATGAGAGGAGAGAGGAAAAGAGAGCGAAAAGGGAACAGAGGAGAGAGAGAAGAGGATGAGATGAGATATTGGAAAACAGAAAAGACATGAAAAGAAAGAAGAGAGGAAGGGGGAGAAGAGGAATGGATATGAAGAGAAAATAAAAGACAGACTAAGTGAGAGGGGAAAAGGCTGAGGAGAACAGAGGAAAGAGAAAAAGCAAAGGGCCGAAATAAGGAAAGATGAAGAGAAAATAAAACATTTGATCGAGAAAAAGGGGAATCACCAACCCCAAACCCAACATCACATCCACACACAGACCTAACTAACCTCATCCCCACTCCACACCACTATAAAAGACAAGAACAACTAAAAACACCCACATTACAGGACGCATGTGTTGCTCCTCATCCTCCCCAAAGAGAAACGCGTCTCCATTTCACGAGGAGGAAGCGTCATAGAGGGCGATTAACAGTCATTGTCCCGTGGCCCAGCCAGACATGGATAGGAAAGGCAGGCAGACACCGCATTAAGACCAAATTCTCCTAAAAGCAGTCAGTTTACTATCTGCAGGCAGCAATGGCCTTGTTACATATACTGTTTCACGTCATCCTGCGCTGACCATCCTACCGATCCTGACTTCGGCGATGTCATTTACAAAACACTCCAACACTCTACTCAGAAAATTGGATGTAGTCTTGCACAGTGCCATCCGTTTTGTCACCAAAGCCCCATATACTACCCACCACTGTGACCTGTATGCTCTCGTTGGCTGGCCCTTGCTTCATATTTGTCGCCAAACCCACTTGCTCCAGGTCATCTATAAGTCTTTGCTAGGTAAAGCCCCGCCTTATCTCAGCTCACTGGTCACCATAGCAGCACCCACCCGTAGCACGCGCTCCAGCAGGTATATTTCACTGGTCACCCCCAAAGCCAACTCCTCTTTTGGCCGCCTTTCCTTCCAGTTCTCTGCTGCCAATGGCTGGAACGAATTACAAAAATCACTGAAGCTGGAGATTTATCTCCCCCTCACTAACTTTAAGCATCAGCTGTCAGAGCAGCTTACCGATCACTGCACCTGTACACAGCCCATCTGTAAACAGCCCACCCAACTACCTCATCCCCATATTGTTATTTTTTTTTTTGCTCCTTTGCACCCCAGTATCTCTACTTGCACATTCATCTTCTGCAAATCCATCACTCCGGTGCTTAATTGTTAAATTGTAATTATTTCGCCACTATGGCCTATTTATTCCCTTACCTCCCTAATCTTACCTAATTTGCACACACTGTATATAGACTTTTCTATTGTGTTATTGACTGTACGTTTGCTTATGTGTAACTCTGTGTTGTTGTTTTTGTCGCACTGCTTTGCTTCATCTTGGCCAGGTCGCAGTTGTAAATGAGAACTTGTTCTCAACTGACCTACCTGGTTAAATAAAGGTGAAATAAATAAAAAATAGTATCTGTAAGTTGTCGAGGTTACAATCAGGAGTTGTAAACATGTTATAAACATACTGTCAGTGATGTTGAGATGTGTTAAGCTACCAGAGGGGCTTCAGCCTGCTCTACCATGATGTTTCAGTGAAAACAGTTTAGACCGGTTTCAAAGACTTGTTCTAATTGTGGTGCTCCTTGAGGGGGCATGGTGGTTTGTGTATTGCGGGATAAACGCTGCCAGTATCTGTGTTTAGTTAGTTGGTTGTTTGGGCTGGGTGATGCCAGCGTGACAGACTTGCTTGTCTTTTTGGTGGTAGGATGTTTGTGTGGAAAATGCTGATGTGTTACGTGACTGGGCTGGTTCTGGCTCTGTGTGTTGGTGCTACTGGCTATATAACGGTTAGTGGGTAGCTATATCACTTTGGTGTTTTCACATATGTACACAGAGAGACACAGGAGAGACTGAGCATCTGTTCCAAGATGATATGTCCATTGATTTCACTGAAGAGAAGATGCATCTGTGAGTACTAATCTAGTGTGTGTGTGTGTATATATATGTGTTTGTATATGTGTGTGTGTGTGCATGGTGATAAGAACAATGTGTGAAGTATAATCAGGGGGGGTTTTATTGATCAAAGCCACAAGGAAAACAAACGTCCATGAGTGTGTCATCTGGTTCAACATGAACACATACATCAAAGCCTTATCATCCAAAGTGGCCAAATTCACAGACAGCATCCTAAATGGCACCCGATCCCCTACATAGTGCACTACCTTTGACCAGGGCCCATAGGACTCTGTTCAAAAGAAGTGCACTATGTAGGGAATAGGGTATGATTTAGGATACACACACACACAGTCCCAGCTCCTTACTTGTAACAAAGAACTTTTTGGTGAAGGTACAGCTGTCGAATGCAGCAATCTTCTCCTGCAGGGCGACAACTAGAATCCTACAACAACAAAAAATCTGGAAAATTACAAATAGGATGTGATTTTCATATAACATAATACTGCAATATATTGATATGAATGCACTTTATATGAATACGAAAAGTGATTATGCTGTACGTACTCCCTATTGCAGTGCAGGTCGTAGATGGGCGTCTTGAACTGGATGGACTTGACCATCTCCCCTGTCCTCAGAGAGTACAGGTCCACACAGCAGTATGGGGGGCTGGTCCTAGGCATAGAAACACAAACACATCCTTTATTTGAAACTTTCAGTAGAAAACAGAGATATTTTCGAGGTCATACAGATGCTTGGACTTCTGAGTCATCATGAGTCATTAGTCAAATATTTAAATCACACATGGACCAAAGCGCGCGCGCGCGCACGCACGCACGCACGCACGCACGCACGCACGCACGCACGCACGCACACACGCACACACACACACCAGGGTAATCAGAGACAGTGTTAAACAGCTGTAAGTGAAGATCAAACGCCATTGAGAGCCCAGGCCACTGGCGACCAGTGAATCAACATTTAGAAGGCGCAGTGGAGAGGAGGCCTGTGGCAGGCTGGAACCCCAGAGCACCCCAGGGAGGGGAGTCAGAGAAGAGGAGAGGGGTTATAGGGAAATGGTTTGTCATGTAACACACATTTACTGGAGGCCTACTCGGGAGGTAGGCCAACACCAGCCAGTGGCTGCTGGCCTTGGAACATAGACATAAATCCTCATCAACTGTTCTCTCTCCCTCTATCGGTCTGTCCCTCTCCTCGGTCTCGCTCGCTCTCCCTTCTCTTGATCTCTCCCCACTGGCAGAGACCATGGTGCCACATTCGTGTGTTGGTTCTGTTTCTAGGGCCATTGGGGTTGTTTGCTTTCAGCAGGCTATTTTTTAATCTCTTCCTATAAAAACGTAAGTCTGTAAAGTATTTACGATACAAAGTTCACTGTCACTGTGTACAATTTCAGAGGAGATGACCCTAAAATCACCAGAAATCTAAGAGAGCTTCTTTCTGTGTCAGCCTACGAACACAAAAAAGTTCATACGAAAGTCCGAGCCCAATCCTGTAGCAGTTCTTCTACTCCACTGGGCTCAATGCGTCAATAAGGTTGTAATGTCCATCTGCGTTCCTAATCACTGAAACCAACTGACCGACCGACCAACCAACAGGCAGCTACTTTCTATTCTTTATGGTGGAAAAGATCTGCTCCTTCCATTCAGGCCTCTCTCTGACAGATGCAAACAGTGGATGAAATACTATGGCCGAACCGTTGAGAAAATTACCCCATTTCAAAATATGCACACATCAGGCCATCACAAAGCAGCCAAGACATCTTAAACTGGCCGCAAAGCGCCGGGAACATGGAAACACTTTGGGGAGAGATGAATGGTAAAAAGCTGCAGGGACTCTCCTCCATGTGCTACTCGATAGCCCTGAGTCGCAGCCATGGAGAACCGGAGGGGGTTTCATTTGCCATAATTCTTCTTATGAGGGAATCTTAGAATGGAGCCGATGATAGAGAAGCCAGTCTGCCTGCACTACATTATTTTTTTCCTCTCTCTCCTTTTCTTGTTCTCTCTCGCTTCTTGATCTTGTTCCCTCTCTTTCACTCCGTCTCTCTCTCTTATTCCTCTTTCTCTCAAGGGTTTCATCGCTCCCGCTCTCTCCTCCTTTTCCGCTCTCTTGGTCAGTAGACATGGCCCTTGTTTAACTGCTGTTGGTTCGTGTTAGCCGTGTGTAGACTGGCTATATTGAGTGTTGTCGCTACAGCAAATGCCAAGCAGTATTAGTTTCTGTGAACACAGGCTGTATGAAGTTCTGGCTCCATGTCTGCCTGGGGACTGGTTGGTACAAAAACACAAAAACATTAATTTAGTCCTGTTGCAGACAAAAGGGAGACATGCAGGTAACTGCCAAAATAAAGGAAACACTTGAGTAAATGAGGGATGCCAAATCGAAAGCAGGCGCTTCCACACAGGTGTTAAGCAATTAACATTCCATCATGTTTAGGGTCATGTATAAAAATGCCCAGTTGTCCATTATTTTGGCTCCATGACTAGTCGTACTGAGCGATTAATCAACTTTGGTTTCGATTATATATATATTTTTACATTAAATGCACTATGCATTATGTAGGTTGAATGCTGTAATATAGAATAAAACTATTAATAAAAGTCCCATGATGGTAGTGACTGCCAATTACTGCTCATTACTTATAATCTTAATTTATTCACATTACTTCAGTGTAATAAAATATTTCAGTAGTGTATATTACATTTATTTTATTTGATGACTATTATTTAATTCCAAGTCTTCATCTCCATGCTGTCTGACAAAATCACTATTTACTTCAAAGTAAACAAGGCATACTTTTATGTCTGCTGAATACCATCAAATCATTTAGATCATGTATTTTCAGGTAGAGATACCTTGCGAAGCAACACCTGCTGTCTATATCATCTCACGATCACACATTCTTCTGTCTTCCGTAGCAGGCGTAAAAGAAACTGAACAAGTAGATGCACAATGGATTATGGTCATGGTAGCATATTACCATGGTTTAGGTGCTATACTACGTAGAATTGTGGCATGCTGGAAACCATCTCCCTACTACATCCCACAGTTCAGGCTGGATCTGATTTATCTAAAAATAAAAACTGTGCAATGTGCGCACTGAGCTCACGGGGGAAAACTATCGAAATGGAATTTAAATAACTGCCCGCCATTTGTCAATTCGTTGTTTAAAAAACTAAATTCCGGTTAATCGCTCAGCACTAATGACTAGAAGAGATCTGTGACTTTGAAAGAGGGGTCTCAAAAGGAGCATAGGGGGTTTAAAGGGTGTGTCTCAGTTACCAGATCTCAACCCAATTGAACACTTGCGGGAGATTCTGGAGCGCCTGAGACAGCGTTTTCCACCACCTTAAACAAAACACAAATTTATTGGAATAATGGTGTCACATCCCTCCAATAGAGTTCCAGACAAAAGCACATAGAAGCTGGTGGCTTCTGGTGGCTCGTGGTGGCCCAACGCCCTATTAAGACACTATGTTGGCGTGTCCATTATTTTGGCAGTTACCTGTTGGTCTTGTCCAGAAATCACACCTAGTCCCTAATCCATAGTGACTTCATGAGCTTCTAACACACCCTACTGCCCCCTGTCTCAAAATACCTAACATCATCAATAAGATTTCAATAGATGTCAATCATGCCGAGAGTAACCCTCTCGCGGGAAAATCGTCTGCGTCTCAAATGACACCCTATATACTACCTTGGCCGCTACGGCTGTCCACTCCCTAAAAGGACGCTTACCCCTTGATCAAGGGGATTAGTGTGTGCGTGTAAGCAGCACCACTCCACAGAGCCGGTGCAGACATGAACGCGGCTCCACACACCCACTGACAAGGCCAGCGGCAACACCCAACACACACTCTCACTCTCGCTGGCTGGCTGTTGAGGAAACTTTCCCAGGCCAGTGGCTGGACACTCAGCAGCAGCTCCGGCGCCACGGGAGCCCTCAGATCTCTCAGCCCAGCCAGAGACCTAAAACATTGTGTCCGCGCGTACATACATGTTTGTGTATGCATGCATACCTGACATTGCATGTTTGTGTGCGCACGTACGTCTGTTTGTGGGTGTCTGGTGTGTGTGCCAGTGGGATTGTCTGACGTTCTGTGTGCATGTCAAAGTGTGTGCATTCCCCCCTCATTTCCTGTAAGAGACAATGGGGAAGACAAAGGAGGTGACAGAGTTTTGGGTGTCCATAGCAGCCGTACCAAATACTGATCTGCTGCAGGACTTACACTAGGAGATCAAGGCATATGATGATACTCTCTGGCACAGCAAGGAAGCATTACCAATCTGAGTACAGGCAATGAGATTAATAGAGAGATAACTTATCCTAACTTGTTTTCTGGCAGCTCCTCCATCGATTGCAGCGTTATCACCGGGGTCAGCTCAATCTAATCCAAATGCTTTTTACGAAATATCAGGCGTCCGGATTGATTCACTCATGGGGACAATGATGATAGCACGCCCGTCCCTCTATTACAGAATGAAAATGGCCCCCAGTTGAATTGTTTCGGCCTGGGCAGTATTTTAACAAATGGCGGCGTTCTAATGGAGCCAGGGCAGGGTCAGCTGTAATGTAATTTCCTGGTGCTGGTGCCGCGGAGGCGTGGGTTGAAAGCCAGGCTAAATCATCATTGATCAGGGCTAGATGTCAGTCCAGTAACATGTTAAGGTGACACTGAGCGCACTCCTCCACCTCAGTAATAGGACTGTTATTATGGCTATGAGATCAACGTGTCTATTTACTGGGATGGCCTTTTGGGTCTGAATTGATGCAAAGAGAGAGGGAAGGAGATTGAAGCGGTTAGGAGAGCGAGAGAGACAGATGAGATTGTAAAATCATAAAAAAGGTTGAGAGTGTCTTTAAGCACTTGCATACATACTCACACACATGGAAATAGAGGAACACACACACAGAAATAGAGCAACACACACACCCACTGATGAGCCAACAGCCATGACCTCTGGAGGAGAGTCTAAGCCTGCTTGAGTGGAAACGGTTGGTCTTAGCCCATGTCGACTTCACAACGCTTCTAACATGAAGGGTTTCCCCCACATAACAGTAAACCTAAATTACTCCGATAATAACTGGGTAGTAGGCTGTAAAGCAGCCAAATAGATGGATGTAGCAGGGCAAGCCAGTAAAATAGACGTGTAGATCCTAAATGGCACCCTATTCCCAATATAGAGCACCAATTTTTCCCAGAGCCCTATGGGACCAGGTCAAAAGTGGTGCACTACCTAGGGAATAGGGTGCCATTTGGGACAAAGCCCATGTTTCTGAGCCTCTTGACCATCCAGCACAGCACAGCTCTGTTTTGCCTGGCCTGCTACAGACTAGCTACTGTACCATTTTGGAAAAAGTATAGACAACAGAACGGTTATGTGACATTTACAACCGGGGCAGAGCCTTAATTTTAGCAACACATCAGTTTACAATGGTTATTATGTACATTAGGTCAGACGCATGCCATTTAAATCACTAGAAAGGGTTTTTTCTATATGAAAGACATCTTTAACATCTGTTATTTTTCCTCCAACATGATAGCTCTGTGAGCTGGGCTTGTACTTCTTCTCCGGGAGGGAACGTCTGGCTTCTGGTCGATGGGAACCGGGAAGGTTATTAATTCATACATTTTTATGAACCGGAGCGGAACTGATGGATAAAAAAACTGCACACTTCATGTGGCGGGCTGCAGTGGGGTAGAGCAGGGGAACTGGGGAAACCGTAAAGTGGAATTAAAAAGCAAGCAAATAAATTTTATTTACAAGGAGGGGGACGTCACCACGTTTCGGACTGCAGCTCAGAGCTGAGCCCTTTACGAGCTCCCTGAATACGAACAGACAATTACACGCTGTGGAAACGCAAAACAAATACAGCCTGGGCCTGGTCCCTGCAGTCTCAGCTGGAAGGGCTGAGAGGCTGAGGGGACAGGGACAGAGTGCACAGAGACCAGGGATGCCACCCGGGCCACAGACCGGGCAATAAACTATAGGCCTACGGGTGCATATTAAACAACAGTGACCAAGACTATAGAGTATTTCGATTTCTTTCATTTCTACAGTACTATAACACATATGGAATCATGTAGTAACCTCCCAAAAAAGTGTTAAACAAATCAAAATATATTTTTGATTTCAGATTCTTCAAAGTAGCTACCCTTTGCCTTGACAGCTTTGCACACTCTTGGTATTCTCTCAACCAGCTTCATGAGGTAGTCACCTGGAATGTATTTCAATGAACAGGTGTGGCTTGCTAAAAGTTCATTTGTAGAATTTCTTTCCTTCTTAATGCATTTGAGCCAATCAGTTGTGTTGTGACAAGGTAGGGGTGGTATACAGAAGATATGGCAAGAACTTTGAAAGTTTCTTCAAGTGCAGTCGCAAAAATCATCAAGCGCTATGATGAAACTGGCTCTCATGAGGAATGCCACAGAAAAGGAAGACCCAGAGTTACCTCTGCTGCAGAGGATAAGTTCATTAGAGTTAAATGCACCTCAGATTGCAGCCCAAATAAATGCATCACAGTTCAACTAACAGAAACATCTCAACATCAACTGTTCAGAGGAGACTGTGTGAATCAGGACTTTATGGTCGAATTGCTGCAAAGAAAACACCACTAAAGGACACCAATAAGAAGAAGAAACATGCTTGGGTCAACAGCATTCTGCAGCGATACGCCATCCCATCTGGTTTGCGCTTAGTAGGACTATCATTGGTTTTTCAACAGGACAATGACCCAACACACCTCCAGGCTGTGTAAGGGCTATTTGACCAGGAAGGAGCGTGATGGAGTGCTGCATCAGATGACCTGTCCTCCACAGTCACCCAACCTCAACCCAATTGAGATGGTTTGGGATGAGTTGGACCGCAGAATGAAGGAAAATCATCTAACAAGTGCTCAGCATATATGTGGGAACTCATTCAAGACTGTTGGAAAAGCATTCCTCGTGAAGCTGGTTGAGAGAATGACAAGAGTGTGCAAAGCTGTCATCAAGTCAAAGGGTGGCTATAAAATATACTTTTTTGGTTACTGCATGATTCCATATGTGTTATTTCATGGTTTTGATATCTTCACTATGATTCTACAATGTAGAAAATAGTAAAAAATAAAGAATAACCTTTGAATGAGTAGGTGTCCAAACTTTTGACTGGTACTGTATATCTTGCATCTGGGAAATTGTTTGATATGCACGCACTACTGGTGAACGATATTGGTAAAACTCCTTGGAGTTGAAGAGCTTAAATGCTTACCAAAACTGACACATGTCAGTGATAAGATTTTTTGGGGGAAAGAAAATCATACAAAGAAGAGGCAATGTTTAATTTTTTTCTTAACAGAAGAGCCTATTGGAACTGATCTCACAGTGGTGTTTTGAGAAACATGTTACAAATAAAGCATGGACAAATTGGTAAAACTAATCTTTGGACTGAGATCAGACTGGTGAGGCTGAGTCATAAATTTATAACAGTTATTTCTACACACACGCACATGAAAACAATTACTTTATTTTCATAGACATCAAGTGAGGTGGGTGGTACTGGAAGAAAAGAGACACAAATTCTGTCACAATATTCCCAAAGTTTCCTTCTCTCCCCCCCCCAACCCACTCTCCATCTTTCTCACTCCCCCTCTCTCCTGTAGAACCCAACCCTCAACACACAACAAACGCTGGCCACATCAGAGGCAGCTCGGGGGGGTGGGGAGGGGGTCTGTGATTCCGGCACGCCGCGGGCATTAGCGGGAAAGTAATTAGGGTAAAAAGTTCAACCACAGCTCCATGTCTGCAGCACTGCCAGAAATACATTTCCTCCTCATTCAGTACCGTACCTTCACCACCAACAAGCATATTGGAAACACATTGCCCCGCCAGTGTGTGTGTGTGTGTGTGTGTGTGTGTGTGTGTGTGTGTGTGTGTGTGTGTGTGTGTGTGAGAGAGAGAGAGAGAGCGCTTGCAAAAATCCCTTGGTAAACCACTAGAGTTTATTGACGTACCAGTGCGTCAATCTAGGTAACATACTAAAAAAATCTGCATCACAATCAGTCTGTTTTTTTGCATGGGCTGCGTCTCAATCCACTGCATCCACCTATTTCGCCCTTTGTTGCATCCAAACGGTTTGGCCTAAAAAAACTAATATGACCATCCTATAGAAAGGGGAGACTCTTGCGAACGTGATGGTGTTCTCCGTTTTGCTCTACGGCTCCCAGAAGAGTCACAGGACTTGTCTACAGGTAACCCATACAAATTAATGGAATTATGGAGGTAGTTGTGTCAAAGACAAGGGGTAAAATAATTCCTGAGCTTTCTTCTATCTCCTAGATATAGAACAGACCCTTCAAAACCTTATTCCTTATGACTGAATTTTTTACTGTCTTTTTTTGCCCTTTATTAATATGTTATTCAATGTGTTTCTATGGTGGTAAAGGCTGAATTCAATATTTCATCAAAAATATATTTTTTTATATACCTAAAGCGGTCCTAAAACTCAAAATCATAGTCAAACGATCCATGGTCTTACCTTCTTAAAACAATTCCATTTGTCAGCTTAGAAAACAATAACAAAAGAGAGCCTAATAATAAAGATTAGGTGCCAAGATGGACAGGAGTTCAACCTCCTCACCATGACTGACAGCAGCGGAGTGGACATGAATATTTATCATCGAAAACACATGCCTTGTATTTAATGCACTTCTTGTCAGTTCACTATTCGCCAATTTTCTGTCAGAGTTAAGTGGAAACACTTAAAACAAAACACAGCATCTCGTCAAGTGTGCATTCACACCTATACTTCAGCTTTGACAGCTAAAAGCACAGTTGTGTCAAATAGCCTATAGTCAAATGCTCTAAATATCGTAGCATATCATATTAAAGTTCAAACAACGTACTCATAGCAGACTACCTACGAGGAAGATTCAACAACACGACAGGTCAGCCAGAAAGAGCATTATGAACAAACAGAAAATACTTTAAAACCAAGGTAATTCAACCTGTACACTTTACACCAACATTCTTCATTGTCCAATACACAATATGTTGTCTCAGGGTGTATCTGCCAAGGAGTCCACTTTGTGATAACACATGGAGTTGTTCTTTACTGTCAAGTGTCAGATGAGAATTGAATACTACTAAAGATATTACTATAAAATAAAAATATCACTGCATTATCAACACAAAAATGAACAACTACTCTTTGAATAAACCCTTGTCGGTTACAACACAGATAAAGATGGGCTACCCGTCCTGCAGCATCTTTAAAAAGAAAATATATATGGAACACTGCTTTAAAACTCTTCAAAAGGCTTCACTTCAAAGGCTAGGGTCTTCCTATCCTTGGAGACCTCAAGTTATATGAGTGTCCCAGTCTGCACGGAACACACAGAGGACAGACAGAGCACAGATCTAAGCAGCAGTTAGCTGCACCTGGACTAGACTGTCTCAGAGGAACAGTCGGGAGGGGAAGGAAGACAAGAATCCATGACACAAGGACAAGATGGATGAATCCCAAATGGCACCATATTCCCCATGTAGTGCACTACTTTTGACAAGGGCCAACAGGGCTCAGGTCAAAAGTAGTGTACAATACTGTACAAGTAATAGGGTAACATTTGGGACACACACTATGAGAGAGGAGACGGTGTGCTAAATAGCATAGCATCCCTAATGTCTATTTCTCACTCACATGCACAAAAACAGCTTCTTGGTGAAGCGAACGTATTGGTAACTAGAGGGTACCTAGTTCAAATCCCAAGTGAGGTACAGTATACTGATGTTTTCTTTATGAGATTAGGTACTTCATCTGGTTTCCATCCATTCACGGCTTCTCATCCTTAAACACACCAAAACTAATTGGGGTTGGAAATTACTGGTAAGTGATATTGAGAGGAGAAATATGCTACTTCCCTTAATAGAAATAGGTGGCATATTAATACATAAGGAAATAAATTCTAAGTTGCTGAACAATACCTTCAGTATCACAAAACTGAAATGCCCTGATTATATTTTCACATTAAATTGGTCATTAACGGAATGTAAAACATACTGCACAAAAGCTGAATGAACTGTGGGCTGAAATTTATGCCTCATTGTGCGTGTAATTTTTTTTTTTTTATATCTTCCACTTCGTACCACTGTGTTTAAACTCACTTCCTATTTGAAGGGGAAAACTGGCGAAGCAGAACATATTTTCAGCCGACAGAAAACAGACGAGGAAGTCAAAATAAACGCTTCAAAATAAAGCCAGAGACTGCCCTCCGTTAGCGCTGAATGAGTGAGTGAGTGTGAGATGTGTGTGTAAGTCTAAATGTAAGTGTGTGGGCTAAAATTAAAAAGGAGGTTTAGATGAGATTACAGGCATTCCCGTTTCCACAGATGGCCATCACAAAAGGTTCTGGAATGATTTCATCAGAACTCTTAAAAAGAAGAACACGACATTCCCACCCACAAATTGAAAACAAACAAAAGTAGGAAATAAATCAAATGTCCCTGTTAGAGCTTTATTTTTCTCTTAATCAATTCTGTGGTTAGCTGGACCACAAAAAAGACAACACTGGCTGTACACACACACACATCATCGCTGTGTCCCCACTGGGAGGGGGTACGTGCGTGCATATCATGGTGACTAAGAGAACAGCCCAAAGGCCTCATGCTGGCTTCAAAAGCATCACTTCTCCAAAATCTGGTGCCTCTTTTAATACAAAGGCTCTGAGATTTACCATTTAATACACTTTAGAGGGATACCTCGCATTTACCACTGCTAAACCTGTCATGAAAATAGCAATGAAAAGCACAGCTTAGTACCACAATAGGCTTTCATCTAAGTCTCTTTGAAAATGTTTAGTGGAATGAGTGGGGTTTTCCCTTCAATACTGTAATTAATATCAAGGCATTAGGTGACAGGATTATTCTTTTTTTTTTGGTGACAACAGGACTTAGTGGATAAAGCATTAAGATAAGGACAAATTAGGGACATGACATGATCTCTTTTTTAGGATCAAGCTTGCTTTGTTGTTGTCGGGTGTCATTTCAAATTACACATAGCTTATATCTTCCTGCATTAGATTAAAAACTGTGTGCTAAATGTGTCTAATGAATATTGAGATATCAAGGACACGACACCGGCATTGTTGGTGAGGTGTGAAAAGCCGTGAGTTTTAAAGGACAGGTCCGTGGGAGGTTCACAGGGGCCAGCTGGAGGGCCGTGGCCTGGTGCTGAAACCATCATCTCTTGAAAGGCCCAGCACTTAAAACGCTGGTAATGATAAATATTGAATTAAATAAATGTAAAAATCAGGCAAGAAAAACATGCATCCTATCCACCTATACTGGTGCTGACGGTTTCCAGGTCGCTACTGGCTACCGTCTGTGGTAGGTAGCCATGGTGACCATTGTCACCCTCGGGGGAGTCTCCATGAGTTCCGGCCAGCCGGAACCCTCAGAAAATATGAATCCATCCATAGTCTCCATGGTGACAGAACACTTTATTTGTCAAAAATAAATAATAAAATCATGCCCACATCCTCTGTGCATCTGGAGATTTGGGGGAGGGCGTACAGGGTAGGAAGACTGGGGGGTTGTAAATGTCAGGGGCTCTGCTGACAAGAGCTTTCTGCCCGCCCAGACACTTCACCCACACAGTTCCCAAACTCAGAGGTTATGTCCCAAATTACATCCTATTCCCTAAAAGTGCAATATTTTTGACCAGAGCCCTATGGGTCCTGGTCAAAAGTAGTGCACTAGTCAGGGAATAGGGTGCCATTTGGGACACAGAAGTGAGAACAAAAGCAGGCTTCTTCTTCACTACTGAACTTTTACCCTGGGAGTGTGTGTATGCTCCCACTCCGAAAAACACCCACAAACAGTTAAGATGCCTCCGCCCTCCACCCCCTGCCTCTGTGATTTGCATTCATTGACAAAGAGCAGTCTTAAATGTTCTGAATGTTAATACCAGCGGACCTAATTAAATCATTTATATAATAACAACGACCAGCAGCAGCAGGGGCTGGAAACACAAATCCTTTCCAGACACTATGTGAGGAGAAGAGGAGCAGGAGAGCTGGAAGACCAGAGCCCAGGGGCTGATACAGTATGGCACACAGGCATTCTTCACTAATTCCCCCACCAACCCAACTGGCACCGGCGCAGTGCGTGAAGGGACACACATGTACTTTGCTGTCAGGAAAATCACTAGATCCATACATTGTTTTGGCTTAACGCATAATCCTTTCCATTGATAAAATTATGTTGAGTGGGTCTGGCTAGAAGCCCACAAATACAAGGATAGGCACACATGCTTTTTCCCCCTTTCTGGTTTTCCTTTAATTTGCAAATCTTGTAATCTAAGCCTCGAGCTGACTGAACCAACTTCTAAACCAGCGCTGCTCTCGCGGCCAAGACTCCAATCTGTTTTCCATTAAAGTGTCAAGCCGGCATCCTTTTTGCTGGTTGACAAAAGCTGTTATTTTAAAATGATTATATGCTAAAAATTGAGTGAGGACCTTAGTAAGTTTACGAACGTCCTGAACGGAAAAACTGTGCTGTGGCCATAGGGGACTCCTCTCTTCTTTTAATGTAGTGTTATTTACCAAACACCTCTGTCGGTCGGGAGTCAGGATGGCCCCAGCCTGGCTGTGCCATTCAGCCAGAGGTCAGGGTTTGGGCTTTTAAGCATCAAGCATGTTTTCAGCATTACTGCTGAGCGTCAGTCACCAGGCCAAGCAGCCAAATCCTCCCCGTCTGTAGCTCTCTCTCCGTGTCAGCCAGAACACAGCCAGAGCAGTGGTAGAGGCAGTACAGAGGTAGACGAGGCAGTAGAGAATCGGTGGCAGAGGCAGTAGAGGAGGAGGCAGCTGTACTTTGAATACTTGGGGAAGGTGGTCTCCATCAAAGCCCAGCCGAAGACAGACTTCCTTATTTCATTTCCCAGGTAGGAAATATCGAGTTAAATGTTTTCGATGTTCTGGAAGAGGAGCAGGGACAAGGGGAGGGGAAAAATGGAAGTCATGGCAACGTATGGAGAGAACAGACGCCTGGGGTTCTCTCTCTTCACCAGGGGGGCTTTGATGGCTCTTATTACGTAGGCCAAATTATAGGCTTTCAAATGTACTTAAGATTTGTACCTCGTAACGTCTGAACGTCACGCAGTACAACCAAGGATCCTAGCCTGTCTTTCCCTTCCCACACATTTTAATAAAGATCGACTCTGGTGACAGAGAAAGGACATTCCATTACCACATGGAAGTTTCACATCTTCTCCTCTCATCTCCTCCTCCTCCTGTTCCTCTAACCTCTCCTCTCATCTCCTCGCTCCTTTTCTGCCTCGCCATGCAGACAGATTTGCTTATCCAAGTATGGTAAATTAGCAAGGAAAGTCAACCTAAGATCACCCAAAATGACTTACTAATGCGCTACCTTGTGTCAGCTCTTGCAAACCTGATTATTTCTAGTAAAAGATCAAAACAACTATTTGACTTGTTGCTCCCTTGTTAACCAGGCATGTGATGTGACTGGAAGGAAGGAAGGATGGGGAAAGGGAACTCATGTTAAGGTGTTGTATGAAATGACAGTCTGATCTATATATAGTGCACTACTAAATAGGGTGTCATTGCAGACGTAGTCCGAGTATGCAAGTCACGTTGACATGTTGTGCAATCTGGTGCCACTGTGTGTCTGTCTGAGTGACCAATCAGTGAGATGGAGGCCAGAGAAATAGAACGACTAGACCAGAAATGAGTCCATCATCATACATAAACTAACTTCTGAGACGCTCGAAAACTGGGGGCGCCCAATAAAATAAAACTATGCCTGGTCGCCAACTGACGCACATCACTCCTACCAGTGGTCATGGTTACCAGCAGCCATGGTTAGCACATGTGGAAACTGGATTACAAGTGTGTGTGGCGTAGTTCAACTTTGACCCAACCAGAGAAAGGCTTTAGAGCTAATGGACTGTAACTCTAATGATGTCATCAGGAAAAATCAACTCTTTCAGCATGGGAAAGACTTGGGCTTGTACATAGAATCACATTATCGGATCTCTAGGGGCTTGTACTGTAAAAGGCACAGTTTGTGGATTCAGTCAGATACCACCCTCCTAAGCGTATCTCCCAGCGATGTCATGAGAAATGTGTACTGTACTCACCCTGAGGACCCGGTACTCTTGCACACCCCCAGGAGAGGCCTTTTGTCCGCAAAACTATCAATCATCAGCGGACCTAGAAGAAGAAGAAGAAGAAAGAGGGAGAAGAAGAAGAGGGAGAAGGAGAAGAAAAAAAGGGGGAGGAGAAGGAGAGAGAGAGAGAGATGATGATGATGAGGGACTGACAGAGAGCAGTGATCATTCATCATTAGTGGGCCCTATGCATGTGAGAGAGGCCTGTTGTGTAGTGTGCCCAGTCCAGCCTGCCAGAGCCACCCACTCCACTTAACTAGCGCTACTGTAGCAGGATGCGTGTTGATTACATTACTACAGTAGCTCTGTAATCAAATGATACCCCCTAAAAAAATCTGAAGAGATGGACTCCCGAGTGGCGCAGTGGTCTAAGGCCACTAGAGATCCTGGTTTGAGTCCAGGCTCTGTCACAGCCGGCTGCGACTGGGAGACCCATTGGGCATTGCACAATTGGCCCAGCGTTGTCCGGGTTAGGGGAGGGTTTGGCCGGCAGGGACGTCCTTGTCCCATCACACTCTAGCGACTCCTGTGGCGGGCCAGGCGCATGCACGCTAACACGGTTGCCAGGTGTACGGGGTTTCCTCCGACACATTGGTGCTGCTGGCTTCCGGGTTAAGTGGGCATAGTGTCAAGAAGCAGTGCGGCTTGGCTGGGTTGTGTTTCGGAGGACGCACAGCTTTCGACCTTCATCTCTCCCGAGTCCGTACGGGAGTTGCAGCGAGACAATTGGACACCACGAAATTGGGGATAAAAAGGGGTAAAAAAATTATAAATAAAAATAACACCGAATTCTGAAGAGGAGAAGGAGACAATATATAAAATAGAACATTACAGAAGTTGGACCGTCTCATTCCAGGCAACTTGGAGAGGACTCATCCCTGCTGACCACAGAATAATGCCCAGGTTAACATGAAGACTTATGGGGATCAAATAGATTAACATACCAGCATGCAAGACATTAAGAAGAAAGGAGAGGAGGGAGACGGAAAAACAGAAACAGCACTCTGCGCAACGTGCTGAACTCAAACTATCTTTCCTCTCCGTATGGAGGGGAGGATAGAGCGAGATAGATTGACAGAGAACCCCTTCAAAGCTGAGTAGGGTTCTTTTGTCTGCCTGTTTAATTCTTTGGGTTTGGGGCGAAATTACAGTATGGTAAAAGCCCAGTGGGCATATTTAGTTTCTGTCCCATAGGGCTCTGATCAAAGTAGTGCACTATGTAGGGAATAGGGTGCCATTTTCCCCTAATTGTCCCATTCCTAAAGATGGCGAGGGAGGGATGTGGTGTGCGTGTGTGTGTGCGTGCGTAGTGGGGGTCCAGATTGAAGAAGCTGTTAGGCCTGTGGAGGGGAGTCATTTAGCCCTGACAGTAATCAGTGTGAGTTCCTGTGGTGTGACCGTGCCGTGTGGGAGAGCCAATGTGCCGTCCTCAAACCCCTAACACTCCCAAACACAGCCTTTCTTCTGCACTCATATTTCTGTCATCAAACATCACAACGGGTCACCATATTGAGCTGTAGGCAAATATGATTTCCCCAAAATACCAAAGGGTTTCATTTGAACAATGAATTTAGGAAAATAAACAGTTTCTGTAAATACAGTCAGGGGGAAAATGATCTAAGATTCCTTCATGACTAGTGTTGACTATGCTTTGATTATGAGTAGACTGTAATTTCAGAGATATAATATAGCTCCATTTCAAACTCGACATTTGTATGTTTGACTGTTGAGTGTGTGTTTGTCTCATTTATAGAGGAAGGCAAAGTCTGTATTGAAGCCAACATGTTTGCTGTTATAAAATTATATAATTTCCAGAGCCATTTCAGTAATTAGTCCCTTTACATGGAGGCTGGGCCTCTGGGTCATCTGAGTTCAGGTCCAACACAATACTATTACTGACATCCATTCTACTGTTCAAGAGACCAACAGAAGGCTCATACTGTATATATTAGGATCACTTGTCATCAATGCTCATCTATTGTACTGTGAATCACTTTGGTTGGCGTATATATGGCCTATACCAGAAGACGGAAGAAAAGAGCATAGGTTACAAACTGTGGGATGCTGGACAGATAAACTGATCACTCTCTTCGGAAAAACACCACTTCCTCCTCTATTCCAGGAAGGGGCCTTTTGACTTATTTGAACCGACACCTATTTTCAGGACTTTCCAAACCCGCCCACCCAGGATCCCGACTGAAACAATTGGTCTTTTAACAGCTGCCACAGAGCAACACTGTTTGCGCCGGCTGTGTCTAACAGATTGCAATCAGTGTCTCTCGCTCTCTCCCCCCGCTACTCTGGTAGTACAATTCATTTTTATTTTAGCAGTCAGAGAATCCTTCCCCTCATGTGTTGGGTATCTGCTGCTTCTTATTACTGTTGGTGGCTTTCATCCACGTCCAGGGCCCTTTCAATGCTGTCATTGTGCATTGTTGAAATCTGCCAAAGGACCGGAACACAGAGCGAGAACAAAAAGCTGATTTTCTCACCAGAACGCCACATGCTAGCGTTTTGTGCATTTCACTTCATTTCTGAATTATACCTGCAGTGACAGCAAATTCAAACTTCATGCCTCGAGAATAACTAATTGGCAGAACGAGGGAAATCCACTTGTATATGGGTTTAAGAGGATGTGAATGCTTACGGTCTAATATTAGATACAACGGTGTGTCTGTGAGGGTGGTCCATAGGCAACCTAGAGGTGATATGTCCCCTCTGCTTTCCTTTGAAGTCTCTGATTGAATATGATTAGATCAGAACCTTGGACATGTTTTTCACTGGCCTGCTTCTCTTCCATACCTAACCTTTAGAAATGCTATTACCCCTGTAATACAATGGGGCCAATGAGTGACTTGAGAGAGGGAGAGATATAAATGGTGGGGGGGGGGCTCACCAGAGCTCTGTCACTTCATTCTGAGTCAGTCTGAGCCAGCGGGGGCCAGGCCAACAGTATGATTGAGGCCAGGACTGCCTTTAATATTAGGATAGGAACAGGAAGAGAGGGGGCGCTGGCATGGCGCTTCTGACTATTAACAAACAGGGTAGTCTTTAATTAACCCATGACATATCACAGCAAACACACACACGCCACATCCTCAAACGACATAAATTGTGCCACACTTAACTTCGTTTCAAGAGCGGTCCTTGAGCGCTGGCGAGAACTGATTTGAGTTTAAGTGATTGAATTTTTTCGGGGGAGGAGAGGCCGTGTTGAAAACTCACATCAGAGGAAAAACAAGACCAATGTGCTTCAAAACGCATACATTTAACGGCAGAGCGTTTTTTCTTCCACTTTGCAGATTGGGTGGATAAATATTGACTGAAGTGGACAGAGAGGAGGTTCATGTGACATGACAAGCTGAAAACAGCCAAGCTTTTCTACTGATTTATAGAACGAAAGCATCTTGAGGACCTGAGTCCCTGGGAACAACATCGCTTACAATGTGCATCACACTCAAAGATGGTCTGATGTGAACGCGTAGAACGACAGAAATACTGGGAAACGTTAGGGTAGACGTAAAAGATGGCAGAGGTAAGCAGGTAGATACTCACTGATATGGGGCGCTGGCAGGATGTGGGCAGCTCTCACAGGTCCGTGGCGCACAGAGAAAAGCTCCTGGGCCTCCCCACCCAGCTACAACAGAGAGGGGGAAAAGAGAGTAGAGCAAGTTCAACAACAATGTAAGAACAAGTAAATGTAACAAGTCAAAAGTAGTGTCACCAGTGAAAAGTCAAACGCTTTGAGACTATTTTACAGTGGCTGGCCAGCTTTCTCTCGCCGTCCTTCTGACATAAATGCATACAATGAACGCTCAGTCTAAGACCACTCTCATTTACTCTGATTTCTTATAAAGGAAATGTAAAAAATGTATTTAAAAGAGGACATTGTTGTTTTACGGTTGTTGCGGTGTAGTTCTGTCAAAAACACTTGGCCAAGCAAACACCAGCTGAATAGAGCTAGGCAGGGGGGCAAGCCCACCTATACAATGCTAGGGTAAACACTTCATATAAAACTGTTAACAGTTTGCCATAGTCAACAGGGCTGGAGTTGTGACCACTAGGTGGGGTGACCACTAGTTCTTTACGAGGCTGCTCCGATAATCAATACGGCCATACTTATGATTAAGCCTCAGCGTAATGATAAGAATTATCAACGCTACACAACCACAAACTTAAAGCTCCTGTTTGGATGGAGGCTAAAGGGCTAAGAAGTCGGCAGCAGGGCAAAGTCAAAAGACAATGTGGGGGCCCCTAGCTGGAACAAAGAGAGATTTGTTCACACTGGGAAAAAAATAAAACATCTATTCCAACTGCGTGGAAAGGGGCTTGTCAAGGAGGAAGGGGGCCCTAGAGGGAGATTGGGGGGTGGGGTGGTGGGGGGGGGGTGGCCTAGAGGGAGAGGAAGGGGAGCACTAAAGGTAGTGGAGGAGGGGCTGGTGGTTGAAGTGCCAACCAAACAGTAGAGTGAAAGCTACCAACAAAGGTCCCCAAAGCATTCCGATGCAAACGAGCGGCCTACTCTTTCTTTCTGTGACTGAGCCAATGGGACAGAGCAGGCTGCGGTGTCGCCTGGCTGGCAAGACCAACAGTCTGATAACCAGACAGCTCAGGTAATTGGTTTCAAAAGTGCTATGATGACTGATGCCAAAAATACTTTTAAAATGCTTTGAACAGAACTGAGATCAAACATAGCCTACATACATTTACATTTACATTTAAGTCATTTAGCAGACGCTCTTATCCAGAGCGACTTACATACAGTATCTGAAGTAAAGAATGACAGGTTAGCAGGTGGATAGTGTTCAGGAAATAGTGTTCCCACATCGACATGTTGAACATGTCCGCCACACCTGTTGTTCACCCAGCGTGTACTGTGTAGGCCTATATCCCCTGTCATTCTGAGAAGCTACAGTATCTATAGCTGGAGGTCACCAATAGATCAGAGGTTATTGTAGGTTGCTTCCTGTCTTTACTGTTGTATCAGATGCAATGAGAACTGTTAATGGAATTAAAGTGGTAGCTGTGTCCCTGTTCGAGGCTCCAGAGATGCTAGGTCATCCCCTGCATTAGGCCCCAGAGAGAGGCTTGGATAGTCAGGTCAGAACCCTTGCGTGGTCCGTGGTGGCTCTGACGCCTGTAATGGTGCATTGTTTTAAGCTCTAAGCTCCACTTTTGTGATTTTTTTTGTGTTAAATTACAGCGAAACGTGCATTATCACATTACTGTCACCATAATCCACGTGTCTTAAGTAGATAAGCACATCCGAGGATGAATGCTCTTTCGCACAATTAGTAGCCTCTTTTCAAAGTGGTGGATCAGGCCATTGTTTTTATTAAAAGTGCAGCTCGGTCCAGTGGCATTAAACTAGAGCATCATAAACCACTAGCAGGTTAAAGGAGCACAGAGAGGGAATAAGTGGGACTATGGTGGGAGGATGGGTGGGATTCCTACAGCAAATGGAGTTGGAGAATAATGGAATTTGCTGGATTGTGTGTGGTGGGTGGGCGGGGGGTTAGGATAATGACAATACGGTGGGCATTGTGCATTACCCCACAGCTCATCCTTGCCTTACATGGCTCTGTGTGACAAGACAGCCAGCCAGGCATCAACAACATGCATCTCTGCTTTCTGCCATTACATTAGCCGCCTGTCTATACAGCAGCAATATGCCCAATTGCTTCTTTCTCTCTCTCTGTGTGTGTGTGTGTGTGTGTGTGTGTGTATTTATTTTTTTATTATCATAATTTTTATTAATTTCATTTCTGGGTCTGGGTGGGATGTTTTCTGTGGAAACTAGTGTTGTACACAGTGTTTTAATCTCTGTATTACCCCTCAGTTGTAGACAGACAGACATGCATTCAGACAGGACACACGGCAAGGGCCTAATGATAGTATATGAATATGATCAATGAATAATTTTCAACAAAATGAAGTGCTTTTGGGTATCCTAAAACAACAGCTGATTTAAATTTTACTTTCCACCATGAGAGACACATAACACTTGGTACTAAGGTCACAAGCGGGGGGCGTTTTCACTGTTGAGCTTCAAAGCAGGCGGTGGACCAGCGGTGATAACTTTTATCCCTCTTGGAAGCACATGAAGACAGGCTGATATTGTCCCTATCTGGGACTGTACTTTAATAATAACAGCGCCCACACAGACACCTCTCTTCAAAGCTGGTCATTTCCCCCAACACCTCTTCCGGCCAACAACTTGCCCACGGTAGTATGGGCCTCATCTGTCTGGGACAAGACAGGCGACACCTATCCAGTCAAAGATCCCTCGCTGTCTGAGTGGACAGTAATGCACACACACACGGACGGTTGATATGCACATACACACTCTGTCGGGCGTCTGATGAGGAGTGTGTATGTGTGTGTGTCTCTCCATGCAGTCAGTGCCATTACAGAGGGTGTCGGCTTAGCGACTGTCAAAAAAACTTTACAGCTACTCAGGGTTCGAGACTGAGGTGCTATCATAACTTAATATGAACCCAGTGAGACAAAACGTCCCGGAAACATGCCAAAACCACAGAAAAACTACAAGAGGGGTAAGAGTGTGAGATAAAGAGGAGCAACACCGCAACAGTATCGAGTGTATCGCCCAGTTGGGGCCAATTCCAATTCCACTCCTTGGTCGACTGGTATTGAAACGGAACTATACTGTACCCAACTCGGGATGGTACTACAATACTCTATATGTAGTGCAGCAGCACATTTGTAGCTGGCTGGCTGGCTATGGCCCTTCTCCTCTACTAGTTTATTCTGGATGGTATTATGTAGGCTGGCTAGTGTAGCACATCTGTAGCTAGCTGCATATAGTTCCTCTCATCTTTAAGAGAGAAGAGGTGCGCTAACAACAGAGACGTTGTTCATAGCCACATCCCACCAGTGTGTGTGTGTGTGTGTGTGTCAGTCAGCCTCCAGTGTCAGTGTGTGGAGGGGAAGTGTGTCATTTCCTTGGTGGCCTGTGGATGTTTAGAAAGGACTGATTAAGGACTTAGGCTGTTTAGATCTCACAGGATGTATGTTAAGTTAGCATGTTTCTGTGACAGCTTGCACGTGAAACCTGATAGTCCTAAATAGAGGCCTTTGCAGAGTTGCAGGTTATTTCTTAAGTTGTAGAGCTGACAAAATCCTCTAATGATTTTACTAAAGAATATCTCAGTTATTATTTTCAGATAATCCTGGAAATTACTTTACTGTGGTTGAAAAAAAGCTCTTTCAAATAGCCTTTACATTTCCTCCTTGTAGGGCTTTGAAATTAACTCAAAAGAATACAAATGTGCACAAAAAAGTGCAGGAAAAACATTAATGCTATTTCCACTCTTAGGTTTTTCCATAAGTGGTTTCTTACTTTATTTCAATCCATATTCCTCCTTAAATATTTGACCCTGGGATGATACCAGTCACATCAACACAAACCACCTTAAAAGAATATCAAAAGTCTAAGTCTACCTCCTCAGTGACAGACGAGGAGAGAAGGAAATGAGTGGCCCTTCTCTCACCTCCATGATTCTCCTCACATTGTGGAGGCCTGTGCATGTCTCTCTATTGTTCAAGTCTGCTCAATGTGGGTGCACAATAGTGATGGGTAAAATAAAATAGATACAGTTACACATCGGGATATCATTTTGACAATATCGCAATATTATTTGTCTTAGTTGGCTGTACCAAACGCCAGTATTTTCTTTCAAAGTTTGTTCTCTATCTTCTTTTTAAACAGGGAACAATTTGTTTCAGCACTTTTATTTCCATGACTAATAAAAATGTTGATGTCTCTCTCTTGTCCCTCTGCAGCAGACATATGGTGCGCAATTTGTTTGGAACATCGAATTGCAATAAAATCACAGTATCGAACACATAAAGAATCGCAACATATCGTATCGGCACCTAAGTATTGTGATAATATCGTATCGGCACCTAAGTATTGTGATAATATCGTATCGGCACCTAAGTATTGTGATAATATCGTGTCGGCACCTAAGTATTGTGATAATATCGTATCGTGAGGTCCTTTGCAATTCCCAGCCGGAGTGCACAATAGGTGCTATGGTTCCTGTAATTATGGGACCTGGAGAGAGTAGTGTCTCCCAACCTACCCAACCTGCTCATCAAATGTAAACAGCTCTATATTTAAAATGAAATATTTCAACACCAAAAACACAAAGATCTGTATTTCATATGTTAACAACCACAACACAGATCCTAGAGAAGCTGTTGGTGCAGAAGTTGTCAAGACTTGTAATTGACTGGAGCATTTTAAAAAATAAATTAACTGTTAACACCCTGGTCTATCCTGACATCTAGTGGGGGACAAGGGGTACGGCAAATGAGATACAATAATGTCTGGTTTTTTTTACCTTTATTTAACTAGGCAAGTCAGTTAAAAACAAATTCTTATTTACAATGACGGCCTACACCGGCCAAAACCGGACGACGCTGGGCCAATTGTGTGTCGCCCTATTGGACTGGATGTGATGCAGCCTGGATTCGAATCAGGGTGTCTGTAGTGACGCCTCAAGCACTGAGATGCAGTGTCTTAGACAGCAGTGCCACTCGCGTGTCTTTTGTTGTTCAACATCTTTCTATTCAAAATGTATTTATAAAGCCCTTTTTACACCAGCAGATGTCACAAAGTGCTTATTCAGAAACCCAGCCTAAAATCCCAAACAGCAAGCTTCAACACCAACAACAGCACAGTAACAACAAAAACACTCACGGATATGCTCCAGATCTGCATCCCGTCTGCATAACCAATCATGAGGCAGAGGGGAGGGTCACTGCTGCCACTGTGCATCTCCAGGAACTCTGGGGAGCGGGACGTATCTGATGGACACACAGGAAAACACAAAGGGAAGTTATACATTTATATTCAGTCAACTCTGTAGACTTATTCAAACTTATTTTGATTTTAATTCCTTTGATGAATTGACTATCAAACTAGAACTGCCTGACATAGATATTTACCATACTTTGGCAAAACCAGTGAAGACCGGGGGTGGGGGGGGGGGGGGTCTAATCAGAACCAGTGTACTTCTGTAGCGGGCTCCATCCCAGACAACTGTTGTATGTGCCTGTGTCTTGTAGGTCTCCCCATAAACATATGCAAACATAAACTGAGTATACCAAACATCAGTAACATCTTCCTGATATTGAACACCTTCCCATATTGACTCCAATGCTTCCCACAGTTGTGGCAAGTTGGCTGGAAGTCCTTTGGGTGGTGGACCATTCTTGATACACACGGGAAACTGTTGAGCGTGAAAACCCCAGCAGCGTAGCACTTCTGCCATACCCCATTCAAAGGCACTTAAATCTTCTGTCTTGCCCATTCCACCTCTGAATGGAACACATACACAATCCATGTCTCAATAAAAATCCTTCTTTAATCTGCCTCCTCCCCTTCATCTACACTGATTGAAGTGGATTTAACAAGTGACATGTCACCTGGATTCACCTGGTCAGTCTGTGTCTTGGAAAGAGCCATTGTTCTTAATGTTTTGTACACTCAGTGTATAATCAGTCTATACAATACATTTGACTGCTTTGTTTGTTGCTGCTATCTAAAATGATTAATCCTTGTCTTTGTCGATTTCAAAAACCTTTTACAAAACTGTTTCATTTTGTAGAAGAATGGTTGGGGTTTAAGTGTTCCAGCTCATTCTTCTGAATAAATGTTCAACTCTAGCTACTTTGAATGCGTGTCAACTCCAGCCGTTTTTAATGTATATGAACCATTGCTTCCGTATGGAACAATTTGCTTTACATTGAGCATGCAAAGAAGCAGGGCTGGAACAGTGAAGCTCTAAATTGAACGCCAAACAGAAGTCCTCTTCAAAAGGTTTGCGTAAATAACATTAAAGTGGTAGAAATGTTTATAAACACAGACAAAATGCTGTGTCTAATCAACACAGCTGTTGTCAGATTGAGGGAGAGATCTGGCGCGCACACACACACACACAGACTTGTGCCATTGAGATACATCAGACCTGTCACTCAAAGTCCTTTCAAGAAATGAACCATCAAATGGTTCGCAAACAACGCCTGCCAAAGGAACTATTCATGTGTCACATTTAAACAGTTTTCTACCCAGGAATTCTAACAAGAGGCCACTTATCAGCATATTTCAGTAAACTCATAATATTCAAGAACCTGTTTATATATGGTTTAAGCTAATCTCTGGGTTTAAAATACCAGATAATATGAAGCAAGTTTTCAGTTGTTATCAGAACGTGTATGCCCTCCAAGGTTGAACACAACACAGTCAAGGGGGGAAGCTTTGAAACTGTTCTTGGACTTACCATTGATGTCAGCTTTCTCAAATCTGACCCAAACTATTTTCTCTTTTTCATCAGTTGGGGGTGCGCCAGTGTATGCCTTGAATTTGGACAAAAGAAAAGTAGGAGATGAGGACAACAATTTATCAGATTAAATTACTGCAATCTGTTAATGTCATAGAATGACCTATTAAAACTTTAATAAGATAATTTGTGATTCAGTTAATCCTATACTTCAACTCTCTCCACCCTATAAAAACACCATTGACTGCCTGAGTAAGCTAGTCATTCTGAATAAGGGTAACATGTAATACACATTTCTGTTACTGTAGAAAAGACGACAATCAATGGAAACAGTCTTACCTGAGGGACCACATCTTGGAGGAAGGTCACAACACTCTCCATATACGACTGCTCACTGTAATAACACAATAGCATTACCTTGTTGAATGTGTATACCTAAGAGTAGAATATTTGTAGTGTATGCATAGGTATAAGTATTGTCTTTGCACTTAATTCAGCTAAATTGGTTGTAGTTAACACTTTCTGTTATGCACTCTCCACCTCAAAAAGTGCCCAAGGAAATATACTGAACCAGATCATATTGATCAATAGCACTGAAGCATATGTCTGAAACTGATGGTCAATAACAACCATCATGGGATTAGCTGTTAGGCAATGTCATGCTTTGCAAGGGGAAACTTGTATAAGTAGGCAGACCAGACACTTCAGGTGGAATAGCTGAAAGCCTATTATTCTGTGTGTGTGTGTGTGTGTGTGTGTGTGTGTGTGTGTGTGTGTGTGTGTGTGTGTGTGTGTGTGTGTGTGTGTGTGTGTGTGTGTGTGTTTATTGTGTGTGTGTGTCCTTACGTGGCAGCTTGTGCTCGCACCACAACCCCTCCAGCACAGCGGCTTGGTCTGCGCGGAGATTCTGATGCCATTCTGTCTCCAAGTCTTTATCCTACAGAGGAAAGAACATGACTATTACAATCCGGTAATAGCTAGGTTTAATTTATGTCTCGGTCTCCATAAAGGTCGAGACTAGTAGACTTTCATATAGGGTGTAGAATGGTCACGAAAGATCTTGAACAGATTCCTACCACTTTTGGTTGTACTAATTTAACATTTTGTACTACAAAATGTAGGCCTAACGGTACACCTGATAGTCAACACAGTAAACCACGCCCCGCTCCAACAAACCTGCCTAATATAACCATGATTAGGGCCAAATCATTACATTCAGTAACTAGGATGTAAGTCTGTTTTTTATTTTCAATACATTTCCTGTATCACATATCAATTTGAGCTTGATTACCTTTGCTACATTAAATTATCTTTAATAATTTCGACACCATAGTTCAACACCATAGTCCGCTCCAAGCTCATCACCAACCTAAGGTCCCTGTGACTGAACACCTCCCTCTGCAACTGGATCCTGGAATTGCTGACGGGATGCCCCCAGTTGGTGAGGGTAGGCAACAACACATCTGCCATGCTGACCCTCAACACGGGGGCCCCTCATGGGACTGTGCTTAGTACCCTTCTGTACTCCCTGTTCACCCACGACTGTGTGGCCACGCACAACTCCAAGACCATCATTAATTTTGCAGATGACACAACGGTGGTAGGCCTGATCACCGACAACGATGAGACAGCCTATAGGGAGGTGGTCAGAAACCGGGCAGTGTGGTGCCAGTACGACAACCTCTCCCTTAACGTCAGCAAGAAAAAGGAGCTGATCGCGGACTACATTCACATCAACGGGGCTGTAGTGGAGCGGGTCGAGAGCTTCAAGTTCCTCAGTGTACACAACACTAAAGATATATCATGGTCCACAAACCAACACAGCTGTGAAGAGGGCACGACAACATCGCTTCCCCCTCAGGAGGCTGAAAAGATTTGGCATGAGCCCTCAGATGAGAGCTTAGTATGGAAACTGCTTGGTATCTGACCACAAGGTGCTAGAGGGTAGTGCGTACAGCCAAGTAAATCAGAGGGGCCGAGCTCCCTGCCATCCAGGACCACTAAAGGACCACCATGCGGGACCACCATGCGGCATCAGAGAAAGGCCCCCAAAAAATTGTAAATTACTCCAGCCACCCAAGTCATAGATTGTTCTGCTACTGCAAGGCAAGCAGTACCAATGCACCAAGTCTGGAACATTGTTATGCGACTACAATTATCTCCTTTTTGTGTCTAATTTGAAACTGTGCCATTCAAAGGTGACTGTCTTCCAGGTAATGTGTTTGTATTTCTATTTACTGTTATGTGTAGCATTTCACTACACTCGCATTAACATCTGCTAACCATGTGTATGTGACAAATAAAAATTTGATTTGATTTTAAATATAGTGGCTAACTGTTTTCTTTTCTTTCTTTCATTCAGAAGTGTTGTTAGCCAGCTGTCAGACTGTGAATGGACTTGTACTAAAGTTATCCAGTAGGGGAGAGTGGGGTAAATTGAACCATTTTTTACATTAAGCACCCTATCAAGGGAAATATAGTATTCTAACAAAGATATCTAGGCTACATATATTTTAGGATATTGTGTATCCCTGGAAATAATCAGAATTCAAGTAAACATTAGTTTTGAAAACATAGCTTGTCCAAAAAAAGTGGTCTGATGGCACAATTTACCTTGGGTATGGGGAGTTAAGACGCCTACACATTTACTGTACTGAATGAAATATTAAGACTACCTTTTAAAAACCATGTTTATTTTTTATTTCCCAAACACAATTCAACAAAATAGCTTTTTGTCTTATTTTTAAGCATATTTTAACACAGGCTTAACACCTAACAAACACTGTACATTTCTAAAACACTTTGAACATAGGCCAGGCCCCGTTTTTACCTCATATCCCAGCCTTCAATTTGTTCAACTTGCCATTGGTTGAACTTACCCCAAGACAAACATTTGTAATAAATTAGCCCACACAGCTACAAGGATGCACTTTCATGCTAGGTGTAGGACCCCAAATTATGTATAGAACAATCTTAAAATTATATATTTTGGTTAAGATACAAGCATTATGAAACCTCTAACAATAAATTAATTTGACTTGATGAAAATGTGGTTTCTTCCTCAAGACTACATGAAATTATGACCTCTTCCTAAATATGTGGTCAAATTATGCATTTTGTGTATGGTTTCCTAGAAGGGTGGCTCAATTTACCCCTTTGGCGCAACTTACTCCACTCTCCCCTAATAGCTAACATACTAACTAGAGCCATTTTACAGTTGTTGTTTTTTACAAGTTTAACTACAAATGGATCTAGATACTTGGGTTAAAGTAACTAACAAATATGATTAGGTACACATACACGAACTACTGTTAGCCTTAACAATGATTGCAACATTTGGTAACACTGACAGCTAACTGGCTAGCTAGCTACTCTATCTAGCTCAAGTTGGTTCCTCCAACTAGCTGGTCAGCCTCAAATCACAAACTGAAGATGACTTAGTTAGCTAACAAGAAATATCTGCGGATATTTAAAAAAGTCTAAATTGTTTGATAAATGTAGCTAGCTAACTTAGATGTCAAGAACTAACGTTAGTCTCCAGTCCTATTCTTTCTGTGACAGCAGCAGCTAGCTAGCTAACCACCACCAGACAAGTCATTTTATCAAACACCAGTAGCTACACCTATTTATTAAACATCATTCGCGAAGTTTAACCAACTAATGTATATGTTATTCAATACATACCTAGTGTGTTGTTGTCTAGCTATCTTGTTAGTTCAACGAATCTCCTAAATAATTGCCATAAAACAGTAGGAAAGACGTGTCAGAGTTAGAGACCAATGGTAGCATCCTCGCTGCGTTCACCAAGCCAATCAGTGTACGACAGAGGCGGGTGTTGTAGGTCCTCGTCCAATCAGAGTGAATAATAATACCCTGTTTGTCCCAGGATAATTTTTAGGAATCTCGCAGATTATTTTGGGGGTGATTATGAAATTGTTAAATTTGATCAACAGCTACATTTTATTTTCATGAGTCACAACAGACAATGATCCTGTCGTGAACGTGCTCACCATGACACAAAGCCCGATTTCGAACCACACAGATTTGTTTGTTTACATCGAGTTCTCGCGTGATACCTCTTCGCATGTGTCTGATGCAGTTTCAGCGAGAACTCTGGGCCCAGTTGCATGAAACATATTTAATTTTCTCATCTTTTAATTAAAGTTTCCTTAAATTTAATCAAAGATTATGGATATACTGAAAAGATAGAAGTCTCTCCGTCCTAACAATGGGAGTCGTTGTCCACAAAGCGGCATGTCGACCTGTTTAGCTCCCGGCTATCCTTTCTTTGGATTGGTGGATACAATTCAATTCAAGAGCTTTATTGGCATGGGAAACATGTTAACATTTCCAAAGCAAGTGAAGTAGATAATAAACAAAAGTGAAATAAACAAAAATTAACAGTAAACATGGTACTCACAGAAGTTCAAAAAGAATAAAGACATTTCAAATGTCCTATTATGTATTTATACAGTGTTGTAACTATGTGCAAATAGTGAAAGTTCAAAAAGGAAAATAAATAAACATAAATATGGGTTGTATTTACAATGGTGTTTTTTCTTCACTAGTTGCCCATTTCTTGCAGCAACAGGTCACAATTATTTATGCTGTGATGGCACACTGTGGTATTTCACCCAGTATATATGGGAGTTTATCAAAATCGGGTATGTTTTCAAATTCTTTGTGGATCTGTGTAATCTGAGGGAAATATGTGTCTATAATATGGTCATACATTTTGCAGGAGGTTAGGAAGTGCAGCTCAGTTTCCACCTCATTTTGTGGGCAGTGTGCACAGGTCTGCGTACCCCGACCTTTCGCAATAGCAAGGCTATGCTCACTGAGTCTGTACATAGTCAAAGCTTTCCTTAAGTTTGGATACATCTCATTATTGTAATACATTTTTGAATATTCGATAAGAGTGCTTCTTCGATGAGGTTTAACGGCGGTTGGCATCCAATATGTTGCATTACCGCCAACTACTAGACTGGAGTTCAACTCCCTTATACTTTGCTTGAAATAAACAAATACCCTACCATCTAACACTACACTCACAAAAAAATCTAACAAATTAAATAAAAATAACACCACCCTACTACACTATTTAGATCTATTTAGTCCTACCTCATGCCACCAACCTGAAAGGATGAGACATCACCACTTATACACACCCTGTAACTCTTCTGATGTCAAGTCTCACACACCCAAATACTTCTCTGCAGCTGCCACCACAATCTCAATTTTCTGCGACTTACGTCCATCCCTGCAGTACAGTTGATAACCATTACTATAAACGCTAAAAATCCAATCTTACTGAAACACATATCACTTGTTGGCCTATCCCTCTGTACTGGTACAGATCTACTATTCACACCACTCCTCTCAGGATCCCTCTCCCTTGACCCATCTTCCTCTACTTTCTTCAATGCCTCAGCATATGACAACTTCTGCACTACTCTAACCTTAAACCCTTAAATGATTACCTTATCCAAGGAAATGTTTGAGGGACTATATGCAACACCCTTAAACAATTCCCTTAGGTAAGGTAACAGTATTATTAAGGTAAGCCTTTAAGGGAAACACATAAAGATGCACTTTGCAGAAATCGCTCTGCCATTTCCTGGTTGCTAAGATTTTAAACATAACCTTAACCACACTGCTAACCTTGACTAACCCTAACCTTAAGACCAAAAAGCTAATTTTTACGACAGCGGCTATTTAATCTCAGGATGCTGAAGAAATTCAGCATGTCCCGAGGCCCCTCACAGTGTTCTACAGGAGCACCGAGAGCAAACTGTCTGGCTGCAACTCCACCACCAGGGAACGCAAGGCGTTACAGTGGATGGTACACTCAGCCTGCCCTCCAGGACACCTACACCAAGTGTTGCAGGAAGGCCAAGAAGATCCTCAGGGACCCCAGCCACCCGAGCTATGGCCTGTTCTCCCCGTTTCCATCACTCAGACAAGGGCATAATATGAGCATCATGGCAAAAACTGTAAGACTGGCCAATAGCTTCTACCCCCAGACCTTCAGGCTGCTGAATAACCACCACTAAATCAGCTATCTTCTCCCCCTTTCACTGTACCCTGTAATTACATCTGCAACCCTGTACATGTGACTATTAAACTAATCTAAAATATAATCTAATCATGACTAATGGTGGCTGTGGTAACTAGTGGAAACCCTGCTAGTCTGGCTACTGCCGCAGTCAAAACAACTGGGAACTAGGAAATCTCTGACTTCCGAGCTTTCAAGACAACTGGGAACTCGGAATGGTCATCCAACTTGGAATTCCAAGTCGGACACTCAGCATCTTTCTAGGACTCCAACCTGAAGATCACTGACATCATGATTTGACCTCGTTGTAGGTAATGTGGGTCACATTAGCGAGGCCCAAAATCACCACCACACACAGAATACTCCTAGATACAAATAAATATCTGAAACTGGCAGTTTTGTTGAATTATTTATCTTCTCTTTTGTGTGTTTGTCAAGTGATCTATGTGTATGGGCTGGTGGGACCTTCAGCCCGTGTGCATGTAATTTGATAATTTAACAAGACAAGTCTTTTTTTACTAATTTAATTTTTACATTGAATGACTGGGCGGGCCTTAGGCGTCCACATCAGTGTGTAAATAAGTTAGTATATAGGCTACAGTCTCATGTATTATCAAGGAAATGCTCCAAATGTCACATAATAAAATAACCATTGCCATTTAAATCTATGAGCTGGACATGGGAGGAAAATATAGTATTTCAAGGCACAGTAGGCTTTTCAGTCTGAAAAGAAACACTACAACCCTTTTTATATAATTTGTGCTACATAGGTACGGACATCAAAATTGACGTATTTTCTGTCACATTGGGTGATCCAAATAACCTCTCCTTCAAGTGCACTTGTTCACTTCCCTTCACTGTTATGAAATGACTGGTATAAGAAATATGGTGGAAACTCCCAATAGCCCAGGCCAACAACAATCCAATGATTTTAGATTTGTGGAAAGTAATGAATGAGTGCACACTTCAGGAGGAAGGAGAGACTATTGGGACATACACCCTGTCACTCTGAGGAGGATCCTTCATGGATATGATGTCATCCAGGTGTAGTTAGGTCTCCCCACAGCCTCCTGCGGCTTTGCCTGTTTTGGAGCACTGCTTCACTGAGGAGCCCAGCTTATCGGCCAGCAGAAATGGGTTGAGGTGGCCGTACTGAAAAGGGACAGTTCAGGATTCAAATGATCACCAGTAAACGCCAGTTGAGGTATTTGCGGAGTAGCTTTATTTCCTATAATAATAATAAAGTCCCTGATTGCTTTTGGGTACCATGTTACTATTGTAATTACATGGCTATTACAGAGCTATAAGGTGTTACCTTTGTAAAGTGGTACCTACCTTCTGGATGCAGAAGTCCGAGGAGAAGCGAGAGCACTGAAGGATAGCAGCCATCTCCCCATCCACCTGCAGCGCCACGTCCTTCTGCACAGCACAACATCACAGGGATTATTATACATTCACTTAACATATTAGACAACCCACACAATTTGTGCATTGACCTAAAGTAGTGTGGAATCCATTTGTATGTATAAAAGGTGTGTGTATCAGTGGTCCATACCAACTACTGTATCAGTATGCATACACAAGTAAAACAATTGTTCATAAAATAAGGGAACAACATGACCTTGCTACATAAACAAAATGCTGCCTTAATGAAAATGGCTTAGGTGAGGGTAGTCCTATTATGCTGTGTTTCAGTGTTCTCCAACCCTGCTCCTAGAGAGCTACCTTCCTGTAGGTTCACTGCAACCCTGCTCCTAGAGAGCTACCCTCCTGTAGGTTCACTCCAACCCTTGTTGTAACTAACGTGATTCAGCTCATCAACCAGCTAATTATTAGAATCAGGTGAGCAAGATTGAGGTTGGAGCGAAAACTACAGAACAGTAGTTCTCCATGAACAGGTTTGGAGAGCCCTGCCGTGTTTGCACCAACATACCTTGAAGCAGTGGGAGGAGTCAAACTCCAGCTGACATGGGTAGTCAGGCACTGTCCCCTTGTAGGTCACTATTGCACTTGACATCTCAAGCTTTTTGGGCAACTTGAAGAGCCGGTAAGTGCCAGATGCATAGCTAATATCACCTGCAACACATTGGAAATGGAAGTGACTGACTAGGCTTACATTTTTTATACTAAATTCTTCTAGATCCCATTAATAAATGTGCTATTAGTTAGGTTAGCGTAAGAACTGCATACCTTTTCCATCCTACAGTAAGTAGCCTTAGACAGTCATGGAGATGCATATACCTGCTTTCTTTTTGAGCTCGCAGTTGTGGACCTCAATGTGACTGGCTGAGATGAGGTGAGGCGTGCTGAAGCCCACCTCCTGGACCAATGAGATAAAGTCGCGCCAATAGAGGGAACCGCCCATTCCCTCACCTATCACAAAACACAAAAGAAAAGAGAACATCATCAGTGTGAAGTGCAGTTCTACAACTTGCACGGCACACTCGGGTCAAGTGAAACCACTTATGGGTATATTGAGATGTCACCAATGTGACTAAATCTGAAAAATATTTAAGATAAGAGATAGTCTTTTCTACAGAAGCAGAATATGCATTACCAAACATTATTTGTCTGCTAGGAAGGTGCAACTTGATCACTTACCCCACAGAACTGAATCTTCTTTTAAGTGGTCAGGAACAACATTGCTGGCATACATGTCACTGTAGTATAATTCACCACCCTCCTATATCACACAGGAGAGATGGGAGAGAGACACGGGCAAAGAAAGGAGTACTTTTCATGAGACACAGTCACTGCCATCTGTATTTTATAAAGCCCAGGGATACTCGTTTTAATAATCATGTTATGCAATGATAACAGGCAGTGTGGTGGACTATTTACCTTGAGGACCTTATAGGCTTCACGTAGCACCGTTTTCTTATCAGGGCATAAACAGATGACACAGTTTGACCTGGAAGAAACAGTAGATAAAAGAAGTGGATTTTTGTTCACTTTCCCAACAGATCGTGACACAGTAAAACAGATAAACGATCAAAAGAGAAAGAAGGACTCATTGTTTTGATAGCAAATTAACATGATTGTTCCTCAACTTACACTATGATATCCATAGAGTCATTCTCAACGCCAGCTGCAGTTAGCTTCTCCATATACCCCTGGAGGAAGGTGGTGTTGGGTTTCTCAAAGCCAAACTTCTCCTGGTGGTATGGGATGTATTTACGGGAGACTAGAATCTGAGAACAAAAAATACATTTAGTAGCTGATTTTACACATTCATTTTTGTATTGATGACCCCAGCCTGAATTTAATCCATGATGCTGGCATTGCAAGGACCGTGCTCTACCAACTGAGCCATACACTACCACAGCAGAAAGCAGAGTATCACACACCAATGTAATAGAATGATTGTTAGATTACTGAAGATGTAGGGTGAGTGAATATATAGGTCTAGGTGCTATACATACCAGTTCCTCAGTCATATCAATGCCTGTGACATGGCCAGTCTCGCCAACCAGTTTACTGAGGGCATAGCAGTCTCTGCCGGAACCGCTGCCCAGGTCCAAGATTCTGCAGCCCTGAAGTTTCTCTGGAACAGGAAGACCACAGCCAAAGAACCTAGAACAAAATGACATATATAGCCTTTCGTGAACGAACACTTTTCCCTTTAGCTAGCACTGACTTTGCTGATAGCTACTTTATTGAGGAAAAATGTACTTACTATGACTGTGATATGTGGTTGTCCCACCTAGCTATCTTAAGATGAATGCACTAACTAAGTCACTCTGGATAAGAGTGTCTGCTAAATCTGGAACAAAGAGTGTGTGTCCTAACCAGTTTCACATTTGCTGCAATATTAGTCTTTATTCGTGTATATTGGTTGGAAATGAATGTATTCTACTTCTGTATCATTATACAAATAGATACATTCTCAACAGAAGCAGTCCTGAATCAATTGGTTCATTGTCATCGTCATACCGTTTGGTTACTTCAGGGTGAACGAGATTGAGGGCCTCTATAGCACTCTTGGGCATTGGCCTGCAGGCTAGAGAGCAGGCAGCATTGGTCTGCAGATCACAGGTGGACTCCAGGCGAGAACCATAATATTGCTGAGGAAGAGATCAAAATATTTAAATGTCACTATTAAAATACTTGGTACCAGTGTTTCCCAAACCTCTCTGTCCTTAGGTGTCCCCAACAACTGTTCCACTGATCTTGAACAAGCACACTCATTTAATTGGACATGATCATCAATGCCCTGATGTAATTTATATGCAGACCTCAAGCACTACCCTGATGGTACTTGATTCCATGTATCATGCAGCTCTTAGGTTTATTACCAACTAAAAGCATCTGAACACACTGTTGGCTAGTCTTCGTTGACTCTACATAGGCTTAAACATTGCTATACTATATGAATTATGATCTAAGGCAGTTTTGGTAAAACTGACACTATTTTTGTTCTTCTTTAATAAAGTCTGAAAATAAATACCAGATATGGTCTCACTCCTACTTACTTTTAACAGTTCCTAAAATAAGAACAGATCATGTCAAAAAGTGTTTTAGCTAATCAGCTCCCTGGTCTTGGAATTCTCTCCAGACCAGCTTGAAACCCCAGAATCTTGTTTCCTTGGAGGAGTTTAAAACTTTTGTTGACTCACATGTTACTGAGGAATGTGATTGTCATTAGGACTTGATGCGGTGGTATATATGATAGATTTTTTATGACATTTGGATGTTTCTGTAATTGAAATGTATTTGTGTTTACGTCAAAAACATACTGTACAGACATGTTACAGTATATCTGATATTTGTCTCAAACATTGTTCCCCCCACTGGTGTCTTGGTTGAACAAGGTCTCTCTTGAAAAATAGATTTTATCTCAATGAGACTAACCTGGATATATAAAGGTTAAATAAATACAAATAATAATAAATCATGCCCTTGACTAGCTGAATATGGGGGCAGTCTCCAGACACAGATTAAACCTAGTCGTGGACTAAAAATCACTTTCAATATTGAGTTTGGTTTTTAGTTCAGGACTAGGCTTTATCTGTTTCAGAGAAATCACCCAAGACAATGTGGAATAGGAATAGGTTTCCAATTTCTAAATTCACCTGTCTGCTCCCCAGGCAACGTGATATGATATTGTTGCAAATTGGAACCCGTGTCCAGGGACTGTAGAGCCAACCCCCTAACCCAGAGGTAGGCAACCCTGGTCCTGGAGTGCCTCAGACACTTCATGTTTTTGATTTAACCGACCTGGAAGACCAGGTGTGTTGAATTTAGGCAATCAATGAACTGATCAATTAGCTCAGCTGAGCAGGTGTGGTGCCTAGTTGGACCCAAATCCTGCAGTACACCAGCAAAAGGGTTGCCTGCCCTAACCATTATTCTGATAGAAAATATGATGATACCCTTACAAAAAAATTGCAGTTTGAAACTGCAGTCAACTGGTGTTTTGGACGCAATAATTGCTGAATAATTTACTGTAGTTAAACAGTTATTTTGGACGCAGTATTTGCAGCATACTGCACTCTAACTACACTTATACAACAGTGTACTACAGTTACTGCACTGACGGCATCTTTTTTTCGTAAGGATAAACCTACCTTGACATTGTCATGCACTTGTTTTGTTGACATAATGACCGGAGGAGTCACGGAGGAAATGGTTATTTGAAGCCTGATTTGACTGTCTGGACACAGAAATGCGGACAGAGTGGTGGGGTAATGTCCGTGGAAAGTACTCTAGCTGTCCTCTCATCTGTTAGCGCTAAAATACGTAATCTTCTGAACCCTTTTGCTTTCTTCTCAAAATGTGTAGAACATTTACTGCAAGACAGTGGCGACGGCATGTTGCGCGGTGTTGTGTTGAAAGATCGATGCAGGGAACAAGGTGCAACACTTATTACACATACCTAGGCTGAGGGTAGGTACTCTAGGAGATCAAAACAACGTCTTTCTTTAGCTACCTTTAATAATGAGTGTAGCTACATGCATGGTTGTAATCTCAAAACAAACCTACCTTGACATTGTCATGGACTTGTGTTGACATGTTGACAAATAAATATTTTTTTAGAAGCAGACTCAGGATGAACTTTGAAATCCTTCTTTTTCGAGGTTTAACTGCAGTTGGCATTGAATATATGTTGCATTACCGCCACCTACTAGACTGGAGTATAACTCCCTTATGCTTTACTTATTTTTCCCCCCCCAAAAAAATACCCTACCATCTAACACTACACTCACAATAAATAATAATGAATACCATACTCCACTATTTAAATGTATTTAGTCCTACCTCGTGACAACAACCTGAAAGGATGGGACATCACCACTTTTTAAATAAATAAATAAACATGTTTCATAATACAAAAATCAACTTACATTGCTACATCAAACATGTCTAACAAAACAAAACACAGGTATTAACAAGAAAACGCTCAAACATACAAAAAATATCAATAAAATAATACAAAAACTAAACAATTTTAGTGCAATTGTATTCACTCTGAAAAAATCTTATAATGATTCAGGAAGATGTTATTCTTGTTGTTATTCACTAGGGTTAATGTTTTAATAAGATAATTAAATTCAATCAGAAAAAAATTTAATTTTTGTAGAGAATTTGGGAATTTTTGTTTGTGTATGAAGTATTTGGCAACAAGAATTTAAAAAATGTACAATAATTTCAGTGGTCTTGTTATCATTGCAATAGTAACATATATCTTTCATGTCAAAAACATAGGCAGTGTTCATAATGGTAAATAAGTATTTTGCAAGGTTTTCCCAAAATTCTGACACAAATTTACATTCAAAGAACAAGTGAGACAGATTCCCACCTTTTTCACAGAAAACGCAGATATCATCAACAGCCACAAATTTGGATATCATAGAATTACATGGATATATCTTATGTCAAATTTTCAAGTGCACTTCCTTAACTTTGTTTGGTATACAGTATTTGTAAGGCCTTAACCATGCATTTTTCCAGACAATGTCAGGAATAAGCATGTTCCAGAAAAACTTTCCTCTCGGTGTAAGTTGGTTTTGTGAATGAAGAATTTGTCTTATATATTTATTACAACAAGATCTATCAAGTAGGCTCACGCCTTCCAATCTGAGTTCTGGATAAACTTTGTGATCATTCCCAAAGCTAAGATGAGTTTTCATTAGTGTAGTTAGACCACTGGGAACGGCTTTGATCACAGAAATAAACTCTCTGAAAGGTATTGGAAACTCTTTCAATGTTATAAATTGTTCATATGTGAGAATATTACCCTTGTTGTCGAAAATATCAAGAACAAAGTCAATATTCCTCTCATGCAAGCTGGGGTAGAACAATGACTTATTCCTTACAGTTATGTCTGAATTATTCCACAAAAGAGCTTTATGTGGGGAAAGATTGTGCAGGAAACATATTTTCCAGGCCATTATAGCTTGTTGGTGAAACCTAGCCAATTTAGCAGGTAATCTTTCAGGAATATAATTACATTTCAGTAAAAATTGAAGACCTCCCAATTTATTAAACACATTATTTGGAATGAAATACCATATTGAATCAGTATTAATCCCCCCAAAAAAATCAACCAGTTTATCTTGAAAGTGTTATTTATGTCAACAAAATCCAACACTTCTAGACCGCCTTCAGCTCTTTTGTTAGAAAGGACAGATTTTTTGTGAGACTTATTTTTCCAGATGAAGTCAAGAAAGGTCTTATTGATCTCTTTACAACATTTTACATTTACATTTAAGTCATTTAGCAGACGCTCTTATCCAGAGCGACTTACAAATTGGTGCATTCACCTTATGATATCCAGTAGAACAACCACTTTACAATAGTGCATCTAACTCTTTTAAGGGGGGGGGAGGGTTAGAAGGATTACTTTATCCTATCCTAGGTATTCCTTAAAGAGGTGGGGTTTCAGGTGTCTCCGGAAGGTGGTGATTGACTCCGCTGACCTGGCGTCGTGAGGGAGTTTGTTCCACCATTGGGGTGCCAGAGCAGCGAACAGTTTTGACTGGGCTGAGCGGGAACTGTACTTCCTCAGAGGTAGGGAGGCGAGCAGGCCAGAGGTGGATGAACGCAGTGCCCTTGTTTGGGTGTAGGGCCTGATCAGAGCCTGAAGGTACGGAGGTGCCGTTCACCTCACAGCTCCGTAGGCAAGCACCATGGTCTTGTAGCGGATGCGAGCTTCAACTGGAAGCCAGTGGAGAGAGCGGAGGAGCGGGGTGACGTGAGAGAACTTGGGAAGGTTGAACACCAGACGGGCTGCGGCGTTCTGGATGAGTTGTAGGGGTTTAATGGCACAGGCAGGGAGGCCAGCCAACAGCGAGTTGCAGTAATCCAGACGGGAGATGACAAGTGCCTGGATTAGGACCTGCACCGCTTCCTGTGTGAGGCAGGGTCGTACTCTGCGAATGTTGTAGAGCATGAACCTACAGGAACGGGTCACCGCCTTGATGTTAGTTGAGAACGACAGGGTGTTGTCCAGGATCACGCCAAGGTTCTTAGCACTCTGGGAGGAGGACACAATGGAGTTGTCAACCGTGATGGCGAGATCATGGAACGGGCAGTCCTTCCCCGGGAGGAAGACTAGCTCCGTCTTGCCGAGGTTCAGCTTGAGGTGGTGATCCGTCATCCACACTGATATGTCTGCCAGACATGCAGAGATGCGATTCGCCACCTGGTTATCAGAGGGGGGAAAGGAGAAGATTAATTGTGTGTCGTCTGCATAGCAATGATAGGAGAGACCATGTGAGGATATGACAGAGCCAAGTGACTTGGTGTATAGCGAGAATAGGAGAGGGCCTAGAACAGAGCCCTGGGGGACACCAGTGGTGAGAGCACGTGGTGCAGAGACAGATTCTCGCCACGCCACCTGGTAGGCGCGACCTGTCAGGTAGGACGCAATCCAAGCGTGGGCCGCGCCGGAGATGCCCAACTCGGAGAGGGTGGAGAGGAGGATCTGATGGTTCACAGTATCAAAGGCAGCCGATAGGTCTAGAAGGATGAGAGCAGAGGAGAGAGAGTTAGCTTTAGCAGTGCGGAGCGCCTCCGTGACACAGAGAAGAGCAGTCTCAGTTGAATGACTAGTCTTGAAACCTGACTGATTTGGATCAAGAAGGTCATTCTGAGAGAGATAGCAGGAGAGCTGGCCAAGGACGGCACGTTCAAGAGTTTTGGAGAGAAAAGAAAGAAGGGATACTGGTCTGTAGTTGTTGACATCGGAGGGATCGAGTGTAGGTTTTTTCAGAAGGGGTGCAACTCTCGCTCTCTTGAAGACGGAAGGGACGTAGCCAGCGGTCAAGGATGAGTTGATGAGCGAGGTGAGGTAAGGGAGAAGGTCTCCGGAAATGGTCTGGAGAAGAGAGGATGGGATAGGGTCAAGCGGGCAGGTTGTTGGGCGGCCGGCCGTCACAAGACGCGAGATTTCATCTGGAGAGAGAGGGGAGAAAGAGGTCAAAGCACAGGGTAGGGCAGTGTGAGCAGAACCAGCGGTGTCGTTTGACTTAGCAAACGAGGATCGGATGTCGTCGACCTTCTTTTCAAAATGGTTGACGAAGTCATCCGCAGAGAGGGAGGAGGGGGGAGGAGGGGGAGGAGGATTCAGGAGGGAGGAGAAGGTGGCAAAGAGCTTCCTAGGGTTAGAGGCAGATGCTTGGAATTTAGAGTGGTAGAAAGTGGCTTTAGCAGCAGAGACAGAAGAGGAGAATGTGGAGAGGAGGGAGTGAAAGGATGCCAGGTCCGCAGGGAGGCGAGTTTTCCTTCATTTCCGCTCGGCTGCCCGGAGCCCTGTTACAAGTAGCTGGATTTACACATAACGATAATGAGGGGTACACAAAACGAGACAGTCCCTCTGCCTTGGACAGAAGTACTCTCCCAAGTATAGAAAGATCTCTTTGTAGCCAATTATTAAATCTATTTTTTAGTTCTCTTAATTTTAGGAGAGAAATTCAAATGTTGTCTGACTAAGTGGTTTTTTGACAGATGTATTCCTAAATATTTAACACAGTCCTTTACAGGAATATGTTATATTTCTTTATCATCAGAGTCAAATAAACATAGGATTTCACATTTAGAAACATTCAGCATTAATCCTGATGCAATAGAAAATGCAGTTATAGCATTAAGGGCATGGGTGACCTGGTCTTTGTCTCTTAAGAAAAGAGTAGTATCATCAGCCAGTTGGGAGATTTTGATTTCTTTGTTAAAAATGGTTAAGCCATACAAATTTGCATTATTCAGAATATCTATAGATAGAAGTTCCACAACCAAAATGAATAAAAATGGCGAAATTGGGCATCCCTGTCGTACACTTCTGTTGATACTGAATCTTTTGGAAGTATTAAGGTTTAGTAGCACAGAACTATTTATATCTTTGTAAAACATGCAAATTACTTTAATACAATTTTCACCAAATCCAAAAAGTTTAAGAGACCTAAAGAGAAATTCATGTTCAATTGTCAATGAGAGAAGGGTCTTTATCGGGCTTCGGGAATCAATGAAATAAGGCCCTGTTTCATAGTGGAGACCATTTCCCCATTTTTAATACAATCTTGAAACATATTGAAAATCGGGTCTTCTAGTAACTCCCAAAACTGTCTATAGAATTCAATTGACAGGCCATCGAGGCCAGGTGATTTCCCTTTTTTCATTGAATTCAGAGCCTCTCTAATTTCTTCAATTGACACAGGTGAATCGCAAACTGAGTGGAAATCATCCTCAATTTCAGGGACATAATTCTGAATGTGGCAAATGTAGCTTTCACAACCATCTTCCTGAATTTGAGAGCTGTAAAGGTTTTCATAAAAGGAATTGACAAATGATGATATTGTAATGGGATATTTGCATAAAACATCGTTAATTTTTAGTGCAGTTATAGATTTTCTTTTGTGGTTTCTCTTTTCATGTGCAAAAAAGTAACTAGTGTTTCTTTCCCCCTCTTCAATCCATTTTGCTCTTGACCTTACAAAGGCACCCTTTGCCATATCCGTGTAAAGCTGTTCTAATTCTAGTTGTAAAGACTTTAACACAGACTCCTCTTCTTCAGATAGTTTTCTAAAGAAAGATAATCTATCAAGCTTGCTCATCATCTCCTTTTCTCTAAGGTTCTTTAATTGCATCAGCTCTTTGGCGCGTTTAATGGCTACCACTCTGACTTTATATTTGAAAAATTCCCATCTACTTCCATGACCCAAGTCTTTTCTTGCAAAAATATCTTTAGCTAATGATTTGATGTTTTCAATGAGAGTAGTATCTTTAAGAAGTGTGTTGTTTAATTTCCAATATCCTCGAGTACCTTTTGATTTTTTAGTAGCTTGTAAATTCAGGGAAATCAAGTGATGGTCAGAAAAGGGAGCCAACTGATGATCTACATCTAAAACAAATTGTAACAAAAAAGGGGAAATTAGGAATAAATCTATTCTAGATTTACGTGACAGTTTTGTTGGTCCAGGTATAACCCTTAGCATCCGGATTGAAATAACGCCAGGCATCCTCAACACGGAGATCCATGCATAATGTAATGATAATGTTACTATTTTGAGGGTTTTGACTCGTTCTATGAGGAAAACGACCAGCAGATGCATCAGGTGTTTCATTAAAATCCCCTGAAATAATTAGAAAAGCCTCTGAGTATTTGTTGCTTAAATTCTATACTTTTCTGGTAAATTGGGTAAAAAGGGTCTTATTAGGAGCATTCAGAGCCTAATAAATGATGAAAATAGTATTGTCAAGTTTAACAGTTACTATGACCCATCTGCCATTTTATTCGCCCTAAATACATTACTCAGACGAGAGTGCTCTGAAATCGGAGTATATATAGCCAGACCGAATTTACGAAAGCACCCGGAAGTTTATTGAGAACGCACCACGTAGCTAAGCTAAAAATGACGGGAATAATCAAGTCAATAAACGTTGGGTAGTTAGTTAGATAGCCTATAGTTAATATACTGGCAAGTTTGATGTATAAGTAGCCAGCTAACGTTAGGTAACTAGAAAACATACCGATACATACTGCTATGTGGTTCGTAAGGACAGCGTAGCAAACAAATTGTCAGACAACATTAGGTGTAAGGTAACTTAATTGAAAAGTCATTACTTTATTAAATTGCTCAACATTTTCTAAACATTTGTCATAATTAGTTAAAGCAATGAATTTGTATGCGCTCTCGTTGTAAATCGGCTGCATATTTTCCGCCATTTTCTTCAAATCTGAAAACGATGTGAAGCCACGCCCATTTCTGAACAATTGCATTATGGGCCCCAAAGTACGGAAATAGTGTTCTCTGCGTGTATATTTTGGCGAATTTAGTACGACATCCGGGAACTTTTGTCATGCTAACTATATCCATACTATGACCAACAAGCATACGATTTACTAAACCCAAGTCACAAATAGTACGGTTAGTATGAGTATCCGAACACAGCTATCCTGTCCAACTGACGAGACTTCCGTTTCTTCATCCGGGGACTTTGAATTAGTGCGCATGTCTTTTACGTTTGCGCATCTTCTTGCGTAGTCCCTTTGTTTGTGTTGGTCGAAATCCATCAAACAGCGTACGGGTTCGTGAATTCAAGCGAATTGCGCGCAACGTGCGGTGTCGTTCACACTGCATGCTTTGGACAGGAGGAAGGCTAATCAATACAATCGTGAAAAGCGGGGAAAAGTTCATTGAATTTTTACAGAGAGATGTTGTTATAATCGTGTGCAAACCAAGGCTATTTTCAATACAAAGCAGTTACCCTGGACGTGGAGCAGGAGGTATGGTTACCTCTGGTTGTGTAATTGAGCTAGTTAGCATTAGCAGACTAACGTTAGCTAGTACTTTCATTTTGGGCCTTCACATAAAAGTTGTCGCCCAACCAGTAACAATTACTAACCAATTAGTTGTTTAAATCAGACCATAGGGTAGTATTTTGTTAATCTATTGGTGAACAAGTTTGCACACTTTTTTTTATCTCCCCAATGTGTGTGCTAACGACGCACTTGAAATTGTACGCGTGCTACAACTAAGTGTTACAAAACATTCGCACATTCAGTGGCTAAGATAATTTAGCTAGCCAGCGAACTAACGTTAGCTAGCTTTCCAGACTTTGCACTGCTAAAGATTTCACCTACTAACGTTAACTAACTAACATTAGGAAGAATTGGCTAAATAATTACTCCCACTGAGTTGTTTGTCGTTTATATTTATCAGAAAGCAGCAGCCATTGTTCACATGTTGGTAAATTGAAACATTTCGTGATGAATTTGGTTGGAGCACAATAAGCTGATGCGTTACTTGTTATTGACATGCATGGACTATGTACTTTGAAGTACTAGTTAACTAATAATACATTATTCTAGTTTGCCCAATTTTTGTATTTTTGTATACATCTTTCAAGTTGTGAGTCGCCATGGCAGCTGCCTTCCCTTATAGAGGGGTACCTGGTGGAATGCCCCCAGGTATCCATCCCCCAGCCCAGGTTCCAGACTACATGTCTGAGGAAAAACTGCAAGAAAAAGGTGGGTTCAGCTCAATGGAGAACTTTTGATCCATTTGTTCCATAACATTTCACTGCCCCTTTGGCTATGATTTCCATGGGGTTGTTATTCGATTCATAAAATGGAAAATTCCTTTGAATGAACATAGAATATAACCATTATTGTTTTCTTCCCAATACGACAGCCAGAAAATGGCAGCAGTTGCAGGCGAAGCGCTACTCTGAGAAGAGGAAGTTTGGGTTTGTTGACGCCCAGAAGGAGGACATGCCACCTGAGCACGTCCGTAAGATCATCAGGGACCACGGTGACATGACCAACAGGAAGTTCCGTCACGACAAGAGGGTATACCTGGGGTAAGAAGCAACTTCCCATTGTCTCTATGGAACTCTAGTGATTTGGAGAAGAATTGGGAACATTTTGTTAATGATACCCAGGGGTGAAAGTAAAGCGGTACGGTGTCCCGGGCAAAATAAATAATGTGATTCGCAGTACGTATAAAACATGAACCTATCACAATAATTAAAACAAAATGGCAAGAAAACTAGGCTATTACACCACTACTTATCATTACTGCATGTCAGAGGCATGGAGAATTTAGCGAATGGACTTTAACTATACATTCATGTACATACTACCTCAATTGGGCCGACCAACCAGTGCTCCCGCGCATTGGCTAACCGGGCTATCTGCATTCTGTCCCGCCAACCCCTCTTTTACGCTACTGCTACTTTCTGTTCATCGTATATGCATAGTCACTTTAACCATATCTACATGTACATACTACCTCAATCAGCCTGACTAACCGGTGTCTGTATGTAGCCTCGCTACTTTTATACCCTCGCTACTGTATATAGCCTGTTTTTTTACTGTTTTATTCCTTTACTTACCTATTGTTCACCTAATACCTTTTTTAAACTATTGGTTAGAGCCTGTAAGTAAGCATTTCACTGTAAGGTCTACCTACACCTGTTGTATTTGGCGCACGTGACAAATAAACTTTGATTTGATTTGAATGGACCTGAAAACGGGTGGTATAGCCTATGGTTAGATGAGAACACTGACATTTTGCCAAGGTAGCAATGAGTGGCTGCATAAATTCTGGCCTAATTACAATCGCCAAATGTTACATTTTTGGGTGTTTTGTGTAGAGGTCGACCGATTATGATTTTTCAATGCCGATACCGATTATTTGAGGACAAAAAAAGCCGATACCGATTAATCGGCCGATTAATTTTTTAAAAACGTTTTTTTAAATATATATATATATCATACACACACATTTTTGTTATAATGACAATTGCAACAATACTGAATGAACAATGAACACTTATTTTAACTTAATATAATACATAGATACACACACGCACAGAGCTCTGAAGTGACAATGATACTGAAGAGTCTGCTTAGGAGACAAATACTCTCAACTGTTTGAATAAAAATTGAGTTTAAGTTACCTGTGATGAATGTTGAAAACAAAAACTTTAATTTCTATATGCAGGAAATCCTATTTTAATAATGGGCATGGTAAGAATTGACAACCAAAGTGCGAGTCATAATTCCCATGACATCTAGCAAAATCTGAAAAGCGGTTCCTTCATTTATTCCATAGGATATTTTTAGATTCACTTAAAATAAGGTCTGTGTTTCGTGTAGGCTTACATCACCGTGCCAATTTTATAACTGTGTAGATATCCATAGGACAAGGTAACTCTGATCAATATTGGCTAAATATAAGCGAAGATTTAAAAAACATGTAGAGTGGATTTATGAAAATATGTTGACAAACGTTACCTTATCCTAGTGAGATTTACACGGGTATCAAAACGTCGAGGCGGTTTAAGCCTGCACGAAACACAGACCTTATTTGAAGTAGATCAAGACATTCTCTATGGAAGACATGAACGGTAAAATAATGAAGGAACCCCTTTCAAATTCAGCCGCAAGTTATTACAGGAATTATAACGCGTCGACAATTTCTCTCTAAACCATATACCTTTGACTAATCCGGAAACTATCACCTCGAAAACAAAACGTTTATTCCGTTCCGTATTTTATCTAACGGGTGGCATCCATGAGTCTAAATATTCCTGTTACATTGCACAACCTTCAATGTTGTCATAATTACGTAAAGTTCTGGCAAATTAGTTCGCAAAGAGCCAGGCGGCCCAAACGTTTGCATATACCCTGACTCTGCGTGCAATTAACGCAAGAGAAATGACACAATTTCACCTGGTTAATATTGCCTGCTAACCTGGATTTCTTTTAGCTAAATATGCAGGTTTAAAAATATATACTTGTGTATTGATTTTAAGAAAGGCATTGATGTTTATGGTTAAGTACACATTGGAGCAATGACAGTCATTGATTGATTGTTTTTTATAAGATAAGTTTAATGCTAGCTAGCAACTTACCTTAGCTTACTGCATTCGCTTACAGGCAGGCTCCTCGTGGAGTGCAATGTAGTCAATGCAAGATTGGATCCCCCGAGCTGACAAGGTTAAAAATCTGTCGTTCTGCCTCGTTTCTAGGCCGTCATTGAAAATAAGAATGTGTTCTTAACTGACTTGCCTAGTTAAATAAAGATTAAATAAACGTGTAAAAAAACAATTTACAGCGATGAAATGCTTTGAAGCTATGGTCATGGCTCACATCAACACCATCAGAAACCCTGGACCCACTCCAATTCAGATACCGCCCCAACAGATCCACAGATGACGCAATCTCTATTGCACTCCACATTGCTCTCGCCCACCTGGACAAAAGGAATACCTATGTAAGAATGAGTTTCATCGACTACAGCACAGGACCCTGGGAATGAATACCTCCCTCTGCGACTGGATCCTTGACTTCCTGATGGGCCGTCCCCCAGGCAGTGAGGGTAGGCTACAGCACTTCCACCACGCTGACCATCAACACGTGTGCTTAGTCCTCTCCTGTTCTCCGAGTGGCCGTGCACAACTCCAACACCATCACGTTTGCTGACGACACGACTGCTCAACTTGAGCAAGACAAAGGAGCTGATCGTGGACTAGAGGGAATGGAGGGGCAAGCATGCCCACACCCACATCGGTTGTGCTTTAGTAGAGCGGGTCAAGAGCTTAAATTCCTCTGTGTTCACATCACTAAGGAATTAACATGGTCCACACACACCCACACAGTTGTGAAGAGGGCATGACAGCGGCTCTTTCCCTTTAGGAGGCTGAAAAGATTTGGCATGGGTTCTTAGACCCTCAGCTACACCATTGAGAGCATCTTGACTAGCTGCATCACTGCTCAGTACGGCAACTGCAAGGCGCTACAGAGGGTGTTGAGTACAGCCATGTACATCACTGGGGCCAAGGTCACTGCCATCCAGGACCTCTACACCAGGCGGTGTCGGAGGATGCCCCCAAAAATGGTCGGTCTCCAGCCACCCAAGGCATAGACTGTTCTCTCTGCTACCACACAGCAAGCGGTGCCAGTGCAGCTGTGTCTAGAACCAACTGGACCCTGCATACACTCATACTTACACTGACATTCTAACACACACACGACATATGCGCACACATGCATACTGACGCCACACATAAGGAGAGGAAAGTAAGCATTTCACTGTTAGCCTATACCTGTTGTTTACGGAGGTTTTGATAAATAAAATGTTTTGTGGTTTGCTAACCATGCCCCCCGTCGTCATCTTTTCACCCATCTCCCAACACCTCACACCACTTCCGCTCTGTCTCCACTAATCTTCCCATCTCTCCTTTTTGTGCGGTCTTCTCCACAGAGCCCTGAAGTACATGCCCCACGCGGTGCTGAAGCTACTGGAGAACATGCCCATGCCTTGGGAGCAGATCAGAGACGTTCCTGTCCTATACCACATCACTGGAGCCATCTCCTTCGTCAACGAGATCCCCTGGGTCATTGAGCCTGTCTACATCGCCCAGTGGGGGTGAGACGGACTAATGTTCTGTTCATGCATGTTTTTATTTCTGTTTTAGTGTAATTTTTAGAGTGAATGAACAATTGAGGACTGTTTATGGATTGAAGCATGCCTAGTTTTCATAAAAGTCCTCTTTTGAATTGTTAGACACTAGAGTTAGCCATAGATGCCTCAAACCACCTAGATGATCCTTGTTCACTTGCTAGTTACATTTTCTCCGTAGCGCCATGTGGATCATGATGCGTCGTGAGAAGAGGGACCGTCGTCACTTCAAGCGTATGCGTTTCCCTCCTTTTGACGATGAGGAACCTCCGCTGGACTACGCTGATAACATCCTGGACGTGGAGCCGCTGGAGGCCATCCAGATGGAGCTGGATGCAGAAGAGGACTCCTCCGTGGCGGAGTGGCTCTACGAACACCAGCCCCTCAAGGACGCCAACAAGTGAGTGACAGCAAAACCTGTTTTGGTTTCTCTCTGGACAGTCCTGATGTGTAAAGGACACCTCCACACTGAGTTTCATTTTATTTTCAAATTACACAGTTTAAACTATTGCCTGGTGGTCATCAGAATATTATCACAGTGTACCAAAGACCTGATACTTCTTAATGTAAGCCACAATATTTAAACACAAGTCTTGGTTGGTTTAGCACAAGTTCTGAGTAAGTTGAAATCAGTCAAATGTTCTTCAAGCTAAAACACGACTAGATTGGTTATCTATTTTCTTTTTGTCCTTGTATGAACCTGCCTTTCTCTCCTTCCCTTCAACTCCAGGTATGTGAACGGGACCACGTACAGGCGTTGGCAGTTCACCCTGCCCATGATGTCCACGCTGTACCGTCTGGCCAACCAGCTGCTGACAGACCTGGTGGACTACAACTATTTCTACCTGTTTGACCTGAAGGCCTTCTTCACCTCCAAGGCTCTCAACATGGCCATCCCTGGGGGACCCAAGTTTGAACCCCTAGTTAGGGACATCAACCTCCAGTAAGAGCCTGGGTCTTTAGGCTGTTACCCCTTAGTGGAGACTCTTAAGTACATTACTGTACATTGCTGAATCACTCAAATAAATATTTTTAGTGCTGTCTAACTTGTGGTGGCTTTTGGGCATTACACTGGAAGTATCTGTTCCTAAACTCTCTTCTCCCATCTCAGAGATGAAGACTGGAATGAGTTCAACGACATCAACAAGATCATCATCAGACAGCCTATCAGGACAGAGTACAAGATTGCCTTCCCATACCTGTACAACAACCTTCCCCACCACGTTCACCTCACCTGGTGAGAAAGATGCCCTCTACTGACATTACTGTCTATCTCATACAGGCCCCAGAACATCCTCCTAGATTCCAGAAATGGAAACCAACTATTGACATGCACACATTTGGGCGATATGCCATCAATGCTAACTAGTGTTTCTGTAGGTACCACACTCCCAATGTGGTGTTCATCAAGACCGAGGATCCTGATTTGCCAGCGTTTTACTTTGACCCCCTGATCAACCCCATCTCCCACAGACACTCAGTCAAGGTATGTGTTGTTTTCAATGTACAGTACGTTATGCACTGCAACCAAATTGCCCTTCAGAGACAAATTCCTCTTGATTTGTAATGAACCCTGCCCAAGCAGCGCCTTTAACTCAGTCTAGCCTAGGGCACAGAAATGTTTTCTCAAATTGTATCTACCTAGCTAGTACCCCTCCCACAAAGGCGCACTTGCATTGGTTTGCTTGCAAGTGCGTAACGACTGGAGGAAAAGTGAATTGAATGGTGGGTTACTGGCTGAACAGAACCTGTGCTGCAGTTGGTCCATCAGCATTCAAACACCTATTTTGAGATTGGAGGAGTCAACTAATAGCAGATACTTCTTTATTGCAGTGTAGTGTGCTCCTGTTGTTGTTTTGTTGCCCCCCCCCCACTTCTCTCACCCATACTCACACCCCTACAGAGTCAGGAGCCTCTGCCAGAGGATGACGAAGAGTTTGAGCTTCCAGAGTACGTGGAGCCCTTCCTGAAGGAGACGCCCCTCTACACAGACAACACAGCCAATGGAATCGCTCTGCTCTGGGCTCCACGCCCCTTCAACTTGCGCTCTGGGAGGACTAGGCGGGCCATCGACATCCCACTCATCAAGAACTGGTGAGGAAACACTCAAATAACATTATTTGGTAATAATTGATGTAGGATGGGAATTGATATTGCTGTGTAAATGTATTTATTGCCTTTTTTAAACTAGGTACGTCATTGGAAACTTTCTCTTTTACAATAAATACTCAGTAGCATGTCCTACATAGACCTGTAATGACTGAAGATGACTGCTATATCTGTGAACTCTCTTGTCTCTGCTGATATTGTAAACCTAATAAAGATGGCATGGTAATACTAAATGAAAATCTAATTAGTGAGTGTCTGCCTGACTGCCTCCCATGTCAGGTATCGTGAGCACTGCCCGGCCGGCCAGCCAGTGAAGGTGCGTGTGTCTTACCAGAAACTGCTCAAGTACTACGTACTCAACGCTCTCAAACACAGACCACCCAAGGCCCAGAAGAAGAGGTAAGCATCAATGATGATTCTCAAGTTACTAAAAGAACCCTCAATTTTGTAAATGTTTGTTCGTAGATGTTTGATACGGAAAAATAACTGGCATTGACTATTTGCAGCACAATTTTGTGGAAAAAATATACCACAAGTACAACAATCTGACCAGCCTCTGTCCTACCCTACCAGGTACTTGTTTCGTTCCTTTAAAGCCACCAAGTTCTTCCAGTCGACTAAGCTGGACTGGGTGGAGGTGGGCCTGCAGGTGTGCAGACAGGGCTACAACATGCTCAACCTGCTCATCCACCGCAAGAACCTCAACTACCTGCACCTGGATTACAACTTCAACCTCAAGCCTGTCAAGACCCTCACCACAAAGGTAACCAGTCAAACTGGATGTCAACTGATGTAAGAGGGGCAAGACGGAGAGAAGTCCTGTCCAACCCCCGGCCGTACCGCAGCCCTTAGTTGTTTAAATTGCGTAACTAAATCCTAATTTGAGTAGCACAATATTAACGGGTGCTTGTGACATGCTGCATTGCAAGCATGTTTTATCTAACCTGCAACGAGTTAACAGTTTAGTGGTGGTGTTGGCAAACTTTGTGGAAATTTGCAGATAGAAATGTAATGAATAGAGCTGACATTATTCCACGTGTCAGAGGCATGTTTGTTCTACTTATCATATTTCTATCTAAATGCAGTCTATAACCTTGTGCCCTGCTGAATGCACCTGGGGTGTCTGTCTTTTCTTCAGGAACGTAAGAAGTCCAGGTTCGGGAATGCCTTCCATCTGTGCAGAGAGGTGCTGCGTCTCAGCAAGCTGGTGGTGGACAGCCACGTGCAGTACAGACTGGGCAACGTGGATGCTTTCCAGGTCAGCAACACAGCACTTGAATAACATCAAAGCTCCAATAAAATCTTCCTTTATGTGGTGTTAAATAGCATGATTTTATTTTGGCTCACAATTGGAAGTACCTGTTAGAAATTGATTCAAA